>NC_090935.1:1450373325-1450676355 GCF_040938575.1 Ambystoma mexicanum | reverse complement strand
AAGGAAATGTTCTCAGAGATGGAGGCTGATCTTGGTGATATGTTTTTGGATCTATATAGGGGTACGTTGTTTGGGTAATCTTTATGCTGGTACGGTTAACGCTGTTACCGCAAGCCGAGCGAAGAGGATTGTGCTTCCTCTTCCACCCCGTGTACCCGCGGACCAGACTGCAGATAGGGCCACTGGATCAGCGCTCTCATGCTCAGCGAGCGAATTTACATTCGCTTGCCAAAGCGTTCCTTTTTTTCAGCAGGGACGATTGCTGAAGTGGGGGTGGCGCTTCCCTCACCGTGTCCTCGCCTGCCTGACAAAAATGCAGGCGAGGTGCCAGGTGAGGGGAGGGAGAGAACCGGAACGTCTAGCGAGCGCTGCAGCCCCAGGCAATTTTGATGCATGGACAGATCTGAGCAGGGCTCCGATTCCAGTTTCCTGTGGCAGTGGTTTTCCTGATGCAAGGAAAAGGGAGCACGGCGGCTCAGAGCCCTCAGGCATTAGGAAATTCATAGTAATTGATATATTTTATTTATAGCATGCCAATACACAAGTGTTTCAAAGCGTGATGAGGCAAGGGAGGGGAACAAGGGGGGGGGGGAACAAGACAATGATCTTACGAGGCCCAGTGACATTGAGATCGCACAAGTGCAGGGGAGAGTGAAGGGGAAAAGTGCAGAGGGAAGGGGAGGAGGAGCAAGTGCAGGACATAGGATATAAACATCAAGAAACCAGAAGTGCAGCCAGCAAGTGGCAGTGCAAGGTTAAGTGCAGAGCAGCAAGTGATAGATAGTGCAGGTAGGTAGGGGGACTGTAGGGCTACAGATTCAGCCCCAAGTGCAGGGTTGCCAGGAGGCAGTGCAGGCGTGCAACTGGGAGGGCAGGAACCTGGGCCAGTGTTTCAGAGGGTAGCCAGGTAACCAGTGCATTATCAGACAGGAGATCAGCAGGGAAGAGGAAGAGAGAAGGCAGAAGCAAAGAGGAAAGTCTTGAGCTGCCTCCAGAACCAGAGATGGTTCTGCTCAAATTTCAGAGTGGCTGTTCCAGAGGGAGGCACCCGCCGAAGAGAGAGATCTACCCCCAGCTCGTTGCTTGAAAAAGTGCCTGACACTCGGGGAGTTGGAGGTGGAGGAGCAAAGAGCTTGAATAGGAAGATACTTCAGAACAGAAAGCTGGAGATATTTTGGTCCCAGGTCTCAGAAAGCCTTGTGGACAATGCAAAGGGTCTTGAATTTGATTCTTGCAGCCACTGGGAGCCATAGGAGGGATTTCAGTGCTGGAGAGATATGATCCCTGGACTTGAGGTCAAGGACAAGTCTCGCAGTCCTGCTCTGGATGAGTTGCAGAGGATGGAGAGTAGAGGCAGGCAGATTTAGAAAGAGGCTAATACAGTACTCTAACCTAGAAAGAACCAGAGCTCTAGAAACAGTGAGCTTCTGGGGGAAGGAGAGGAAAAGGAGAACACCTCTGAGCAGGTACAGTTGGAAGTTTGACTTCTTAGAGACGTCAGAGATGTGAGGAGAGAAGGACCGTGTGGAGTCGAAGATAACCCTAAGGTTAGGCCAGAGAGGGAATGAGGGGTGCAGGTGTGCCAATTAGGAGGATCACCGGCTTGCTGGCATTCAGGCAGAGATCATTGGCGGCGCACCACTCTTGGATTGCAGAGAGACAATCCGGGATGAGAGAAGGAGAAGAGGTGGCAATGGGGAGCCTCAAAGCGAGCTGGGTGTTGTCAGCATAGCACTGGAAGTTGGAACAGAAAGCAGCAATGCAGTGAGAGAGAGGTGCCAGGTAATGGTTGAACAACCAGGGAGAAAGGTTAGACCCCTGGGGAACACCGCAGGTAGAGAGATAGAGGAGAGTAAGGACCCAAGTTGGACCTGGGAGGGTCGGTCAGAGAGGAAAGAAGTTAACCAGGCCAGAGCATGATCAGTGATACCGCAGCCTTCCGGGTGCACAGAGGCTTGCATTGCCCTCTACTGGCCATTTGTGGAGATCGGCCAGAATCGGGATTTCTTTTTTCTTTTAAAGTGAAGAAAGAAGAGTGTGACTAAACACGGCTCTTCAAACAAGGGAGATGACACAATCTGAGCAGGATTGGTCAGAAGTCGAGATGTCAGAGCAGGATAGCTCGGTGACTGCCAGTCTACAAAAGATCTGTAAAGGAGCAGCAGGAGCTTTCTAGCAGTCACTCCAATTATCAGCAGAGAAATACTTGGGCCCCATGAACATCCCGGCCGCAAGAACGGAAGACTCAACCATAGAGATTGCGCAAGTTTACTGTCTTTAATATATACAAATTGACAGGGATCACACTAGAAAAGCATACATTCTCCAGAGCTCTCGTCTTCTGGACGTGTGTCACCCCATTTTAGTGACATCAAAAAAGCAAGTGCCGGGAGACCACCAGGGGGCGCAGAGCATGCAGGACGCGCGGAGCATGCAGGACGCGTAAGCAACACGCTCCTGAAAGCACTGCAGGGCCTAGTGGACTTCCCTAGTCCCCGGCCTGGAGTACGAGACTGAGCCAGAGAAGACCTGTCCCCTGATCAGCGGGCCCCACCCTGAGAGTACCGGGGGACCCGCCGCAGCGTGGCCCGGGGCCCTGACTATAGAGGTGTCCTGCGAAAGTGCACACAAGCAGTGGGTACCGGTGCAGTCCTGCGACACCGGACGCTGCCGTCCCAGCGGCTCTGCGAAGAGGCCCCACCCCCCCTGTTGTGGAAGCATATTTCGTGGAGGTGTGCTGGGGGACACACCGCACAGTGGGAGGCTCGGAGTGGGGCGCATACGAACGCGGCCCCAACGGACACAGTGAATCTTACGAGAGCCAAGGAGCGGAGTAGACACGGCCCGGGCTTTCCGCCCTCGATCAACGCACCGGAAAGGGGGCAGCACAGAGGGGCGCCCTCCAGCACCCTGGGGCCCAGAGCTCGCTCCCGGCCCACACCCAGCGCATGGAGGCCCCACGTCAGACAACGCCTGGACGGAAGCATTGGCCCCGTGGACGCCACGGAAGCGCCTCGGCCTACCCGGCGGGGCCCAGCACAGTGACGGGGAGCAGTTGGAGGTGAGGAGAACGTGGGGGGGAAGGGACAATCGAGTGGACGAGCCATCCTGGGGCAGCCCCCCCCCGGAGGCCTTCTCCTTGGTTGCACGCAGGAACGCCACCCGGTCGGGGCGCAACGAAAAGAGGTCAGTGCCGCCTGAAATCTACAGATCCAACTAGGCCCAGTATCTCAGAGACTCTACTTAGACCAGCAGGCCCCACCTAGGGCTCAATGCCATTCACAGAACCATGTGCCTTCATTGCCCGGGTTCCCAGTGGTCCGGCCACTGAGAGGGCCCTGGACCATCGACCCTGACACCGTCCCTCGTAAAGGGGTATAGCAGCACTGTCCTGAGGTGCGCCAGAAGTCCTCGACCCTGGAGCGACCCCCAGTGCACGGGGCGATCTCATCCCTCCAGCGCTTCCGCCGGCCCCTCATGGCCACGGGTGCGGTCTCCAGGAACGCCATAACCACCATGCCGGCGGGCGGCGAACCCCCTCCCGCTGCACTTACCAAAGAGGATCTCAAGGACATTCTCCAAGAGATTAAGGCGACTCGCACAGACTTTCAAGCCTCCATAGTGGATCTCAAGGTGAGGGTGGAGACCCTGGAGGATAAAATGGAAGGTATGGAAAATAATCACCTCCAGGCAGACCTGCTCGACATGAAATATAAGGCTAGGCTAACGGACTTGGAAATGAGAGAGGAGGACATAATCTTGAAGATGGACGATCTTGAAAACAGAGAGCGCCGAAACAACCTGCGCATTATGGGTGTGACTCAAGAGAGAGGGGAAACTGCGGCGGATGTGGGGAGGAAGGTCCAGGGCCTGATAAATCAGCTTTTTACCCTGGAGGGCGGCAAGGAGGTCCAGCTGGAAAGAGCACATCGAGGTGGAGGGGGTGTGGGCGGGGGACCGAGGTCCATCGTGGTGCGGTTCCTCCGCTATAGAGAGAAAATGGAGGTCCTGGAGAAGGCAAAAAGACTGGGGAGCTTTATCTTTGAAGGCGATACAATTAAGATATTCCAGGACCTATCATCCCTCACGCTCACCAGCAGAAGAGAATGTCGTCCACTCACCCAGTGGCTTACAAGCCAAGATATCAGATATAGATGGTCCTTTCCCTTCGCCCTGTCCTTTGAACGGGCCGGGATAGACTATAGAGTGATTAGTGGCAAAGAAGCCTCACAAGTACTACAAGTGCTCAAGGGGGACACCTCGGAAGGGGGAAATATGATGGAGACCCAAGAACGAGGCGACACCGTGAGAGAACCGGCGGAACCCTGGTCCACGAAGAAGACAAAGGGCAGGAGGAAATTCAGAAAACCTAACACACCGACGTCCGAGGCTGAAGGGGACCAGGAGTGTAAAGATAGTTTAACGAGAAGATTAAGTCTGGCACGTAGGCGACCCCGGATGGGGACACAGTTTATCAAGAGAACTGCGGTGCAGGAACATGCACATACCCTGGTGGCTTGCCCGTTGGCAGGCGTCTTGAACAAAGGAGGGAGGAGGAAGGGGGGAGGGGTGGGAATTGATGGTAAGGGGCTCGGGGCACGATATCCACCACACTTCAAATGGGCACTGGGAAGCTCCGACATGATCGGGAGGACAAGATACTTAAGAAGGGAAAGCAATGGCAGTCAATGAAAAAAGGGGCCGGGTCGAGTCACTCAGGGTGGGTTTGCTCAACGTCAAGGGGCTCAACTCACCGACAAAGCGCTCCCTTCTCGGGAGGGAAATGAAAAATGGGAAGGTGGATATCCTGTTTGTCCAAGAAACCAGAACAGTGGGGGGGGGGAGGAGAGGGCCATCCCAGGATCTCACGTTGGCCAGACCTTTTGGGCATCGGGTCATGTAAAGAAAGACAGAGTGGGCATCCTACTCCAAAGGAACCAGAAATTGACAGATGTGTCCCGGTGGGAGAGGGAGGATGGAAGAGCCTTTGTAGTGTCTGGCAATCTAAATAACTCCAGAGTCAGCCTAGCAGTGATATACTGCCCTAACGTGGGTCAGAGAGAATTTGCTCAAGTGGCCTTGGGGGAGGTGATGGCTAAAACGGAAGGGCTCCTGCTCCTGGGTGGGGATTTCAATATGTGGGCTGATCGAGAGTTGGACCACAGTGGGAGTTCGGCCACAGCAGGCAATAGAGGAGCTGAACTTCGTGGCGGGCTGCGGGAATTAATGTGGGATCAGGGATTGGTGGACATATGGAGGGAGCTGCACCCTAGACGAAGGGGATACACCTTCTACTCCGCAGTCCATGGCACCAGGACCAGGATAGATTATCTTTTCATGGGGAGTCAGCATATGAGCAGAATAGAGGCCTGTGACATCCGCCCAGTCAGCTGGTCAGACCACGACATGGTCTGGTCGGATGTCAGCATAGCGGGGCTGAAACTCAGGGAGTCTCTTTGGAGGTGCAACGACTTACTGCTAAGGGACGCGGTCTTTAAGGAAGAAATGACTGTTGCAATTAAAGAATTCTTCGAGCTAAATGACACAGGAGAGGTGAGCCGGGAGATGGTGTGGGAGGCGGCTAAGGCAACTTGGAGGGGAAGGTTGATCAGCGAAGGCGCTTCCAAAAAAAGAATTAGGACCCTCTTGACTCACAGGTTGAGATCTGAAATAATTCTCCTAGAAAGCTCGGAGGGGAAGGCGGTGATAGAGAAAGAGAGGGACCTGGGCATAGCGAGGGAGAAGAGACTAGAATTGAGAGAAATGGAGATGGGGAAAATTGTAGCGGGGCTCCAACATCTACGTCAGAAATACTATGAGAAGGGGGACAAGGCCGATGCTATGCTGGCAGCAAATTTGCGAGGCCAAAGATGGGTGGCAAGAGTGGTTAGCGCTGAAGAGGGGGAAAGATCTGATCCGGAGGGGATAGTCGAGAGTTTCGCTTCTTTCTATGAGAAGCTGTACGGGAGGGAAGGGGAGATAGAGAAGGAAGCGAGTGAGGCATATCTTAATGGGGTCACCCTCCTTGCCCTTGGTCCCCTAGAAGCATCAGCCCTAGACGCCCCCATAACTGAGGAGGAGGTGCTTAGAGCCATATCGGGATTGAAACTGGGCAGGGCCCCAGGGGAGGACGGGTTCACGGCGGGTTACTACAAGGCCTTCTAGGGCCATCTAGCGGGGTTCCTGACGGACCTTTTCTCGAATATTATGAGAACGGGGAGGGCACCCCCTTCCTCTGGCAAAGCTCTGATCATGGTGATTCCGAAGGAGGGGAAAGACCCAGTGGATTGCCGCTCCTATAGACCCATCTCCCTGCTGAATGTAGATGCGAAGCTATTTACCAGGATTATCGCCTCGAGACTGGACAGCTACATGCCGAGGCTAATTCACCCAGATCAGGTGGGTTTTATACTGGGAAGGCAAGGTGCAGATACATTGCGCAAGACGTTGCACCTGATGAGAGAGGCAGCACTGAAGGGTGGGAACCCCGTCCTGGTGTCCATTGATGCTGAGAAGGCGTTTGATCAGGTTGACTGGGGGTTCCTTCAGGGGGTACTCGAGAAGCTGGGATTCAGTGCGGGGATTAAACAAGCCATCAAGGCCCTATATGTGTCACCAACTGCCAGAGTTACAGTCAATGGGCGTCTGTCACGAGCCTTCCATCTCCAGAGAGGTACGAGGCAGGGTTGCCCCCTTTGCCCTCTCCTCCATGACAATGGAGATTCTGACGGAGTACCTCAAGGGCGCATCAATGGTGAGAGGAATTGAGGTGGGCGAACGCACCTTTAAATTAGGCCTCTATGCAGATGACATCCTGCTCCACCTGCGGGAGCCAGCAAGGTCGGTCCCAGCTGCTTTGCAGGTGATTCAACAGTTCGGCCACTTCTCCGGATTCAAGGTAAACGTAGGCAAGTCAATGATCTTTCCCTTCGCACCCGATGCGGATAGAGATCTGGCGGAACTTGTTCCACTGGGCCTCCGAATTTGTACGGAGGAGATAAAATATTTGGGGATCGCCATAGTCCGTCCCGACGGGGACTTAGGCCAGGCGAACTACCCCCCGCTCTTTGACAAACTATTCAGGGACATGGAGGCTTGGGGGTAGGGGCAGATCTCCTGGATGGGAAGAATAAACGCAATAAAAAGGAATTTGCTCCCCAGGGTGTTATACGTCTTCCAGATGCTCCCCTTGGAGGCTCCTGAACCATACCTCAGAGAAGCCAAGAGGCTTATAGTGAAGTTCATATGGCAGGGCCAGAGACATAGAATTGGATACAAGACACTCACCCTCCCCAAGGATAGAGGAGGGGTCGCCCTGCCGGACCTGAATGCCTACCATAGAGCAGCCCAACTTAGGGCCCTGGCTCCCCACCTTAGAGAGGACCCCAATAAACAATGGGTATACATTGAAAATTTCTACTTGCGCCCAGTTACCGTGGGTGAATGGCTACGGGTCCCACTGAAAAAGCTCCCCAAAAGAATTAGGGACCACCCAATACTGGGTACAATGTGGAAAGCACTAGCGGGGAAAAGCTCTATTGAGAAAGTCACCACATGGCCCTCTCCTCTGAGCCACATCTGGTCTACACCAGTCCTGGAAGAAATCCCAGGCCACGAACACTACCAGTCATGGTTCGACGCGGGTCTGTGTAGGGTAGGCCAATTGGTAAGAGAAGACACTTTCATAAGCATCCAGGAAGTCGAAGCGGCTCTGGGAATCGGCAGGCTCTCCCCGCTCCAATACCTGCGCCTCAAGGGCATCCTAATGCAGCCGAAACTAAAATCATCCATACAAAGAGGGCTTACCCCGGTTGAGAAAATCTTAGACTCCCACACCGAAATGAAAGGTTTCATCTCCCTCCTGTACAGAGCACTGTTGACCTCCCGCGAGGGAACGACTAAGAGCCTCAGGGGGAAATGGGAAAGGGACTTGGGTTGTACCATCGGGGATGGGCTCTGGGGGAGGCTATGCAGCAGGGCATTTAAGACTTCTATCTCATGCCAGTACAAGTCCCACGCCATCAAGCTTCTCCATAGGTGGCAGTGCAACCCAAGCTCCCTCTCTAGGATGTTCCCAGATACTGTCCCGTTGCGTTGGCACCGATGTGGGGAAAGAGCAGACTACTGGCATATGTGGTGGTCCTGCAAGAAAGTACAAGTCTATTGGTCAGAAGTGCTCAGCTGGCTTGAGGAGGCGGGAGAGGGGGGTTTACCCATTAGATCCATTCTTATTAATATTTGGTCTCCGCCACAGGGACGACCACTGGGAGAAACTTCCGGACCTGACACACTTCCTGCTATTGGCAGCCAGAGCTGCACGGGCCAGGACTTGGAAGAGAGCATCTCTCCCCTCGAAGAGGGAATGGGTGATTGTGGCCAAAGACATTTATTTTATGGAGAGACTAACAGCAGCATTACACGGCTCCAGCACGCAGGTAGAGACTTATTGGCTGCAATTCATGGAAGCGTTCTCCAATGTAGAGGACGACACAGGAGTTTACCAGATGCACTCCACCCGGCCCGAAAACTGGTTGTGGCATAAGACTCCTTGTACTTCTCCAAGTAAAGTCCACTTATGTTTATCCTTTGCATGCCCGGTTGGAGCTGCCCGAAACGGTTATTCATGGAGATGTGGATCGTGCGCCCTATCATTAGGGGTCTTGGGCAGGAGGGGGGAGGGAGGGTGTATACAGCAGAGTATTATGGTACTCTAATGGAAGTTGGCACGGGCCGGTGCCCCAATGTCATTGTTTGTATTGATGCTTTGTTGCCTTTAAAAAAAACAATAAAATTGAATTAAAAAAAAAAAAAGCAAGTACCGTCCCTGAAACCTATCAGGGTGTGGATTGGTCAGATTAGGCAAGAGATATATCAAAACTATAGGGGTTAGGTCAACTATTGGATAGCCATATCTTGTGGCTCCTCCTGAGACCACCTCTACCTAAAACAAATACAAAGTTGCAGGAACGCAGAGAAACTATTGGCTCCTGCAACATAATGTCTTAACGTGAAAGGTGACTCTGGATTGGGTAGAATGTATCCACCCAGTCTTGGGACCTTGGACAGTTACCAAACAGGGTACGCCTTTTCAAGGTAATGAGAATGAGCACAGAGGTGCTGTGTGTTCACTAATGTTGCCATCTCTGATCACCTAAGCCTGAGAGAGTACATTCAGTTGTTAATTCTGAGCAACACTGGTATCTTTCCACCTCTGGTTCAATGGGAACAGCTTCTCTCCATCTACCTTGAGTGAATAGGCATTGTCTTGCTCTTGCAGATCATGTGTGTATTGGACCACAGAATGGAGCTCTCCTGCTTGTAATTATGAAGATGTTAGACTGTATTCCTTGTAGGTGGCTTATTGTCTTGGTAACTGGAATCTTTCTATCTCTGCTTGTCCTTGGCTGCTGTGCTGGAAGCTCCGTCTGCCTGCCTTTATCCACAGTAGGCGACCAGCCCTTCCATGTATTCAAAATATCTCTCCCTGTCTTCATTTACTTCAGTGCACCTATACCTTCCATGTTGGTCCTTATGGCTTCTCCATGTTAGTTGCGATCAAGCATGTGCAAGCTGGGTATACGTATTCTTGGCATCTTGCAGATTTCGGCTTTGTCAAAGGATATAGATATATGTATATGTGTGTGTCTGTCATCTATATGCATGAGTCATAAGCATTTGTTTTGTGTCTATATGCAATAATCAAATCTATTTTTGTGCAACTTTGTGCATGGATGCCTATATACTTCATGTCTACGTGCACCTACTTTGTCAGTGATGACCTCATTAATTTCTTGATTCACAGTCAGTCGACTTGTTCAATCGACAACTCCACCTCCTCCATATCGTCAATGGGGTATGGTTTGAAATGCTGTCTGAGAGAGTAACATTTCTCACATCTGCGATACATCGAGAATGCCGATGAAGGGCCTAGGCGTGATGTGCATCTGTCAATTCTCTGTTTCCGGGCTGAGAGTCGAGTGCTGAGAGTTGAGTGGGGGTCACGAGGGCCATACTTGGACCTCTGTCTTCAGATCCTAGGAGCCTCAGTAGAGACTTTTATAAAGAATGCAGTATAGCATATGCTTGCCCTGATCCAGCTTAGGCTGGATGACATGGAGATCCATAAAAGGGGCCAAATATCCCACAAAGGGATGGGGAGCGAGACTGCAGGGGGTAGTTCTGAAGCCCATAAGAGGATTAGTATCTCTGCAAAAAGACAGCACACGCTTCAAGAGGAGCAGACAGTGTTGCAGAAGCATTCAGTAGGCTCAAGGAAGCTTACTTTAGAGAGAGAACAGTCGCGCACCCAGTGAGACCATCTAGCCCAGAGGTAGAAACAGCACGGCAAGGAGAGGAGGATGTCTTGCTGAGGTCGAGTCATTGGACAGATTCGGAGCAGTCCCTGCTCCTTCTGTAAAAAAAGGTCTGGCTTCCTGCAAGAGCAGGTGGTGAAAACACAGCATGAGACAGCGGAAGCATAAGGTACAGAAGGGATGTTCGTCCCCGAAGAACTAGTGCATCCCGAAACTAAGGAATGGACGCCTTCCTTCAGGGTGGCCCAATACATAAAATAGAGAATGTACAGAGCGCTAGACAAGGAAGTAAAGACCCACTTGCGGGCTGATTGCCCACGCCCTGAGATTGAAGTCAAAGTGACAGTTATGCCAGAGCTAAATGCCAGGATGTTAACTTTTCAAAGTAAAAGTGTCAAGGATCCAAAGAAAGGTACAGACAGGGACTGGAGGGCCTGTCAAGATAAACTGCCTGATGTGACAGGGCCGCTGGCCGAAATTTGGGATTTGGCGAAGGAGGCTATTGACACAGGTGCACAGATAGACCTGCATGTTTTCGCCAGCTGGACAGAGAGAACCCTCTGTCTTCTGGGAAACGCCAATAGCGCTATCTCAGCAGAGAGGAGAAAAGTATTTTTTTCATAAAGGTAGACCCAAATCTAGGAGATCTAGCATCATCCAAAGCCAGAGCATCGGCACAGGGGCTACTTTTTGTGGACCCCTTTGCCAAAGAGCTGTCTTAATTTGTACGCCACCTTGGAGAAGCCCCAATCCTCCATTAAAAGAGCGTCTTTGTCCAAGATTCTCTTAAGGGCTGTGAGAGGCAGAGGGCACTCTTACAGGCAGTATTTCACAGACCGTAGGTCCCAACCTAATAGAACCAGGCTTCTGTACTGGCAGGAGCACAGGCCAGATGCCTTCTTCCCAGCAAGGGGTTGCAGAGGAAGAAACAGCAGCTGGAGAAAAGCATCCAAGCAGCCACCCCAGACAACTGGTGGGTGCAAGAGCACAGCGTGACAGCCGCCAGTGGGGGGCAGGACAGTGCAGTGTGCACAAGCGTTGGACAAGCGCACAGGAGATGCATGGTTGAAACCGACTGTTGGGGATGTCAGCTATAGTTTTTTGCAAGCCCCTTCTACAAGGCAGAGGCAAGAGCAATAACGTTCTCAAAGGAGGATCGCGCTCCCCTAAACAAGGAAATTGCTGAGCTGGCAGGGAAGGGATTGATCACGCCATCATCGCAGGGAGAAAGCTTCATGAGCAACCTCTTCCTAGTGAGGAGAAAAGACAAGGCAAGATCAGTGTTCAACCTAAAGAATCTAAACAGTTATATGCTATGCAGACATTTCAAGATGGAAGAAATACAAATGCTGCGGGATATACTCCTTCAAGGGGACTGCCTAGTACGTCTCTATGCGATGGACGCCTATCTCACAGTTCCGATTTTTGCATCACACAGACGCTTTCTGAGATTCAGATGGGAAGGCCGTTTATGGGAGTTTGCAGGTCTACTGTTCGGGCTCTCTTCCGCTCCTTGGGCCATAACCAACCTCAGGAATCCAGTGAAATCAAAGCTTAGGGAAAAGGGCTGTCAGCTGATTATATAATTAGATGACATGAGTCTCATGTCTCAGAACAAGGAGATTCTCCAACAGCAAGCAGCAAGAGCAGGAAACCTTCTTCAAAGTCTAGATTTTCCCGTGAATTGGGCAAAATTGTGCCACGTAGCATTGCAAGCGATGGAGTTTCTGGGCTTCTTGGTAGACACGAGGCAAGCATCGCTCAGACTACTGCAGCAGAAGATACACACAAAGCAAGGAGAGATTCGACTCTTGCTGAGCAAATACATCTTCTCACTCAGAGAGCTCACCAGAGTAATAGGGCTGCTGTCGTTCTCAATCCAAGCCATATCCCTGGACCCGCTTCACTACAGAGTGATTCAGAGAGTGATGACGACCCACCTAAGGAGAAATTTCTCCCACGCGCAGCATGTCTCCCTGTTTAAGGAAGCGAGATTACAGCTTCTGTGATGGTGGAATCATATGGAGGCTTGAAATGGCACAGCCATTTTTGGATCAACCCCAGATCTGGTACTGGAGTCCATCTGCAGCAGACAAGACTGGGGAGTCTGATGCCTAGACTTCGCCACAGGACGAAAGTGGTTGGGGTGGGACCTCCGCCTGCACATAAATTGCTTGGAGCTCTTGGCAGGCTCCTTCGCCATGAGTGTGTTTCGAAAAGACAGGGCCAGTTGTATCCTGCTGAAGATGGACAATGTATCAGCAGGTCGGAACATAATTTACCTAGGAGGTACCAGATAGAAGCTTCTCTCAGAACTAGCCAAAGACTTCTGGCATTATTGCCTAGACAGACGCATTTCAATAATGACAGAGTACCTCCGGGGACTGTCCAACATGATAGCGGACTGCAACTCCAGCGACTGGGAACTGCACAAGACAGTTTTCACAAAACTTCAACAGCGATGGGGTCCTTTTCTGACAGATCTCTTTGCATGCCGGCTCAATGCGCTGCTAGCCAGGTTCTTCAGTTGAAGGCCCGAACCGGAGGCGATGGCTTCAGATGTATTCCTCCACCCATGGACTCCAGGGACAAATGTTGCGTTCCTGCCATTCATTCGGATTGCCAGACTTTGGCAAAAATATGGCGGGAAGAAACAAAGGCAGTTCTAATAGCTCGGTTCTGAACCGCTCAGGCTTGGTTTCCGATTCTTCTGGAACTTTCCTCAGATTTTCTAGTCCTTCTTCCCCAATTTCCATCCTTCCTGATGAAGGGGGGGTCACTCTTTGATTCAGGAAGAGAGACGGAATCTCGCGGCCTGGAGGATTTCAGGGCATGATGGAAAGTGCCAGGCCTTTCAGAGAGGGCTTCCAAATTCATCAGAAGCAGCTGAGCCCCCTCTACCGCTAAGTGTTATGCAGCATCCTGGGAAGTATGGAGTGGCTGGTGTCTGCATCGACAGCTACATCCATTTTCGGTTCCTAGAAATAGTAAACTTCCTGCCAGCTCTAGCAGTAGAGGGGAAGTGTATACAACAGTCAAAGCATATCACTCTGCGATTTCATTGGCGCATGACCTGATAGAAGGCGTGCCAGTTGGGGAGTACCCTCTAGTTTGCGAGATGCTTAAAGGAATTAGATTAGCGGTCCCCCCTTCCGGCACGGTACAACACACTTTGGGATGTAAATGTGGTACTAATCTTCCTGTGGTAGTGGCCGGAGGATAGAGAGCTTTCTTGGATGGCATTATCTGCCAAAGTAACAACTTAACTATGTTTGACCTCATGCAAAAGAGTGTCCGTCTTAGACGTAGGAAGCAGATCATACTTGTGAAAGCGTATGACTAACATATCTGCCCCTCCAACCAACACTAGATGCCCCTACATAGGTATCTATCCCTAGGTGGTGCTGTTGTGCCACTTATCTAGGGTTAGGGGTAGTGGTCGAAGTGAGCGGGAATGGTCTGGGGCGGTGTTCCACTACTTTTATTTTTTACTGTTAAGATTTCCACTACTTTTTGCAAACATTTCCACCATTTCAGAACTGTTCTTTGTGAGGTTAAAGCACACTTCTCCACGTAACCACCTGATAACAGTTCCAACTAAACTGGAATTTGTTCCAAATCAATTGGCTGTCAACCAGCATGGCTGCAACCCTTGAAAAATGGGTTGCACTTTGCTTCTTTCATGTCTAAACTATCCCCCTCAGGGGTCACTGTTCAACTGCTTTTTTGGTACAGTTCTACCACTGGTTAGGGGACAGAAAAGGAAAACTGAGTAAGTGCCAAAAGCAAATTATTATAAGAAGTTAAAAAATATGGAGAGGACCAGACTGTGAGCATGAGAGGGAGTAAAATATACTTTTTATGGTCCCCTTCTCATGTGCTCATAAACGTTAAAAAAATTTATTCAAACAAACGGGTGTTCATTTAGTGATTGAACATCCCAGAAAAAACAGTCAACCGGTTTCAGTGAGTTATACAATTTCTTCCTCCCCACCTTCGCCAGGACCTATTTTATACTTAACAGCAGGTCTTAGCTTCTTTATTTCCCCATTGTTTGCCGCCATTTGGCAAAATGTGTTCATTCTATGGGAGTCAGCCGCTGCAAATGCTTCAGCTCGCTCCGTCTCCCAGTTTTTCTGCTCCTGCCATGCCTCCATATTCAAGGGATGAGAATACTTTTGTGTGATATAATGTAGTGCCTTTGCATTTGGCCTAATATCCCATGCAGGTCTTACTGGCCAGTTGGGGTAGTCTTCAAGATAACTAGAAGAACACTAAAATGCATATCAGGGAGGTGGTTTACCCCTATTTTCCCCATCTCAAGGCATATGAGGAAGCCACAAAGGCTATCAGAGCAGATGCCAGGGGCCTGCTAATAGCAAATTAAAGCAAAAACTTTGAGTTGTAAGAGACATCATAGGAAAAGTCGGACAGTCTAAAACTTGTAGGGTATTTTATTTTATTGGATATTAGTCGCTTTTTTAGAGTTGATATAAAACTATTCTATGGGTATCCATCTCGTCATTTCCAAATATCCCCAGAAGGGAAATTAGCAGTTAACCCAATGACTGGGGAGGATATTTACAATAATTTCATCAATAATAATCTTTAAAAAGCTCCCAAATTGTCCTGGTTAAGGGTTGAGATGTTACAGTATAGCTCACATGATTCTGTTTTCTTGTACAGTATTTGTAGTTTCATTTTCCCATCAGAAACACAGAAATACAAGAACCAAAATGCAATTTGATGGGATTCTAAAAGCCAGGACCGGCTGATTATATTACCAACATTGGCCAAGTGGAGATGTGTGCTATCTGGTTTTAAAAAAAAGTGTTATCTTCACCAGCTCTTCATTACTCGATATTCATGCATCGTATTATGCAGGATATGACTACATGTTCCTTTGCACAAAAACAATTCATACATTAATTTCCAGAAATTACTTTGAGCTTTTCAGTTCCAGAAAATAGTTTTATTTTGAAACTGGCTCTACTTCTCTGGAGTTTGCTGGTTTAACCAAAGCACGGGTTCCCCAATACATATTTCTTAAGAGCCTTCTTGTTGCAACAGTGTTCCACCTCGCGTTCATGTGCCAATGGGCCATCAGCTTTTCCTTCTTTCCTGCTGGCCACATATCACTGCTCAGGGCAGCCTCCAGAATGCAGCCAATGGCTTTGCTGGTAGCCAAGGTGAGAAATCCACTGGCGCCCATAGTGTCGGAGCAGAGGACTGTTTTGCGCGGGCCCGGCCAGCGGTCCCACCCTCTAGGGCTGCCTGAGCCTTGGTCAAATATCACCAGCAACACTTTTTAGTCATTGCACCACATTCTAAATGAGGATTCTGCAGGCCAGTTGAACCTAAGACATTAGCAGCCTCAATTGCCTCACAGAGCCTCACTTGTTCAGGCCGTTGGGGCTCTCTTGGGCAGTACTGGTTCTACAAGAAGACAATTTTAGGCAGCTTCAAAACAGAGTGATGTCAGGGTGACATAAAAACCGAAAATCTCGCTGCATTGGGAGGGGTAAGTGGCGGAGCCAAACTGGCACTTCGGCTGAGCATGGCCGGATCTGGCTCCTATGGCACCATAGAATATCACACCAGGCCACAGCATCCAGGAAAGCTAGACTTGAATGGGGTTGCGCTAATGAACTACCAGGAAGGTTTCATAGTTGTCCATTGAGTTTATCTGGGGCAAGGTGGGACAAAAGTAGGACCAAGCATCAACCTAAAATGAGGCCCACTTTGGCAAATCGTAGTTTGCTACTTTTCACATGAAACTGTTTGCGGAGTAACTATGGGGCACATACTTGGTACCAACTTCACTATACACTAACTCATCCAAGTGCCGCCCACTTGCCCACAAAACAGATCCACACCATAGGAAAGTATGAGCCTGAGCCTAACACATTTTGCCCTGTATGGTGTCAGATGTAAACAGCATTGCTTATGGCTAGTCTTAAGCACCTCAAAGGCTACAGCGGTCCCTCGCCCATTGGCATCCTGGTAGGCTTGAACTTCCCTGGTGCCCACTGATTATTAGAGACAGACTGCAGAAAAAGCACCCCCTCTCAAGCTATTCCAACTCCACAGCATGCACCCCAATAAGGTGACTCAAGCTAGAATCCATGGGGCATTTATTTATGAACCTGGGCTGCTTTATTTTTTTCAACCCTGATTTGCATCGCTGTGTGCCTTAAATAAAGATTTATTTTGTAGATGCATTATCTCTGTTTTGTCCTCAGTCTTGCAGGTGCTTTCCTCTTTCCATCGGTGCATGCTTCTGTGCCCATTCGTGGGTGTTCACATCTTCTGCTTCTCTGTGGGCACAAGAAGGGACTACATCAGAACAGAAACAGCGAGAAAAGCATTGACCACCATAAAAGAAATTGGTTCCCTGGCTATGCACACAAGCAATGGCCCAACCAGGGGTCTCTAGTCTTGTCTTGTGGGCCACAACCACATTAGGGATTCAGGATAACCAGTGACTATGTCAATACCTTACGTATAAATTCATTGCTTTCACAAGTATTGTATGTGAATAGTCTGAAAATATGGAGTGGATTTGGCTCTAGAGGACAGGACTTGAAGACTACTGTCCCAGATGTTCACCTATCAGAGACAGACACCGGCACTAAAGGGGGCGGGGGTCACCAGAAATAACCTTCACACACAGACGTGAGGTTTTTCAACTTTGAGGTTTTGAGCACTAGCTGGCAAAGTAAAGTAAACTGATTTACCAGACAATGCATTGGACACACTCATGGCTTTTAATTGTGAATGAATTGCCACAGGACGCCATTCGGAGAGGCAGACTCCTGCAGATCATTTGAGGGTGTGCGGCGGAGCAGGGGGGCTGTGCATTTACAAAGCTGTGTCTGGGGTTTTCGTGCTGCAGCAGGGCAGTACTTTGCAGATAATGCTGCCCTGATTATGTGTTGGGTGGCATGGTTTGCACTGGCAATGCTATGTATGTGTCAGAATTGATTTCCATGTGTTGACGGCAGCAAACTGAGGTGCACTGGCAGAATTAGTTGAGCTATTTGTATACTATACATGTAAACCAGGTGATACCTGCCTTGAGATGAGGATCAGATTCACATGTACCAGAATTAAGAACAAACTGTTTGTTGGAGAATTGTCTTGTTCCTTACCTTTATTACAGGGGGTGCTGTATTCTACAGTTGCAAACTCATCTGAAACAAAAGTAACAGTAACCTATGTTACAGTGAGTACATTCCCAGTATGTGCTGGACAGAATAAACCCTGAACAGATTGTAATGATGCGCATGGCCTCTAAATCTGTGGCCAGTTTTATTTATTATTTTTTTGTTTTTTTGTTGTACAAAAATTGTATACGGTTCAACAAAGAACCTTTACAAAACAAAAACATACCATGTATACATACAAAGGAATCATAAAACCTTAATCCAATTGACAAAAGCCAACTTAAAAACATGTACTCTGAGTCGTTAAACCAAAGATAAAAACATTATACATGGAAATCTTCGCTCTAACGTGTCTTCCTTAAATTAATAATGGAACAACATTAAATCTCCACCTGATACAATTGAAAAAATAGAAGTGCACAGGCTTTTATTTAGCCTTAATAACTCTAAGACAAATTCAATTTTTAAGCGCTTCTTCGAGTTTAAATAAGTATCTAGCCAGTGCCAGAATAAGTCGCATAATATCCCCTCGCATAGCTCTTTCCCAAAACGGTTGGCGTGCAATTTGTGAGAGTTCAGGGCAACTTTCACCCAGTAGCTGTACTCTAAGGTGTTCAAAGTGAGAACAATACACAACCAAATGTTTAAGTGTTTCTTCTTGGGCATGTATCAGACAAAACCGACAGTAATGACATATGCGCTCAGTATTTCGGAATTCGTAGTGCACACGTTCCAAAGTCGGTAACTGATTTAGTTTGAATCTCATGTAAATATAGAAAAACTTGGGACAGGGACATTTCAAAATGTAGCATGGTCGGAATTTTCTTTTTGTATCAAAGGATGCGTGCTCTCTATAAGACATATAGGTCATATCAATTGTCCGAATACAATCCATTTCATAGAGGTTTTGCTTTATATTTGGAAACCCTAACATTAGGGAATCGGTACCTACGTTAATCCCAACAAGACAATGCTGCATTTGATTAGCAAAAACAGTAAGTATTGAAACACCATGCTTGGTTAGAAGAAGGTTAAGATCTTGATATGAGTTCTTTACTGGGGCTAGCATTTTGGCATATATGGATAGTTTGCGCCAGGTAGATCTAGCCGATAAAGAAACTAATCTGAGTTCATGACGGACTATCGAGTTCGGGACGGCTAGCGCAAGACCCAAGGTCTTTTTACACATCTGCCCTTGCAGCCTATCCAAGACATCGTCCATATTGAATAGACATAATTCCAAACCGTACAGTAAGATGGGCTCCACTTTGAGTATGTAGAAGTCTAAGATCGGAATGAATGAAAATGTACAATACTTCTGATGGATAATTCTCATCTGTGAGAGTAGTGGACGGATCTTTTCATTCAAACCTTCTATCCAAGTTTTTGCTGAGTTGGATTCCGCAAGCTGATAACCCAAATAACGTAAGGACGTCGCGCTTGTGATGTTTAAGTTATCCAAGGTCCATTGATAGAATTTGGTGCGTTTGTTATTAGCAAAAATAATAGTGTTCGATTTTGTAGGATTGGCTTGGAGATTATGCGCAGTTGCCAAATTCTGTCAAATAAAATAATGTCTTCGGCGAAGCAGAGCCAATGTAGATGTAAAGAACCTAACCTTGCGGGATACATTACTAGATTTGCCCATAGTTAGTCAATGTCACAGATGTATAGATAAAAAAGGGTTGCCGCAAGGTTACAACCCTGCTTGACAGCTGTCATCGTTGGAATCAGCCCCGTGACATCACCCTCCCGATTCACCCAAACCTGAAAGGAAGTATGTGTATGAAGTCGAGCAATCAGTTGAACTAAACGTCTTGGAAAACCCATTTTTTACATTTTGGCCCACAATATGTCCCTAACGACAGCATCAAAGGCCGAAGAAAGATCTAAAGCTGCTGCAAATGGGACTGTAGCAGTGATCTGAGTAGGTGCCAAGAGGTGAGCAAGTACCACCGCCTTTAGGGAGGTATTCGTATTCCTCCTAAACCCCACTTGTGATTTCGAGTAGATGTTGTTGGCATCAATGTGGCTTTCCAGATGTTTTAATAACACAATAGCAAATCTTCTTGCTGCTGAATCCATTAGGGCAATCGGGCGAAAATGTTTTGGGTCGTGAGGATCACCTTTTTTGTGGATTGGAATAATTAAAGCATTGCACCTTGAGTGCAGTATTTTTGTTGTATATAGAATATATCGAATTTTGTGTGAAGCACCACCACCCAAAATTTAGGATCAGATTTAAAAACACACAGCGGCAGACCATCCGGGCCAGCCGCCTTAGAGTTTTTAGAACGTCCGATTGCCCATTTCGATTTCTTCAATTGAAAATGTCAGATCATTACTTTGCACCATATTTAAGAACACATGATGCCTAGAAATGACAGATACTGGAAGGCTGAATTTAGATGAAATGTAGGTTTGCCATACCTCCGCAGAGATTGCAGTAAACAAGTTCTTGCTAGTGGATTTAGAAGTGCCTCTTATCATTGCCCAAACATTACGAACATCCCGTTTACAAATCAAAGTAAGATTTTTGGTTGTCTGCGCAATTAATTTGTTGTTTGATCACTTTCAAGTTGCACTTATATGTTTGTAAGATCCGCTGGTTACTAGAATTGTATTGATCAGGTGATAAGAAGTCCTTTTGTAGCGCTCTTAGCATCTTATTTTTGACAGATTTATATTTCCCAATTTCAACACTAAAAGGTTTCTGGTGTGTGAAAACCTTATTGCGAGCTGCAAGGGCTAAGTCGTGGACATGTACTCTGATTAGGTTTGCATTCCATTCCTCCATCTCATGAGCAGAGTTCACACAATTTTTGTGATCAGCTCGCCTTAGGTCTCTATTTACTAAATAAGTCAACTTTCGACATAGTTTTGGTGACCAATGAATGGAAAGAGGTGATCTGTGCAACTGAGTTAGGTTAGAGCAGTTGAAGATTTAATGTCGAGAGAAGAATTGTGAACTTTAATTGGAAGGTTAATAGGAAATGGTCACCATATAGAGTATGACCTATCAGCACAGGTGACACAGTAGTCAATAAGTTTGATGAAACAAAAAAAAAATCAATACTAGAAGAAGCAGATCCCCTTGACAAAGTAATTGACAAGATACTCGGGACGAAAATATCCAAATAGCAATTCCAGTTCTCAAGGTAGTTCGTCCATGTTTCCCCTCTATAAATAGATGTGGAATGTTTAGCCTGTGAGCTGAAAATGTCATTAAATGGTTGATTTTCATTGCATAATGCATTAAAATTCCCACCAAGAATAATATAGTAGTCTGGATTGGAGAGAGCTGTCGCTCCAAGTACCAGATCAAGGGAATCAAAAAAATCTTCAAGGGATTTCTTTCATGGATTAAAGTAAATACATATAACTAAAAAAACAATCAAAGATTTGGTCAAAGGTTGGTATTCCATAGCCAGAATATCGTTGTGTCCAAACAACCTCGAATTAACATGATTTGATATCTTAGTCAAAATAGCAAGCCCTCCTGAAGGTCGTCCAAACTCACCTGCAGTAGCATTGTACAAGTATGTTACGAATCCATCTATATGTAACGGTAATTTAGACATTGTTTCCTGAATAAGCAGCAGTTCTGGCAGTTTGTCAATTGTGCACGCGTCTAACCAGGACTTTAAATTTACACATCCACAACAGTTCCAGGAAATAATTTTGATTGAATCTTGCTACGTGTGATTAGTGGATTTGGCAATTTAAGAGATGGTTGTCGACAGTGGTGCTTGCCAACCAATGCTGATAATTGCGGAATAATAATATTAGTTGAATGAGAAATGGCTGGTGTTGCATTGGTCATCAATACAGTATGTGCAATTGGAGACAAAGGAGTGTCCAAGAACTTATCAGCTTGTAACATCGACTCAAACAGTCGGATTGTGAGACCATACTCCTTGAACACCATCCTTTGGGACCATATTAGATGCAAGATGTTCAAAGAGTATGTGCAACAAATCATACGGTCATTATTATGATTTGAGAGCCGTATCCACTTGATATCGTCATAAATTAAGGTCCTCAATTGAGGGCTGTGTTTGAACGAGTGGAACAAAAAATAACGGTTAATTCTTTTCTGCACATTTATTACCGGATCGCTCGTCCAGCCCAATATGTTAGGTGTTTCGCCGGACAATTCGTTGGTAACTCTACCATCCTCAGTAATCGCATTTAAATGCAGAGGCACGTCAACAGCCAAGTCCCTCCCCGGTAACAAATTAGGTAAAGCAGGAGAAGGAGCCTTTGGAGATGGAGTCATATCTAGCATAGGCTTAATAGGAATCGTAAGGTCTCTAGAAGGTTGCGGTAATTCAAGAAAAGGACCCTTATCCACCCATGGTAACCCTGTGGGAGTTCATAAGTTCATTGTCCTGGGCTTTGAAAATAGCTCACCAGTATACTTTGGTTTGCTACACAGACCAGTTTTTTGTCTTAGGGTGACTGGGTAGTACTGCATGAGTTGACTTTGAGTATGCTTTTCTGGGAAAGGTTGAATATCCAGAGCAGATGAGACCGACTTAAGATTTGGGACAATGTTTGGGGAGACACTAATGGTCTCGACATCCACCGCAGTTGGAATTGGTGGCACTAAATCTCTCTCTGCAGTTATAGGGTTAATTTTTTGTGTGTTTTTTTTTGTTCTGACATTTCTTTACTTTCCATGATACATCCTGATTTGCCAGATTTAGAACCGGTTTGGATTCCTCATTTAGTTGATCCAAGTCTATGTGTGGATCTGCATTCAGTGCAGGCTCCACTGAATTGGAATCACATACAGGGTTCAGAATGTGTTTGGTAGTATATTTTTTGATTTTTTTGATTGAGCTTTTAAGTCAATATTTAGTTTTTTTTTATTGTACCATGTTAGTGCGTTTTAGTGCTCTAGCATGTTGACGTTTCAGTTTTTGTGAGTACAGCCTTGTATCGGGCTCTGGTGGGTTGGTGGCAGAAACAGTAACCTTCATGAGTACGGGGCACGCCTCAGCTTTGTTGAGCACTTCCATGGCTTCAAGGAGCCGCTAAGGACTGTTCGGATTTTCTATTGAGTGTGATGTTAGATTTGGCGAGGAGTCAAGCTTTAGATCAACGGTATCAGTAGATTTCTGTATTCGTTTCAAATCGGTTATGAGAAATGTAAATATGTCATCTAACTTTAGTGAGTTACTTTTAACCACTTCCAAGAGAGAAAGAGCATCCGTTGTTTCCTTAGAGCCTTCATCTAAGGGGCCATTGGTAACTGCTTGAGCATACATTCCCAAAGCAGTATTCAAAGTGACCCCGGTCCCAAGTGTTTGAGTTGATGTACTGATGGCATTTGAATTTACGGGTGCTTGAGCTTTTGAAATTAGGGAATTATAATTTTTCCGTCTTGGAAGTTGGCATGTGCAAGCATGTAACCCTCCACTTTTTACATTTAAGTCACCAATAAGGTGTTTAATGTAGTCCATCTCCCCATGAGTCCTCTCGTGTCCTTTGTCTAAAAGATTGAGCACGCGTGACATCACCGGAAAATCGGTTAGGTCACCAGTGCTGATTTGGGGTGGAGTATGTTTATTTGCAACATCATCAGAGCTAGTGTGATCATTGTTAAATAATGGGGAGACAGATTGGGGAAGCTCCTTGTTAATGCTGTGCAAGTTCACTGTGAACATATACTGAGAGTGAGTAGGGGAGCTTGTGGAATGATAACTAGGTTTTCTGACATTGGATTCTTGTAAAGTAGATTGTTTGTCTTCATTCTATGCAGGGACGTACTTATGATAAACTTCTTCGACCTGAGATGGCAGAACTGTCATTGGAGATGAGTGTGTCAAAGCGACCCGACATTGCTTATTCCATTCGGCCTTAACTGCAGGTGAAAGAATAGAAACATCCGAGATACATAAGCCATGAGAGCTGAACTGCTGGTGCGGGTGAGAATCTAGACTTACATGAACCACCGGGTTTGAATTAGCGGCACTTATTGTAGGTGTTCTATGCTCGGGAAGCCCATGTATCTGCACATTTGTGACAGTTATTAAGGGAGACTCATCCGTCCGCACTGGCTTGAAGCTGACATTTGGCTCAACAGCTAATGATTGGTGAGCATATGGGACTGTTTCTAGGCCCATTGCCATGCGGCGTGAGCCGGAAGTACAACCAGAGGGGGATAATGGAAATCATCACCCTCTGTCTCATACGAGGCGTGAAATTGAATGGGTGCGGTCAGGTTTAGGCTGCAATTTATACATTTGTCAGTCAGACATTTACCACTTTGAAGGCTCCCAACCATGATAAATAGATGGAAATTAAGTTGTTATAGTGTCTTACTTTAAGACTTGCACAGGACTATGAGCCACTACAAAGTACAGAATACACTTGAAATAAATGAAAAGAATTCAAGCCTGGACTTCATCAAAAGCTCCGGATTATAGGTGTGCACATACGGGTAAGTAATCACCACTGACTGTCATTACCCCAAACGCCTTCTGATCGTGTACTAGGTATCCATTGAATAGGAAACGATCAAAATATTACGCCAACACGTCCGTAAATAATTAGGTAAATACTTTGGTAAAGAATGACACAGTAAATGGATAAATGCAGAAAAAGCAATAACCCAAAGCCTACCCGCCGCCACACCGAACAGCCAAACGGCGCTGTATTTGGGGTGCACTTTGTAATAACTTGGAAGCTGATGAACACCCGAGCCAGCAGGTAAGTTATTAAGTAGATTTATTGTAGTTCAATGCCAGGAACAAAACATTGGCATGTCCTTTCCAAGTCAGCATAACTCCAACTGCCAAGCTTAGAACCCTCACACACCAACACTCCTCTCACACTGACATCACTACATTCCATTCAGCAGTGATGTCATCCACTCAGCTTGTAAGACACATTACAACACTTCTCCCTCCTTTACTTTGTTGGAAACAGAGAATGATCACACCAAAACCATCACCAGACAAAAACCCCTACATGTACGTGTGGCCAGCACGTAATGCACCAACTAGTAACACCACTGGCGACAGGAAACTGCCCCCAGAGAACACCAAAACCCCGACACTCCACGGAAGATCAAGGAAACAGGAAAGTGCTCCACCAAAGAAATAAGAACCCAATAAAACCTACATGGCACCCCCAGGATACTAACACTGTGCCATCACGTTGGGCAAATTGACACTTCTATATCAACCAAACCCTTATACCAAGTCCTACGCCCAACTATACACCATTTCCACTCCTCCCTTTATACAAAACAGAGAGGAACCCCACGCAGTCTACAAAGGGCTCACTCCTTCCATAACAGAACTGGACAACCTTCGAGAAACAAAAATAAAAAAAAAACTACGCACCTCCACCTGTTCCAAGCTGCCCCTTGGAACCTAGGTCCTGCCACGACCCAGCGTCCACAGCAGATAACTACCTAACACTCCTCAACCCTCAGTGCACAAACATCCTCCCGTCCTAGTCTGCCCCCTAGGACACCAGGGCTGCCACCCCCGGGCACACTCCACACAGCTCAACAGAGCAACAACAAGCACAACAACGAAACAGTTCACCACAGCATATCTAAGGATACCACAACACCACAAAACCCTTAACCTTAGAGAACCAACCCGCAAGAATGCGGAACACAACCAGGACCAACCACCTGAACCAGACACACACCAAACACACACTAACCACCACGGATCCCTGGTCCAGCATACTGCACAGCACAGTACACCTACCCTCACCGAGGACCCCAGGTCCAACCTACTGCCAGCCGCAGCACACCTACCACATGCCTTGGACCCCAGGTCCAGCCTACTGCCACCCGCAGCACACCTACTACATACCTTGGACCTAGGTCCAGCCTACTGCCACCCGCAGCACACCTACTACATACCGTGGACCCCTGGTCCAGCCTCCTGCGAACGCAAAACGCAGCACACTTCACACCATGGACCCCTGGTCCAGCCAAACTGCAACAACGCAGCACCTCACCACTCACCATGGACCCCAGGTCCAGCCTCACCTGCTGCATCACAGCAGAACGCCTCAATAACCAACCACTCCCACTCCCGCACAACACAATGTTCACCTCACGCACCATATGCAAACCCCCAAAAACAAACAGGATGGGTGGCATACACGCAAAACATTGCACACATGTTCAAATACAAAATGATGTGTAAAGTGCATTATTTCAGTTAATTATTGGTAAAGGATAACTGTAAGTGCATCAAAATACACACAGCACAGGATAAACAATGCTGTTCACAAAGAAGCAATTCAACCCGCAAGTGCCCCCACCCACGAGTCCGTACAACCCAATAATGGAAATCCAACCTGCAAGAAAACATATTAAGTATTGAACAGTTCCACCTGCAAAGAATCATTGGATGAGAGACAACAATATGCAAATTAATGCAAAATAATGCAGGAACACACTAAACAACTCATTAGCACACAAGATTGCAATTTCTCAATACAACCTAAACAATCATCCATACACAACTCTCAGCGCGCGCACTCACTCACTCACACGGGCCCATGATACGCACACACACTAAAAGCAAAAATACAGCCGGCACAACATATACATTTCTCACTAGAGTTCAGCTAAGACGCCAACATTCCTCCATCTGCCTGGGCGTCGCAGCCAAACGAAACTCTACACCTCCAAAGTTCCTCATCCGACACGGCAGCATCCATGGAACGTCCAGTATAGAAAACCAATGGAAGTATGCAATCCAACGGAAACCTGCAGCCTTCAGATCCTCCTCTGACCAACGTCTCACAAAACCGCACTCCATTACTGTGATAAATCTCATTACGGATCATCCCCTTCAGACCACAGTTTTTCGCCGCGTCCAGTGTGGTGCAACTTCCGCTTAGTTCCCTCCTAGGAATTGCCTCACGGACCAAACCGGAACCACACGTCCCTTGATGGTGTTTCCTATGGGACTCCTCGAAGACAGCGCACTCTTCCTCGAATCCGCTGCTGCGTTCCAGCGTCTCACGCTGGCATGCTACGCACGTTGCAGACGTCACCATTCCGTCTGCTTTGCTGTGGAGGCCACATCTCCTCCGCGCCTCCGCTACAGCACCCACTCCAGAGTCCACAATGCCGGGCAATATGCCCCCCGACGACCTCCAAAACTGCCAATACTCGGCAGCTGCCTCGACGCGGAAGGATGAGTTCACGTGGACTCCTGGCTGTGTTCTCTCACAACTCCGGCACCCGCTCACCCCGTCCAAAGGCTCCTCGAAGCGCATCCGAACTCCTGGATGTGCTACCAACCTGGGCGGGCACCCGTTCTCCATGTCCGCGCACACGCCATACGCGCCCCTCTGACTACGGGGCTCCAGCCCCTCTGACTACGGGGCTCCAACCAACCGCGCGAATCACGGCGCCGCCTAATAAGGCGCCACACAACGCTTTATGATGGACCAGAGAACACTGTTCAGGGCCCCCAGCTAAGGCCCCCGTTTCCACTGGTGCAATAGACCAATTGCCCTTCCAGCACCGCACACCGTAATGTGTGCCGATCAAAATTCCGCCCGCAGCACCACCCGGTAACTGGGACAGGCGGCCCACAATGGAACAGCTGTTACTGCTAGCACTGCACACCGACCTGTGTGCCGACTAGGTCCTCAAATCAGCACCGCCCGGCCTGCTGAAGAAGGGTGCTAAGCCTAGTCAAACTGCTGTGGGCCCCTTAACCTGCTGAACTTGCTCAAAGACATGGATTCAAGGAGGGCAATGTTTCCTGGTTCTGGACTGCCCCCTCCACGACAGGATCCCATCCTCGTCGCCAGTGTAATAACTTGGAAGCTGATGAACACCCGAGCCAGCAGGTAAGTTATTAAGTAGATTTATTGTAGTTCAATGCCAGGAACAAAACATTGGCATGCCCTTTCCAAGTCAGCATAACTCCAACTGCCAAGCTTAGAACCCTCACACACCAACACTCCTCTCACACTGACATCACTACATTCCATTCAGCAGTGATGTCATCCACTCAGCTTGTAAGACACATTACAACACACTTGTGGTGCGCGCACAAGGTGCGCGGGCACAACGCGGAAGTAGGCTGCAGTGAGCGGGACAGGTAGGCAGGGCTAGGAGTGGGAAGAACAAAGAGATATGTTAAACGTAAATAGAGGTTGGAAAATTAGGAGTGCAAGTCCAAGAGTGCAAGTCCCCTCGAGCAAGTCCAAACGGCGTTCCACAACAGTTTTACAAAGTATTTACTTTCAAGTCCTTGCCGGCAATAATGCAGTCGTGTTTCCACGGCATGCCTTGCTTTCTCCTTCCGACGGCCTCTCAAAGCAGGGGAGAAAAGAGCAGCGCGACACAGCCAAACAGCATTGTACTTGCGGTGCACTGTGGCCAATGCAGACAGCTGGGAACAAAAAGCTGCACTGTTCTCACCCTATTAGCGAATGTGGCCAAAGATATAGAGTTCCCTGTGATAATGTCCCTGCAAAAATGTCTCGGGGACATTCTCACATGGAACATGCAGGGGATACACCTGCAACCCCAAAACCTTATTTTTTTTTCCAAGGGGTAAGGAGGACCCCCCTGAAACCCCTGCTCCCACATATATGGTCACCATATATAATGTTGCCACAACCTTTTTCCCGGGGACATTATGTACGGCGACCATATATAAGGGGACATTATTACCACCATATATAGTGGTTCTGAAGCAGCAGGCGTGACACAGCTTGAAAACACAGCTTTGTAAAAGTACCTACAGTCTCAGAGGAGGAAGGAAAGTTGGTGGCCCAGATCAAGCTTGCGGGTTGGAGCATTCAGAACACAATGGTGGGCTGACAGCATCAGGATAGGTCAAACCTGCCCCATTTGAATAAGCCCCAACACCACCTTTCAGAAACGACTGGATCTCTTGCGCTTATTGATGACCTATTAAAAAATATGCAGTCCCCCCATGACCTTTCATAACGCCCATAACAAGGTCTGCTCCTCCGCTGCCGACCTTGGAGAGCTTGCGAGTCCTGCCACTGGTGAGTGCACAGTATCCAGGAAAATCAGTCATTTGGGACTGGAGGATGAAAGGCGTGACTTATTTTAATTTTATAGTGGGTGTTCATAAAGCATGGGGATAGCTTAAAAACGGAGGGTGCAGTAGAGAGCAAGAGGATTTAATGCAGCTCATTCCTGTAACCTTTCCACTACCATAGCCGCAAGTCTCATGCGACACTGGGGATCCCGATATGCTTTTGGACAATCCTCGCTGCCGGGAGACATCCAAGGTGGTAGAAAGTGCAGTATAAATATTATTTCCTTACCTCAATGACTGGCACAAAAGTTGTAGTAGGGCTACAATGGAACTCGCAATTAATAGTCTTAATGATAGTTGTTCTTCGTAATCTTATGATTTTCTTCAATCAGAAAATGACTGCCAAAAGATCAGGGTTTTGAGTTCTTGCCTGAATTCCACAAGTGTGGCCAAGTCAGATTGAGCCCAGGAAGTGGACTCTCTGCCACCTTCAAAGACCAAAAAGACAGCCTATACGTCTGGATATCCTGCTTCTGGGGATTTTCTGCCTTGCCACGTCTTGGCAACAGGTTGAGCACGTTCCTATGGAGAGTGATCATTTTTTAGCATGATCGAAGGATTTTTTAAATGGGCCATTACCCTATGTAGTATGCAGCTGGTTTCGGATAGGAGACAATCTGTCATGAGAGCCCATGTGAAGCCATAAGAGTGATGTAATCCTACACCTGCTTGCTGTTTGCAAGATATTCTCAAGAGTACAGTGGTACTTTTTTTGGGGGAAGGAAGGTGTCAGGCAGTCCAGTGAGTAGAGTGTCACCTCCACCTAAATTAAGAGGTCTGCGGATAGTATAGGTGCCCTGGAATTGCACTTGGGTGAGTAGGGTTTGATCCTACCCAGTAGTCTTTGTTGGGTGAAGGAGTATGGGGTTTTCCTAGTGATGTTAGCCTATGTGATCCATGACATCAAGGCATGTTTCTATGTAGAGAATCAAACTGATGTTGCAGAGGAGAATACATTCCGTTTGAGTGGGCTTGTGTTTGAGAGAAACAGGTGACGTTCAGGTTCTACTGGGTAGATGCAGATTCCAAACTCATGGATGTCCTTGGTGGATAACTCTTTGGTAAAAGCAGAGCGCCATGGTAGTACTGGCATATGGAAACCAAGTGGTTTCCTAGCAAGACTCCCGGTGGCTTCATGGACACCCAAAGGGTCCCCCGAGGTGACAGGAAGAGTTGGGGGTCTGCAGGCAAGTGGAAGTCTCCATATGAGTGAACTGGTAAACATCAGCAAGAGATCAGACAAACTGGTTCTGGACTCCCCACACCCCTCCCAATTTGCAAGCATTGTGAGAGAGTGATAAGTACTGCTTTCTGATTTAACCCTCCTGGGTAGAATAGGTTCCATACCAGGAGCCCGAATTTTTTGATTCTGCTTTGTGGACAGCCATTTTAAAGAGAGAAGAAATGTCCAGTATGATGGGAGGGTGTGGACTCTGTTGTCTACAATCCGTAGGGTTTCATCTACGCTTTGGATAGTAGCAAATTCAGGGCTGAAGTATGCTCTGCCGCATGCTTGGTATTTGTGCAAGCACATTTCTTTCTTTATGATCCCATTGCTGTTGTGTCAAATTGAGTACACTCATGCACCTGTTGAATGCCCACTGCCAGGCATGGGGGAGAGTGGAAATGCTCTTTGAGGGTGATGGCCGGAGAAGGGGAAGGTAAGTAGACACAGTCTCAAATAGGCATGTGGGTCTTATGTGTGCCTGCGGACCAAAATGCAAGTCCAGGCTTCCACACACACTCACTCACACACACCACCAGAAACATTTTCGACACAGGGATTCAGTGTCTTTGATTGAGCAACTATATGGTACTGAACTATTTATACAGTACTGGTACATTGCCCTCTATAAGTGTAATACGGCTTGGGCTTTGCTCACCTTCTTCAAAAGAGCAATGTATTTCAGAAAAAGTCTGTTGAGGCTCCAGGGAAATGGAAGTCAATAATGAAAAATGTAACATTGGAGGTATTATTTTTGTAATGTTTTTAATTGTTGTTCCTGTAAACATTGGATTTTATGGACCAGTGACTATGTATATATCAATTTTAGCCTATTGTGCCCCATTTTTAATAATGCTCACAGTTGTCGTTCGCATAGGATTTTAGGAACTATATATGAATTGTGTAATCTTTTGACCGTGTGTAATATTGTTTTTTGTCGTTGGATGGATTTTCTACATCCGAATAAACTTGTTTGACTGACTGTAATCACTCACAAGTCACTTACTGTTCTTTACTTACCTGTCTCATAGTAATCATAGACCTTGGCTGTTGCTGGTTGCAGGTTTCTCACCAGGCTTTCTTGCTCAACAGAGAAACTCAAACTTGTAGTCGAATTTGTTAGCTAAAAAAGACAAGCACAATATTTCAGCATGTTATGATAACTAGCCACCATTGTCGAAGGGAGATTCTGTCTTTTCCTGAAAGGTGTATCTCCAGCTGACACATGGCAGACCGGCTAAAGAGGGCACTCTTATTATCAATGTAAATAAACCAGAACAGGTGGAATCCAGAGAGGCGCTGAAAAACAAGACTTTTTAGGTTGCGTTCCAAAGTGGGACATGGCTGTGATAGGGCCCAGGATCTTTGATTCTTACGCAGGGTGCAGGTTAAAGACTGGTGTACTAGCAATGACACAGGTTGTATCATCATTGGTTGTGGCCAAACTAATTTCCATTAGTTTCTGAGTCTATATTAGAATGTGAATAATACTTCCCTGGACACCAATTCAAGACTCATTTTGAACTAATGTTTCTCTTTGTGTGTTTTTTGAGTTATATTTGTTTGGGTGTTTGTTTTGCTGTCAGCTCCTCTTTGCCTATGGGCTTGTGTGTTGCCACAATATAAATAATAAAATTAAAAAAATAAATCCTCAAGCAGGCATGGTTGGCACAATAAACTCTCTGGCCCTGATTCATACAGTGTTTTCCAATGGGGTATTGCCATTATGAAACGCTTTTGTGAATTAGGCCCTTTGTTGAGAAAGGCAAAGAGCCAAGGTGGGGATAGCGGTACCTGGAAATGTATGAACCAAGCTGTGGACATGAACAACGTGAGTTGGTGAATCCTGCTCACTTTCAATGCAATGCAGCATCTGGGAGCATATCTAGTAGCAAACATTTCCATAGGTAAACAAGTTGATGTAATAATCAGCACATATCAAATATGAATATTACAAAAAAGTTAAAGATTATTTTCTCTCTACGCACATAGGACTGTAGGCAATGGTGTAATGCTTCCTGTCCTGGACAATTGCAATTCGATCTACCTGATGACACGTTAGACTGGTTCTGTGTTGTTTCACCAAAGTGAATTACTTTGTTGTACTTCACTAGGATGCAGTAACTTTGACGGTTTTTCATTCTTTTTGTATTTATAATGGATGATTTACCCCCCAAACCTCTCTACTCACCTCGCACACCCCCCCTACCCTTTCCACCCCACCTTCATAACTGTTACCCAAAATATACAGATATCAATTACTTACCCACAAAGTAACTGCATCGAAGTGAATTACAACAAAGTAATTGACTTCGATGAAACAACTGAACACTGTTAGACCAAAGTGGTGAATGGTGCACTATAAAAAAACTATTAAAAGCATATCATTATTACACAGTTTAATCAGTGTACCTTTGTTATTTTATGTTGTGTTTCTTTCAGGATATTGTCGCCGGCTTCAAAATTCTGTAATAATTAAGCATTGTGGGCTGGGAGGATAGCTCAGGGAAAACAGGTTTGTCTTGGAAGCAAGACAATGCAGATCGACACAGGTTTTAATCAATATCAAAGAATCCAAGAATAATACAAGGATGACACAAGAATAATTCAAGCAGGCAGGGCTTGCTATCCCTTCAAAATAGAGTCAAGGTATGACATGCCCTTAGAGGGTGGTCTCCGGTCTTAAGCACGTTATAAAAGATGAATTACTTAATTGTGGCCTAAGGAACAGGTCATTATCATGGGATAATGTCTGCCTCCAAGTTATGGAGGACCTTAAATAAATGTCACCAAATGTAATTATACTAAATTGATTGACCTCAGAAGGCTAAAAGCTGAGACAGCCCTGCAGAGATTTGACTCTGAAGATGCAGGTCGCAGACAAACCTTTGCAGTGAGCACATACCTACCTGTCTTACTTGCTTGTTACACTCAGTGGTAAAGAATAATGCAGCAGGTCTTGTTTTTAATGTACTCCTTTTCAAACACAGTCAGCAATAACAATGGGCCCAAACAATTAACAAATACATCAACGGCTTTCACAGATACTCTGCTCCACTCACACAAGCACCATAGATATGCCAGATGCTAGAAAGTAAAAAGTGCAAGAAGGGCATGTCAGTCATTTATGGAACGCCTTACAATACATATGGAACTGAGAATAATAATAATAATTGGTTATTCATAACATGCTTAATACCCAAGGGGTTCTAACCGCAGACCCAACCTGTTTTGCTCCACATCGTCTTGCTTCCAAGACGAGCGCGCTGCCCCTGAGCTATCCTCCCGAGAACAAAACGACTTCAAGTTAAAGAAGGAGAGCAAGAGTCATATTGGCAACACCGCGTTGCAATGAACGCTTGCAGAACAAGTGCAGACAGCTTGTTTGGAATTTAGCTAGCATCATTTAGCTAGAATTCATTAAGATGTTTTGCTCTACAAGGAACTCAAGCCCCATGAAGGCACTTTACACCTGCCCTACAGCACTAAATATAAAAATAATACTCTAACAAGGTGTAAATGTCCTTTTTTTCAGTATTGTGCTTATGTACCGAATAGATTGTTTAGTATGTTTCCATTGACGGAAGCTTTTGGCAAGTATTCAGACAAAACTAGAGTTATTTTCCATAACTAAAGTGCAAATCTTGATAAATACTTTTATAACAGTGAGTAAATTCCTGATTGTCCCATGTTTCCTTGATTTCTGTAATTATCAGCACAACTGAATAGTCATTAAATCTTGCAATGTCAACTCATCAAGGCATTTTTCTGCCCAACGTGTAAAAGGCCAATTTCTGAAGTGACTTTCTTTTTTTATCCCTATAATAATATGACAAATTTCCACTTTACGTATTCAGCTTGGGCTGGGTGATCTTAAAGTATGTGAATTTAGTAGTCAATCTTGAAACTTTGAGGATCCCTAATTGTTATACTTATGTTTGCTCAGTGTTTGCACAGGAGGACCTGATTCACATGGCTTTGCCATGGAGCCGATCAGGAAATGTCTGCGAGCACCCCTATCTATAAGAGGAACATCTCTGAGATGGCCTTTAGCTGCCATTTCTGGATTGCATTTGCATGAGGATGGCATAAGAAGACACATTTTCTAGGGGCAAACAATGGATATATTTAACTGTGGGTTATTAATATCTCCATTCAGATAAAAATCAGGTGTGATGGTGTCGAAGACACCAAGCAACTCCAGGTTCGACTAGTCAATACAATTACAGTCCTGTATTTGTTCACATTTTTCAATCATATTGCTACTGATTCAGGTGAGAGCCGGTGAAACCAGTCAATGTGTCTAGTCAGCCAATACTTAGACTACTGTAGCTCTATAATGCTAAGTAAAGGCTCTTACCAATGCCTACACTGTGTTATAACCATGGTTGGTTGAGAAACGGAGAACCACAGGCAGGTTAGATCCTACATATTCTTACAACATGAGTGTGCTGATGAGTCTTGATTTCTGAGAGATAGTTCACCTTGGCTCTATCATGTGTTTTATACCTTGACTCATTATTTTGAAGGGATAGCAGGCTCTCCCTGCTTGAGTTATTCTTGTCATCCTTGTATTATGCTTGGACTCTTTGATATTGCCCTACCCTATTTATAGTGGATGGATCGTGGGATTTAACACATTCGTTGTTTTAACGACATATGATATTATTGATATATGGGCGACACGCTCCAAAAAAAGAATTAATAGACAGCAACAACTTTTATTGGGATTCCCATCCGGGACCACTTGTGGTTATAGGGGTGAAGTGCCCCCTGTGTGTATTGTTTCAATGATGAAAGGCATAGATTGTCACGAAGTATATACGTGTGATGGACGCTCAACATGACTCAATATAGACTATGGCAGGTTGGCACTCCAGCAGGCAATGTATTATGGGCACGCTCATGACCCCCCTCAGGGGCCTTAGATACACAAATTAAGTGGATTAACTGATGCTTCAATCTTCACAGTGATGACGGATTCACGCACGTTGGTCACATGACATTCACAACTGGATATGTACAATGCAATGTTCGCAGAACTCGGATGAGAGCGCAAAACGTAGCAGAGGCACCCTTTTGCCAGTACAGGTCAGGCAACATTAAGTGAGACTTTTCGTGAGATTTATAGCTATCCTGCCAGTTTGAAGTGCACACATACTTATTCGAAGCGTCTCTGTATTTCTATCTTCAGTGCAACATCATCTGTCAAATGGGTGGTGCTGGCGTGCCCTCGATGGAAATGGGAGAACAGAGCTTGAAGGATTGAGCTCAGGCAGATTGGAGACCAGTCCATTGAGAGCCTAACCAGGCTATGTTTGGAGATTGGTTTCCAAATAGCCACCTGAAGAGAGAGATGGTTTGCTGAAGGAATGATTCCAGGTTGACTAAGTGTCCAGCTAACACTCCAAATATCAGAAGTCAGATCTCAAAAGGTAAATTAAACCCCATACTGCCCATCTATATTGTTCAGGGTACAATTGGGGAAGACAAAGGAAAGGGGAATCCAGGGAATGCAATTTTGAGAAAAGGAACACCTGTGCTGGTATTCAGTGCCCTGTGTTTCCCCATCTATACTGAATACAAAGTGAGTTACTCAAGGTACTTTGTATTAATAAAAGAATTTAAAACTAAATCCATTTTGATGCCACTTTAATGTGCAATTGCCCATGTGAAATTAATTATGTTTACAATAGTACTTAGAGTGTAGAGTTCTTTGGGTCATGGTATTGTTGCAAAATACCATTGCCTAGGATAATGTTGTGCATTAATGCAGCCGGGGAGGCCAGGGCCATAGATTAGATGTTTGCGCAACAAAATGCATGCTGAGGGTATTACTTCTACTTAATAATAATTGTGTGAAGTGCAAACCCCTGCATTCCCTTATTTTTAAATGCAGAAATAGACTTGTGTGCAATGTGTAAGGGCATGCTTTTTAAAAAAACTTTGTACATGCTACTGGGGAATAATACATCTCCAGCCTGAAAATACATGCAGGCTGAAAACCACACACAGATTCATGACAGTTGTGCGCACTTACATAGAAACTTGCACATGCAAGTATCTTGCAAAACAGTATATACACACACAAGTGCATTTAAAGATGCATGCTAAGCTGAATTCATGGCCTCTCTCTCTCTGTCTCTCTCCCTCTCTCTCCCTCTCTCCCTCTCTCTCAATCTCTCATACACATAAGCACAAAGACTGCACCAAACACACTCATGTTTAGTGAAAGTCGCACATGCATGTTTAGAAAAAGCTGCCGCCACATATTCAGAGAACATAGTATGCATGTGGGTTCAAAATAGAATCATCAGATCCCTAAGAGCATTATTTTCGAATTAAATCTCAGAGGAGACCAATGCAAGCTGGCCATTGTCTACAGTTAAGTGGCCTATACATAGCCATTGCATTTACGACCTCACACATGCACAGGGGAGTTGGTTGATTGTATATGTATTTTAAATGTTATTTGATAAGAAGTAACTTTCGCCAATACCATACTGGCCTTTATACTGGACACAAATTAGCTTTCTGAAATGTGGCTTGAAATGTTTCCATGTGCATATGCATACTCTGGCCGAGAAGCATCAATATTTGTTTGATCTCAGAAACACCATTTTACTTCCAAGAATGTATAGGAGTAATGATAATATTTAATAATATTTAATTTCACTATGGCGTGAACATAAATGCTTGTATGCACTGATTATAGTAAGATTGGTATAGGCAGATAATTCTTTTTTTATGGTTGATTATTGGTTTGGCGATAGTATTGTGTTGATCTCCATGGTGTAAAGCTGGACACCAACTTGGTTGAAGTTACATTACTCTTTTAAATATATTTCGCTTTCTGAATACCACACTGTCTATTCCTTGTCCAGAATTGTGGGGTGGGACTGTGTAAATGGGGTTATGAGATTGGCATATCATGCATATGTGAGTCAAAAATGTTAAAACATGAAATATTATACATGCCCCAGAGGGGCGGATATCGCCATCACACCTGAGACAATATTTCTGCTACATGTGCAACACCGGCAACATAAAGTGCTGTTCCACTCATTCTGCTTTGAAACCTGGTATTAGAATCATGGGGAGTATTGCAACCAATCAGTGTCCACCATTGAGGAGGCCACTAGTGAACTTGCAAGCTTTTCAATCCTCAATGAAGCTGGACACAGGTAACATGTATTGTTAATGTGGACCACTAGGATCCTAATGAGACTACTATTATAACAAGGACCATACTGACACATGGACGATGTTGCTTAGTTTGACTCATTTGTGTAACAGATCAAAACATTGAGTGTTGTGTGGATTTCCAGGCAGAACTACAAGTTCCAGAAGGCAATAGGATAGGAATAATGCGTGGCTGTTTTGACGGTTCTATGTTCTTAGATCAGCAGGGTTTTTTCAGCAAAGTTATATGCCAAATATTTTTATCTGAAACAACATACCAAATTTGTAACTTTAAAAAAAAATATGCATTTGGGGGGTTTATCCCCAATCCCCTGTTCCCTATTATCTAGTCCCTATTCCCCACACCTCCCTACCCCATGTATCCCCTTACCCCCTTCCCCATTTTTTACAAAGAGTTGATCAGGCCGAAGATCTTCAGCAAAAAACACTACAAAAAAATGTCATACCTCTTTGACACACATACCTTTTCCACTCGTAGCCATTTTAAGCTTTTTGCCCGTTCACCCCCTGTTTCAAACAGGCCATACTTTACTTTAGTTCTAAGGTTCCCACAACACTTACATTTTCCAGGTAGATGATGACGTGATTGGCTGTGACTTCTACCCTTCTCACCAATGGATTATCCCGCAGCTGCAAGGAGGCAAGCGACAAGGGAGAATTTGCAAGTGCGGAAACATTTTAGAGTTCATGAAAGGCCATCTATCTTACAGCGTAAGGGTCCCCTATAGCACAAATAAATTACAGATGTACCTCATATATTCCACCAACCATGTGGCAGGTTGACACATGTCCCTGCCACCCCCAGCCTCGTTGATCCCAACATTCCAGGTAGCAACTGGTGTGAGACACTCTCTATTTCTTCTCACAACAGCTGGAGGCGATTAGGCAAAGCAATGCTCGATTGCTCGATTGATCCACCCTGCCCAATTCTTAACTTGTCTCTGCTACCAGGTTGAATGCTCGTTTGCACTTTTGCCTGTTGCCAATAGGGCTAGAGATGGACCACCCAAGGGTTCTGTGGTGAGGCACCAGGTGAGTGGGCATAGATCATTCACCATGAAGAAAGAATTATGATCACACACCGGTCCCAAACACGCAGGCCTTCATCAGCTCAGCTGTCTCTCAACCTGGATATCTTAAACAGCCCTAGCCTGTGGGGAGATCTCTTTGGATGTTTGATTATAAACATCTTGGCCACAGATGCAGTGTAGTTGCTCAGGCCTGGCACAGCCAAATTATCCCTCATCATAGACACTCAAGACAGGAAGCAGAGCTACCTCTGAAGAGGAATCCCTCGGGGTACTGCAATATTGTGCATCTCTGGGTGCCGTATCTCCTGTATGGTCAACTCATCTGTAGGCTCATCTCATAAACATCAGAGCTGCTCTCCATCTTCTGTGAGCTTGCAGGGCCATCGTTCAGACAGCAGCACCATGAACCACATTACTGTAGAGCAAGTCCTAGACCCCTCCCTCAAACTGAATACAGGTAACATGTCAGGCTGATCAATGGTTCCAGTATTGCAAACATCTGAATTATAGTGCTTTCTGAAGACAAATTAATTCTAAGATGGATGCTAAAAACAAAATGGCTTCGGGGTGCAGGTGTCAAAAGGGCTGACTCATGTGAATCTAGAATATTCTTTGACAGACGGCTGGGTATTGTATATTTAGACTTTCTTGGCAAATAAAAGTAGACAGTGATGGATAGTAGAGTAGCTAAAAGCCTGGGAAAGCTACCAATTGGAGCAAGCAGCTGCTTATTTGGCAACAAGTAAGCACGGTATGGCCTGCCAAGTGAATTTGGCAGGTCTCGACGATCTAATAAGGGCTGCTCCTTGGCAGACAACCAAGGATTTATAATGAGTTCCGGCTGAGTCTCACGCAAAAATCTTAGATTATGTGTCAGTCAAATAATGCCTGCCAAGCTGAAGTCATGTGGGCTTGGTGATTGACAAGCAACCCAGCCAATTGGAGACTAGGAGGGTTTATCTGCTAGTTAAGAGCGTCAATGGGGGATGTATCCTTAATTTGCATGAATTATTGCATCAGCCTGAAAAGGCCTGTATAAGCAAGCTGATTGTGGGAGCTAACTGTGCCTCCCAGCCTGTCTTCTGAACCTGTATTAAAGATAACTGTGAAACATCTGGGTGTCCGTCTCCCTCTATATCCTGTCTCCAGTGCCTGAGTCTACAGATGTCAAAGCTGGGTGTGCAGTGGGTGCCCCTTTACATAACAAATATCTGTCTGTGATAGACTCGGGTCTTAGAAAAGTGAGTGATCTATGAGGATATGCAATGTTTATAAGGTGCTCTAAGAACACCTATCACTCATGTAGCCTGTAGACATTTCATATTTACAATAAAAGCCACATCACCCCAGAGGTATAAACATACAGTGTCACAGCGCACACAACCCACTGATCTACTGAGTTTCATGAACATTGCATTGATCTCTCGATGCAAATGAAAAGGCTCATTTTGATATGATGGATTATTTATAACGCGCTTAATACCCAGAGGTTTGTAAGCACAGACCCAGGGTTTGAACCTGTGGTGCTCCGTTTCGTCTTGCTTCAAAGGTGAGCATGTTGCCCCTGAGCTATCCTCCCAAGACAGAATACCCCTTCCCGAATACAGAATACCCCTTCGGAAGTATTAACCCCAAAGCTTCATTGGCATATGGCTATCTGACTACTGCTGAGGTTGTACGGTTTCTATGTAAAGGTGCAGCACAAATGCCACTAAAGAAAGGCTTGACCAGGTCTGACAAAGCCATCTGTAGCAGAGCCCTCCGTCAGAGTAAACCTGGCTAGCATTGTCAGGCCTTGAGTTACCAAGTGGCAATTTATATATTTATATAGTGTAGCGCTTAACTGCCACAAGCCTGCATCTGCAAGAGTGTAACAGTGCCCATTTAATCACTCTCACAAAGAGAAAGCACAAAGTTGACTTCCCAGTATTCAAGCGTTTAGTCTACACAAAGTTTACCATCAGAGCTTTAAGCAATGGGCAGTTAACCTATTCAGCGATCTTGCTACTTTTAATCTCTGACCACCCCCCGGCAAAAAAGCTCTTGCTGCAGAGTCGCCATGAGCAAACAGAATTTACAGGTTCAGTCTGAGATATAGCTCAGAGAGCATGTACTTTATCTTAAAGACCCATAATGGCCCAAGGCACAAGCAGCAGAACAAGACCTTTGGAGGCACAGATCCAAAGAACAGCGCTAACCCAAGAAGAACATGGCTAGAAATGTTGCAACAAATGCCCGGGTGCCATATCTCATTTGGGCACCTGGCTAGCATTATGAACTGCTAATTCTCCAAATCTGCCTTGTAACACATTCTACTTAAACCCTTACACATGACAAAAGAGTATCCTTTCTACATCATGAATTCTATGGTATATCTAAAGAGGCTTATTGGCCCATGCCATCATAAACCATTCTTTCCCTGCTTCATTTCTCCCTCCTTTAGTCTGTGGCACTTATGCCCCCTCACCCATCCTCTTATCTTCTCCTTGCTCCTTTTCTTTTCACAGATTATGGTTGGGATACCCCTACTAGGGGCACAGTACGCCAACTCTCATACGGGCCAAGGTGCTTGGAGCACACCCACCTGCCTCTCAGGGCTCTGCAGAGGGGACTTCTTTTGTTTGAGAGACTGTTGACAAAGCTAAATCCGGTTAAGGTTGCTTACCTTTGTAGTGGATGACTTCACAGGTATATACCCCGACACCATTTTCATGTCCACCAGCGCCATATTGGACACTAGACGTTTCCCAACATAACTGTTGAAACAAAAAAGATGCGATATTACTAGCACTAACACTAATGCCAAATACCTTGAAAATGTGGCTTTACAAACAGCAATGGTATCTGTCAATGGTGCAGCATGCTATGTAAGTGTATGCGTAGCAGTGGTGCAGCACTATGTATTTTTACACATAGCAGTGGTGCAGCACGCTATATCGGTGTACATGTATCAGTGGTGCAGTGTGCTATGTAGGTGCATATATCTAGCAGTGGTGAAGCGCGCTATGCTAGTGTTAAGAAAATACTGTCCTAACCAGTCCAACAAAATAAAAGCATATGAGAGAAATCATGCTGAAAAGAGTGGTACGCAGTTTCACAACATGGCCAGACCTGTAATGCATCGCTCATTATCAGTATGTGCACCCCTATTAAAAGGATTTGGGGCACTCATTTCCAATTTGATGGTCTTATTAGTGATTTTTTTAAAATAGTGCTTGTAATTGTATTCAATTCATGAAAAAACCTGCAGATGGAAAATTCATGTAAGGAAAATTATCTAGGTACACAGACTGTTGGGATACCTACATCTAATTGATGTGTAATTATATAAAACCAATTTAAATGACATCTTTATGCTGCTATATGGATTTCTGGGATTTTTTTTGTATACCCATTTTTATGTTATCTTTGTATAGCGACTATGAAACTGGCTGCATTGTTAATTTTGTTTGCACTCAATACATTAGGTTTACTACTCCTACTACTACTTCTAATTGCCGGATGTCTGCTACTTCTAAGCACTGTAATAATAGCTATTTTCACATTTAATTTTACACAATGACCAACCTCAAGTGGGAAGGAAAAAAGGCTTAGTTAGCACTGCCAGAAATGTGTACTTGCAAAATGCCGGCTTGCCCCATACCAAAGGCAAGCTCTTAACCCATAAACAATAAATCTGGATTTTAACTGCAATAAAACACTTCTGTGGTCAAAACACTGCCCGATAAATATACATAAATGTGGCAAGGCTACTTACAATACCCTGTCATGGGTGTGTGGCACCCCATTCCCCAAACAACCCCAAGGTGCCCGTGTGTCAGTGGCCATACACCCTCACATCCTCTCCTTACCTTCGGGAGAGTCGCCAGAGTGGCGCAGCGGAAAGACGGTGGCCTGGGCGGAGCAACCAAATACCAGAGAAGTCCACTAACCCACCAAGGATATTGATAAAGGGAGGCCAGGCCCCCAATAAGGCCATAATAATAGGGGCAAACAGCCTGCTGCTGTTACTTATGGCAGTTTCTGCACAAGGAATTCAGCATGACCATGGAAATGGGGTGGAGTTTACAGGCCCCTTTACGCTTTCCCCAGCCCTTCACCCAGTTACAGGTCCTCGAAGTCAGGTAAGAGATTGGTTAGGGGCAGTTGGCCAATCCTGGGAGGGCTATTTAAAAGTATGTTTGGGTTAGTTTAGGTGTGGGTTAGTTGGGTGAGGACAGGTTGTGGAGAAGGACTTCTGAGAGACCAAGAAGTAAGAAGAGAAGATTAAAGGGTGAACGTAGGAAGGCCTAGTGTAAGATCAGCGGGACAAAAGCATGGTTGGAGGAGAAAATCTTGGAACCCAGTGAAGGAAACGGCCAGGTGACACCATGTGTGCATGGTGAGCATTTGGCACTGGGCGAAAGAAGGCACCATTCCCTAACTCCCTAGAATACTAAGTGGGCTACGATATGGAAAATGTGCTGCAATGTTTCTCCTGGGCCGTTGGCTAACTTATTCCCTACGGGCCGGCTCAAGTCAGACACTCAAAGTACGGTTCACCTGGTGACAGCACTTAACATCTGTTAAGGACATCTAGGTTAGGAAGGTGAGTTACAGAGGGATGGCCCCTGCGACAACTTCCCCAAAAACCCAGTTTGCCTAGGAAATTACCTGAGAAGACCGTAGCCAAGCCGTGGGAATTATATTCAAGAAACATGCTTGAATCGTCATTCCGAGTCAGACTGGTTCTTAAAGTTGACACCCCAACTCAAACAGTTTGTGTCTCTGGAGGGAGAGGACTAGGCAGGGAATTCTTGTAACTCCGGCCAACTCCCTTGAAAGTGTGAGGCTATATTCTTTTAGGTCTGTTTGTTTGGCATTTTTCTACTTTCTTCAGGCTGAATGAACCAAGATAAAATCCTGCAAGCTGTGCAATCGAAACAAAAAGGATTTCTAGACCCAAATACAATAATGGCGGCTCCAGAGGGATGCACTTTCTATGGATGAAGGTAGCCTAAAAATGGAATCTCTTAAACATGTGTGAGACCCCGAAAGATGTAGATGGGCATTGATGCACCAGAGGCCCGGAAGCATGTCTCTGCTGTCATGTGATACAACCCCATCTTCCTATCGCCCTCCTCCCGTCTTGGTGTAGCTTTCTCCAAGAGCAGTGCCTTCAGTGAGATGAAAAAGGTGGGGACACCCAACTGAGTACAAAAAGGTGATCTGAGCTGCAATACATTTGTAGTCTATTTTGAGTTCAGAACTCTTATCCTTGCACATTATTTATAACAAATCTCAGTGAGTCTCCATGTAAATAAGGAGCAGAGTGGTCAAGGTTGTTTTAGCTGTTAAAAGCGTAAACTTATTATAGTGGCCTTTCTTGCATGGGGTCACAATAAGTGGACTGAGATACAGACAGAAAAGATGATGTGCCCAAGATCACACAATTTTGGTGACGTGCAGAAGCCAGGATTGGAAACCTAGTTCCAAATTGCACATCTTCCACTAGAAGACTTCCAGCGTCAGAGAAAGTATGCGAGGGGAAGAGAAGCTTGGTAGGATGGCTCGCTATCAGAGTTGGCATGTGAGGGCCTGGCCCATTCTGAAAAATAAAACAAAACAATTTGGTGGAAGAGGGGCCCGGCAGAGACCAAGCCTGGAGGACAGAGTTCACGTAAAGCCATGTCCAAGGAGCTTGTAAGTAGGGCCTTAAAAGGAAAAACGGGCTGTATTTGGAATACCAACTGATCTTACCATCTATGCTCATTTTGAGTAGTGAGGTATTTATACAATGTGGTACTTCATGATTGTTGACTGAAATAACTTCTGAAAATCAGAGGTATTTACCAATAATGTCATTTCCAGTCAAATGGTGGAGCTACAATTTTTTTCGTCCACTTATCAAAACATTTTTTCCCATAAGCCAGTGGGGTTCATCTCCATGGAACTGCAATGGTATGACCCAGTTGCTGTCCCATATGCATTCCATCCCTGAGACAAGGGTAGAAACATCCGAGGACTAACCCACTGGGCAGCGCCAGAAAAACTGGCCCAAAAGGCTAGTGGGGGCCAGTTTTCTTGATCACTGTGGGCTACTTAAATGACATTGGACCTTTCTGAAATACCTCCCACTTTTAAAATACCACCTGTATACAGATTTGGTTTGAATAGGATATTTACAGAATGGGGTACATAAAACATTCAGCAAGGGCAGGGATGTCATTTGGGGTTGCCATGGGTAGCAGCTGCTACTCCTGGCTCCCCCTATGCTATCCCTAGACCTGCCCTTTCGACCCCTGGGCCATTGGACAACAAAGCAGTGCCAATAGCAGATATCTGTGTTGCACCTGAAAAAGGTGGTTGTAAATGCAGCTAATATGCCACAGCTTTTTTCACCTGGAATCTTGATAGCTGTAGAAATAACAGGGATGTGGGAAAAACCATGAAGCTGCTATTACTAACAGGTTGGCAGACCATTAGTGAAGAATGCCTGAATGGTTAGGTTCAGAAGCGGGGTTGTCTATGCAGCTAATACCCAGCACTGTAGCAACAGGAAGGGTATGGGGACTAGGTCTAGCTAGCTGGGAATGGGTATGAGCAGCCTACTGTACTCAGTGACAGCACAGCAGAAATGCAAATCTCATCAGTGTTTCTCATTTTCTGCTTTGCACATCCGGTCAGCCACTGGGCCTGTGATGGATTCTGCCCCAGTGGATTTTTCCATTAATCCTGCCAGGGCACTGCGTGACCTGACCCAGATCTGCCAGACCTGCATCACCGACTCACTGTAGATAGACGCATGTTGAGATCATTAATTTACCTGAAGTTGCCCTCCGCCTTTGAAGTAAACCATCTGTTGATTTCTCAAGCAAAAAAAATATGTATTTGGAAGGATAGCTCAGGTGCAACACACTTTCTTTAGGAACAAGAGGATGTAGTGCAACATGGGTTCAGTTCCTGTTCCAGTGCTTAGAAGCTGGAGGAGGCTGGCATTAAGCAAGACAGAAAGTGCCAAAGAAAATAATAAAATGGTCCTTTTCTAGTGTTGATGTCATAGAGCTGCTGCTGCCGTTTCTTTTTTAAAATAAATTTAAAAAAAACTGCAATTACTATGACCTGCAACACATCCTTCCCCTCTAGCTCCCATCTAACAGAAAAACTCTGGGTTACTTACCAAATAATCAAAACAGAAAGGTGGTGGCTGTAATTTTTCAAATCCTTCATTACCACTGGCACAGCTCTGGCCAACCCTCCAGACCATCGTTTTTCTGGTTGGACTTGTGTGGGTCAGATGCTGTTTCCAGTCTGTGGCCAGACACTTGGCAGGCACTGGAGGTCTGCGCTTTGGGGATTAGGCCTCTTTGAAATGCTATGTCTGTTTAAAGTTTAGCCCGAGTAATATACAATAGTCCAGGTTGTTCTGTTGGACGTGTGCTTACATTCACAATAATTTTGCAATACGGGTCTATAAACACTGTTATTAACGCTACATATGGTGACCCCTTCTTGTATTTATAAATACCCAATAAATAAAAGAATAAATAAATAATGTGCCTATACAGCAAAATGGTGTTTCAAAGTGCATCAAGACAAGGGAGTGGGAAACAGAGGGCGCTAGAGGGCCAAACAAGATGGCAGCATTGTAGCGATCTCCCGCACGGCCAGATATTAATCCTGCATAATCCTACACATTTTCGGAATTCTACCACCCGACCTGAGTTCGCCCAGGCTATCCAGTCGCTACCATACTCTCCGGCGAAATTTGGTGAAGAATTGGAGCCCCGGCGACCGCTAAAGCTGTGGCCCGTGCCTGCAGCCCGGGACATCCGAGCGGGCCCATCTAAAGCCGGGGCCGCAAGTATCTACCAGTGCCTGAGCGGTGATCCAGTGCGGCAAAGGCACCTACCCCCCCCCCCACTGCACCTTTAAGGAGCGGAGCCGTGCGGCGTGCCCGTGAGCAGCAGACAAGGAGCAGAGTGAGACCCCCTGTGTCCCCCCGCCCCCTCCAAGCCGGCAATCCCGAGACGCGGCACCCACGGTTGCAGCCGGAGCGGGCAACCGAAATCCACAGCTAGAGAGAGGGGGCCCAACTAACAGTGCATGCTCCAGGTCACCAAACAGAAGGGGCGAGGGACGGAGCACAGATCCACGCCGCCGCCCCCTCTCCAGCAACCAGACCTGGCACGGCGGGCGGCATCCCCCGCCAGTCATCCAGGACGGAGGTGAAAGTCTGGAGACTGCGACCCTCCCTGGCGGGAACAGGCCAGCGCGAATCACAAAGGACAAGCTGAGCCCAGAGGCGTGCACCGTGCAACAAACTGCTTGGTACTGGTACAGCGCATGCTAGGGGTAAAATCAGCTTTAACAGCCCTGCTGTGGCCCCATACTGCTCCAGCCCCATACTATGCGCTCGAGCCGCCTCTGGCACCATGCCACACCCAGCTACGCTCTGCAATACTCCAGCACAACCCCCCCACGGAGCCCATCACTCACACTAAGACAGTGAGACAGACCCGCTGCCCCCCCAGCGGGGCGTTGAGTGTGGACCGCCACTGTGACCTGATAAGGCCTGAAGGGATATGTCACATATCGCTAAAACAGTGGCACCCCTCCTGGCACACCCACTGCTGGACTCCCGGGCCCCCCTGTGAGCACTGAATCAGCAAACTACATCAGAGCAGGGCTCTGCTCTCAAGCACCTCCTCACAGGGGGACGACTGGTACCACGAATCCGAGCACAACTACCAGCCGTGACACACGGATACCCCCGGCAGTGCTTGTCCAATGGGGAAGACGGACAAATCCCAGAGGAAACTGATTTTCGAGTCCGGAACAGCACCCAAAACCCCTAGACTCCAAGAAGAACCAGAGTCCCCAACCATCAGTGAAAACCAAATGGCTGAAGGAAACTATGCTACTGACATCAAGGGACTCCTGCTGGACCTGAAGGCGGGCATATGGAGTCTGAACAACAAAATGGATGGCCTCGCGGATAAAGTTGATCTCCTCCAACACAGAATGCACACCCACACTGAGCGCCTCAACGAGGTAGAGCAGCGTGTGTCCAACCTAGACGACGGTGCAGTGACCCTAGAAGCTAGAATCACCCAGCTCGAGACCCAGATGAAGGTCACCACCGCCAAGTGCGAAGATTTAGAAGGTCGTTCCCGAAGAAATAATATCAGGATCATCGGGGTGAGGGAACACCAGCCTGAAACAAAAATGGAGGACTTCGTTGAATCGTTATGCACCACCCTTTTCGGCCGAGATGCCCTCTCACACTTATTTGTCGTGGAAAGAGCACACAGGATCCCATCCGTCAAACCCATCCCAGGTTCCCCGGCTAGGCCAATAATAGCAAAAATACTCAATTATAAAGACCGAGATGCCATCGTGCGACTGGCCAGGGAGAGAGGAGAGCTACACCACAATGGAGACAGGATCCAATTTTACCCAGACTTCTCCCCAGTTGTCCAGTCCCAGAGAAGATCCTTCACTGCCACAAGGCAAAGGCTAAAAGACAACCAATTTTCATACTCATTGCTCTTCCCGGCAGGCCTCAGAGTCCAGCAGGGGGGAAAAGTCCATTTCTTCCAAACACCAGAGGAGGCTAACCCATTCCTAGATCGGGAAGGATGCACGGGCTAAAAATCAACCAAGCACGCACACAAAGAGAAAGAAGCTGCAGAAACCCATCATGACTGACTCAAGGTCATTGGCACTAAAACCTGTGTACAAAATACAGCAGCTTGTCCGAAACAACACAGGAGCCAAGCACTTCGAGGCCCTGCAACTTGGGAAGCCCCTAACGCCCCTTGCACAGCAAAGTTAACTCAATCGTTCATCGTTAATGGGTAGGAAAACAAGGGACGGATCCGCGCTGTTGCGGATCCCACCCCGATCAAAAGAGCAAACGGGCGAGTTGGGGGTTGCCCGTGTAAAGAAGGAAGTTGGAGAACAAGGTTGGGAATGCGCCCCCGGACAGCCGACCCCCGTCACCCCCCCAAGTCACCAAGCTCTGTCACACCCCCTCTTCCGCACGCTCCGCAGACCTTCAACAGTCGGTCGCCGACGCTACCAGCGGTGCCAGAAACTCCCTCATGTCAGACTCAACTGCTGCATAAATCTACACACCAAACAAATAATTCAAGGTCGCCACCTGGAACATTAGAGGGGGCAATCGCCCCTCCAACACAAGGAAGATCCTCCAATACCTGAAGAGGCATGAAGTAGATGTGGTCATGATCCAGGAAACACACCTCCTTCCCGAAAAAAAGAACACCAATGGGCCCGTAAACTGGGGTTGCCATAGATACTTCTCCTCATATTCAGCCTACGCCAGAGGGGTGGCGATCCTGATCAGTAGGCGATCTGGGTTTCGACTGGTAAACTCCGTAAAAGACACGGAAGAACGCCTAAAGCTCCTTGAACTTAAACTCTCTACCACGGAGGACTCCGTCGTCCAGGCCGCTCTTAAAGAAGAGCTGCAAGCGTTCAGGGCCACAGCGGAACGAGAAATAACATTTCTAGGCCGGAACAGTCAGATCCGAAAATACAGCGAAGGCCAAAAACCTGGAGCCATCCTGGCAAAACTAGTAAATGCCGACAGGAAGCCCACAACAGTCGAAAGAATACACTCCAGTCAATGCACGATCGTGCACACAGACGATGAAATAGCAGATACATTCCAATCCTTCTACCAAGACCTATATACCTCAAAATACACCTCAGGCACCGACGCATTACACAGATACCTTGAAGACACCGAACTATTTTGGGTAGAAAGAGAACTACGAGAACCCCTCAATGAACTCATCACGTCAGATGAAATAGTCGAAGCCATCAAATCCCTCCCAAACACCAAAGCCCCAGGACCCGATGGCCTAACCGGGTAATTTTACAAAGCTTTCGCAAATATCCTAGCCCCCCCTTCTCGCCGGGGTTTATTGTGAAGCACTAGAATCGGGTTCCCTCCCGCAGGCTATCCGGGAGGCCAATATTATCCTTTTACACAAGTCTGGCAAACGCCCAGAGAAATGTGCCTCGTATAGGCCCATTTCCCTACTTAATTTAGACAACAAAATACTGGCGAAAGAATCCTCACTAAGAGGCTGCTACCACTGATGCCACGGATGCCGGGTCTCGTACTAGCGGATCAGGCCGGCTTTGTGCCAGGCCGCAACATGACATTTGGCATCAGAAGGCTGTTCGGGATTATGGAGGCTCTTGACCCCGATCACCAGTTTTACTCGACGCCGAGAAGGCTTTCGACTCGGTAGAGTGGCCTTTCTTATTCGCAGTACTCGCCAGGATGGGCCTGGGAGCCCGTTTCATTAAACATATATCCTTACTTTACAACAATCCCCAGGCGACAATTGTAGTGGGTTTGGCGAGATCAACTCCTATCAAACTACAACGGGGTACCAGGCAAGGGTGCATGTTATCAGCATTAATACTTGCATTAATAATGGAACCTCTGGCGCCGTCCCTGCGATCCAATCAACTTCATTGGGGACTCAGCATAGGTCCACACAAACTGATCATATCCCTATATGCAGACGATGTAGCAATTTTCATTCGAGACCCCGTTGAAAACCTGAACACAGTAATGAGAGAAGTAATTACATTTGGGACAATTTCTGGGTTAAAAATTAATCAGACTAAATCAATTGTATTCTCGCTCACTCCTGCCACTAAACCATTTACCGATGACCACCACTTCACATGGGAAACCTCACAGGTATGCTATCTAGGGATATTAATGTCACTAAACTACCATGAAGTTTTCCGTGACAACTACAAGACCACATTAAAAACACTCCAAGAGAAAGTAAACTGCTGGAAATCCCTCCCGCTAACACTGTGGGGAAGAGCCTCACTAGTTAAAATGCTTAAGAGTCTTGTCCTCGAACTCCTGTGGGCAGGCAAACCAGCCAGAGTAGCTCATTCAACCCTGCTACTCCCGGTATCAAGCGGGGGACTGGCTCTCCCTGACTTAGAGAGATATTTTTGGGCGGCACAGGCGCAGTTCCTCAGCCACTGGTACGCCACGCATTTCATCAGACCCCACGTGCAAATAGAACGGGCCCTGGCAACCCCTAACCTACTGAGGCAGTCATCATCAGCCAGCTCCCAGTGCCTTATAACACCATGAATGTTGTTCTCACGACCTACGGGGTCTTGAAGAGATTTGCATTAAAATACAAAGTCCCGGTAAGATACTCACCCCTCCTCCCGATCAAATGTATACCAGGGATCCCTCTGACCTCCGGAAAGGTCTTCGACATATGGGTAGCAAAACTGCAGTTAAACACCCTAGGCGACCTGTTCATTGAAGGAATCTTTATGACACTGCAACAGGCAACGGAGAGGGGAGGCATTGTGTCAAGATCTGAGGCTACCTCCCCTTTCTCCTCACCCGACTCCCCTGAGGTAGATCCTTGAAGGTAAGTCTCGGTCTTCTGGGGTTTCTTCTTCGTCCTTGAACCCTTGCCTTTAGGTGCTCAATCCTTCTTTTCGTGTAGGTAAGGTCTGGCCCCTCTGGAGGCCACCTTGGCAGAGGTAGAGACCTGCCCTAGGGGAACCCCAGGGGGCTAGCCTCTGATCTAGGGAAAAAGCTCGAAGGCAGAAAAAACCCTAGTCCATAGATGGGTTCTGATGATGAGTCAAAGAGATGGCACAGATCTTCAGGTACAATGTGCAGGATACCAGTAATGTGAAAACACAATCCGAAGCAAAACTGAAGAGAGGATAACTAATAATAATAGATACAGAGGAAAAGAGATAGGAGGGACCAACAACAAAGGTTAGAAAGAAGGAATAACAAATACAGATGTGGAAAATAAGGAATGAAGAAAATATAAGGAGCAGAGAGCAGAATACAAGGAGAAGGTAAGTTAACGGAAAATACTCACAAGAGGAGAAACAAATGAAAGGCAATACCACAATAAGCTCCGCGAAAGGCTAGCGGAACGCGGCACAGAGAAGCGTCACTACGGCCGTCAGCAAGAGAGCCGACTAAACGGCTGAGGCAGGATGCCGAGCGGACAGGGAGGTAAGCAAGGAGTACGGAAGGTTCTGTGAAATAGCCGGCGCCGACTGCACAGGGCGGTTGGCGAGCAAGGATAGATAGAAGGAAAGGGTGGAAACCGACAGCCGGGAATAAGGAAGGCGGGATAATAGAAATACGGAAACAAAGGAGGATAGACAGATTAAGAGGAAATCGAACGTAGCACAGACTACTACTGGAGGGCTATAGAGGAAGCAACAACACGGGATGGAAGAACGAGTACACAGGACTCAGAGCGTTGAACGAAACAATAACAGATACAACGCGCTGAGTAGTAGGCGGAGCCTGAATTTAAAGGCACCGACGCCATGTTGGGTGAGGACTAGAAAGTTCATCGAAGTCGGAACTTCCAGCGACTCCAGCATTTTCAGTCCTGGTTCCTGACACATTGCCTCCTTGGATACGTTTCTCTACTTCAGAACCAGATACACCCTCCAAGCACTCTTCCCCACCTTCCCACGAGAACCCTTAACTTGGCAACTATTGCACAATCTGATCCAAACGCAAGGCGAAGGAAGATTAGTCTCAACCATTTATAGATCCATCTTGACTGATACAGCACCCATTAACCCACGCACGAAAACAAGATGGGAAAACTCCCTCGAGTTAGCAATCCCAGAGGAGGAATGGACATACATATTATGACAAACACAAAAAATAGCGCTAAACTCACGTCTCAAGCAAATACACTTTAACTTCCTTCACCAGACGTACTTTACCCCTGCCAAAAAGAGAAAACAACTTGGACTCATCGGCAAAGTGCGAGAGATGTGGAAGCTTAACAGCAGACTTTGTACACCTCGCATGGGATTGCCCCAAGCTATCACCTTACTGGACTCAGGTCCTTCAGACTACATCGACAATTATAGGGGAAGAAGCACAACCTGTCCCGACGGTGGCACTTCTAGGGATGACGCAACAACTCTCACCAGCCGTGAGGAAACTAACAGGGGTACTATTGACCCTAGCCCGCAGAAGGGTCGCCATGTCCTGGGGTCGGGGACCGGTCCCAACGGTGGCAGACTGGTGGAAAGACATCCTTTACTGCCAAGACGTTGAGTCTGATTTCATCAGAACACTGCCGCAACATGCACGCCCTCCCGACATCTGGGGCCCGCTCGTGGCGTTCCTAATCAACAAAGCAGCCGATGACACAACGTCCTCGACCGGAGAACCCGATACCCAAGGCAGAGACACATAACTTGGCCAGGCAGAGCCCGGGCATAGTACTAACCCACAAAGAGGAGGGGATGAACTATTGCAGAAGATGGCAGACTGAATGGGGGGTAGGGGATGTGGGGGGCGGGGGGAGATCGGGCTGGCGCATGGGGAACGCACCCCAATGGGGTACGATAGTTTATGTAACAGTTTTAAAAATGCAAAAATAAAGTTCTTAAAAAAAAAAAGACATGGGAGTGGGAGATAACAGGGACGAAAAAAAAACAAAACAATAACGTTCTTACTAGGAATTGAGACACTCGGATCATGCAAGCGCTGTAACAAGAATGCAGGTGAGGGGGAGGAGTAGAGGGGAAGATAGGGGAGGGGTAACAGAGAAGAAGACAAACAAAGTTCCTAATAGGTCAAGAGACAATTCTGAGCGTGCACGTGCAGTAACAGAAAAGAGGGGAGAGAGGGAGGAGGAGAGGTGCAGGACAGGCAGGAAAGGGCAATGATCAGGAGGGAGGGAGGGAGGAGGAGGGAACATTAAGTGCAAGTGAACCGGTTCACTTGCATTTTTGGGGAGAGGGTGCACAAGGGAGTGCTTGAGGAGAAGCGGGAAGGAGCCAGTGGCAAGGAGTGATCACAGAATCCGCCAAAGCTGGAGCAAGGGAGGCAATGTTGTCCATGGAGTTCTGGAGGAGCATGCACACACCCGTTAGGATGAAACTCTCACAGAGTGGAGCCGTCCAGTGACCTCACCATGTGATGTGGGAGAGAAAGAGGAGAGTATATGATATGATATGATAGGTTATTTATAACGCTCTTAATACCCAGAGGTTTCTAAGTGTGGACCCGGGGATCGAACCTGTGTTGCTTCCTGTCGTCTTGCTTCCAAGGTGAGCACGTTGCCCCTGAGCTATCCTCCCGAGGGAAAAGGAGAGGAGGGCCGAGGGAGAAGCCAACTTCAACAAAACAGCAATGTGACCATCTAGATTCAAGTGTGCAGGATAAAGCAAAACACATCTATGCGAGTTTCCTGGAAAAGGGGAAAGAGCCTAGGTTTCAACATACAGCAGCAAAAGCAACACACCTAGATGCGAATTTCCTCCAAAAGGCCTAATTGCACAATATGTACAACATACAATTGAGGGAGATGTTTAGCAGACTAAGGCATTTTGGTAAAAGGAGTAATAAGAGAGGTAGAACAGTTTAATAGGGAACAGAAATGTCTGTTCCCCCTGTCCGCACATTTCTTAACTTGTCAGTCGCTGCTGGTTAACGGCTGCGCTGCATGCTCCACCGGCAAACACAGTCTGGAGATGGTGCTGTAGGAGCTGCCCTTTGCCTCAGGACCCTTCACCGGAGGGAGCTGCACAGGGAGTGGCGCTGTTCTGGAAGGACGGAGGGAAATACGGCTCCAGGCCCAATCAGAGGATCTGGGGCGGTGGGGTAGGCGGGTGGGTGTGGGAGCAGGGGAGAGCGCAGGGCCAAGAAAACAATTTAAAAAGGGGGTCGCATGTCATAGATCAAGTCCTCACCTTCAGACATGATGGTAAAAATGTATATCATATTACAGTGATATTGTAACCATATTTTTCTTAGTGTACTGAGGAACAATACTATGTGATGCCACTTCCTGTTTTGTCAAGATGTAAAAGGTTGTGTGCCATCACTTCCCGTGTTGTTACTCAGAGGTCAAGGGCCGTGTGATGTCACTTCTGCTACCCCAGGCATTTTGGTGAAATGACGTCCCTGTGTAAGGGGTACCCATATTTACCCCATGTAGTACTTTCTCTGTACCCAACACCATCAATATCTCATTTAACCCCAATTTGTAATTATGAGGTCTTTTAAAGTAGTGGGTATTTCTAATACCTATTGTTTTTACTGTTGTCACTAACCCTGTACTGAGGCCCTGAACGCACTGTACAGCTGGTAATTTTAAACTATGTTAACGATCCAATGAGCTCTAAAATGCGCTATTTCACAAACATGTTCTTAAAATAATGTATGATTCCTGAACGTAGGCCGCTTTTATTTTTGGTGAATAGCATAATTTCTTTCCTGAGGCCGGATGGATATACATTTCTAAAAATATTTTACCAACGCTTACTAGGGGTTGTTCTGAAATAATGGATGTACTTTTTCAGAAAAACATCATGTCTGGCATGACATTTTCACCTTTGCTGCAGCCAAATGAAGAAGCGTTTTACCATCCAATTTCTCAAAGCTGTTTTCAGTCGACGGATAAAATAGTTTTAAAAATACATTCAGACCCCTCACGATATCACGAGTTAACAGTAACTACTGCGCGCAGTATTTCTTCAGGGAAACCCGCAAAGTTCATACTAAGCCCACAACCGATGAATGCTAATGCTATGGTGTACTTCGGGCGAGATGGCGTTCTCAGAGTTGGGACACTTGTATCCTCTGAGTGACGTGGTTCCCCCTTGGATGCAAAATGCGGGGTATTGTTGCATCTGAGTGGTGACCTTTAAATTACCTAGAGTTTGCCAAATCCAAGCACCGGTTCTTTGGATGAAGAGAAACTCACTGTATCGATCACTTGTTCCACTGTTGATTTCAACACACTTGATTCCAGATATTTTAAAAACAAAAAAATGTTCTTTTTCTACTTCCTGATGGCGATACTTAAGAGACCTGGACACTTCTACCCACAACCCAGACATCCTCATCTGAAACCACCCACAGAATTCTACAAAGAGGGCGTCCAAAGAAAATGGGTGAAGGCCTTGCCATCATTCACATGGCATCATGGCCATGCACCCAACTGGATGTCGCCAAGATCACCTCTTCTGCTATTTCCGGCTCTCCTCCAAAGACCAGTCACCTTCCACCGACTCTACAGACCACCGAAGCTCAACCTTCATTGGAAGACTTCACAGGCTTGATGACCAACATGTCTCTCTTGCACGCCAACAATATCTTCCTTGGTGACTTCAACATCTCTGGGAACCAAGTCCATAAAGGACGTTCTCCACTGCCATCTTGACAATTTGAACGTCACATAGCACACGAAAGACCCAATGCACAGAAAAGGCATCTGGCAATAACTGTTGACATTTGGCACACCACACTAGTCAAGCACAACCATCAGCAACTCACAGAACAAGACTTCCAATAATTCCAGAAATTTCACAGCGGATGCACTCACAGAAGACCTCACCAACCACCACCTCACATGGGCGGATGTATCTCAGATGCACTATGACGGTGACTTGCTTCCCCAAGAACTCAACACCACACCCATAACCAACATCAACAGCCATGCCCAGTGGAACAACACAACCTCAAGCCAAAAACTTTCTTCACCCAGGTGCACTCAAGAACTCAAGCTCAACAAAAGAATTATCAGAGAAAACGAAGACTTGTGGACAATCCTTCAGCACATCGAAACCCGCCCTCTTCAAGAAACTCCATGCTAAAAGCAGGCATTTGATCTCTACTGCAAAGACCAACTACTATCCAAACACTATAGCCAGGGCCAAAAACTAAAGAAGAGCCCTTTCCAAAGCCATCAAGCCTTGCATCAAGACTCTGCCTGACCCACTGGCACCGCACTGCATAGAAAACTTCACTGCCATCAATTCTTTCTTCAGCAACAACATCAGCAAGATCCAACAACACATACACACCAACACCACAACTGACAGCACACAAAACATCCCATCTCACCATGGAAGACATCACTGCCACCCTAGCATCCCTCAAGACTACATCATAGCTGAACGACATCCTCCATGCCTCCGTACTCAAGAACCCTCTGAGTGAAGCACTCCATCCTTACCTGGAAATCCTCAACAGCTTCCTCACTCAACACTCCTTAACCTCAGCCCTCAAAACTGGAGAAATACTATTTCTCAACACTTGACCCTCATGATCTTAGCAACTACCACCCCATCACCCATTTTGCCTTACTAGATAAGATCCTTGAGAAAGCAGTAGTCACACGACTGCTCCATCACATCAATGCCAATAACCTCCTTCAGTCCTACCAATCTGGCTTCAGACAAAGATGCAGCACAGCAACGACTACCATCAAGGTGATCAACAATGCCCTTAACATCCTCAACCACGGCCATCCTTGCCTCCTTGTTCTACTTGACCACTCAGCAGCATTTGACACAGACCACCAGATACTCACTGACATTCTACATCGCCACATGGGGATCAGTGAGACTGTCCTCAGCTGGTTCAAATCCTACCTTGCTAACCACCATCAATTAATCTAAGGAACAAGTTACTTACCTGTAACTGTTGTTCTCCAGCATGGGTCTGGCATGGATTCACATGCTCATGAATATTCCCCGTCGTCAGGCTGGGAATCCTCGGTAAAGAAAGAATCAGTATCAGTTTCGTTTCTGATCTGTCTTTCTCAGTAGTAACCAATCACTGGTCTCTGGGTCATACTGCCCCCAGCCAATGACTGCCCTCTCCCTAAGCCCCACCTCTGGCAGCCATCTTCAGATTTGGTAGCACGCAAAGTGGCAGTATGACCAAGTGAAGAGCCGTAGAGGGGCAGGAGGGAGGGTTTGCATGTGAATCCATGCCTGACCCATGCTGGAGAACAACAGTTACAGGTAAGTAACTTGTTCCTTCTCCAGCATGGGGTCTGGCATGGATTCACATGCTCATGAATATAATGTCAAGACTTGCTGGTCGTGTAGCCGATGGAACCTCTGTCCCCAAGTACCACTCGGGCAGATAGGAAAGTTACTGCACCGAGCGATCTTTGAGGCCACAGGTGGTGATCTTCGTCAGTCGCAACAAGGAATGCCTGTAGATGCCGGAAGGTGCCCCTGATGACCGCTGTAAGGAAAACACGTGATTAGGTCAAAACAAAGAACCCCAAGTTTGCAGGTGACTATAATAAATCTGGAACAAGGCTTACCCTGCGAAGTTGGTCAGGACTTAATAAAGGAAATGTGTCAGAAGCAGCCAGCAAGGATGACGGGATGGATTAAATCACCACCTGACGTGGAAGACAGGAACGTAGATCAATCTGAGTGGTCCAAGAACATAGTTCATGACAAGGGATAATCCGATAGCAATCCAGGGACAGAACAATGGTCAAATCCAGTAGAGGCAAAGTTCCAAAACAACTATACCGAGAGGGAAAAAGCCAAATCAGAGTCCAAAGTTCAATCCGAGGTCCAGTAGCACAACTCGTTCGAAATCCGTAGTACGCCCAATAGGATCAGCTGTGAAGCGTTGAAGGTAGTCAGCGCGTCCCTTTTAAACGCTGACTGGTGATCACATGACTCCGTCAACCGTCACGTGATCGAGCATGTTGAGGAGGAGCTTTTAGTTGCCGGCAACGGAGACGCTGTAGAATGCTCGTAGCGCGTCTCCATGGCAACTGCCATCGATTGAATGGAAACCGGTGTTGAGATGGCAAAACTCTGCGTCGTTGACCTTGTCCCAATCCTTGCTGGCAAGTCTTCAGGGGAGAGTGTGTTTTGTGAGGTGTGTTCGAAATACATCGGGGCGTGACATATAATAATACATAGCAGTACGCATGCACAACCACGGGAGGTGGCAAGGCTCAACATTAAGCATTACATGAAACTCAACATTAAGCATCTCTTACCTCCCCATCAGGCTCACCTTAAGCGAACAGGTTGCGCAGCACTGCCTGGCCGACTCTGGACTCCTCCCTGGAATCCCGGTCGACGCAGTAGAATCTCGTGAAGGTGTGAGTCGACCTCCATGTAGCAGCCCTGAAGATGTCCAGCAGGGGCACACCAGACAAGAACGCCGTGGTAGCAGCGATCGCTCTGGTCGAATAGGCTCTCGGACGGCCAGGCAACGGTCGGTTTGCCAACCGATGACAATGCATGATGCAGCCGGAGAGCCATCTGGAAATGGAAGCCTTCGAGAGAGCCTTCCCTTGGTTCACAGGTCCAAAATTCACAAACAGCTGTGATGTCTTCCGAAAACTCTTCGTTCGGTCCATGTAGAACTTCACTGCTCTAGCCACATCAAGCGAGTGCAAAGTCCTCTCGGCCGGAGACGAAGGCGACGGGAAGAAAACAGCGACCACCAAGGGCTCGTTGAGGTGGAAGTCTGACGGCACCTTGGGCATAAACGAGGGGTGCGTCCTCGGCACCACCCTTGTGTCGTGAAAAGTAAAGTATGGAGGCTTGCAGGATAGGGCCTGGATCTCTCCCACTCGGCGTGAGGAGGTGATGGCCACAAGAAACGCAGTCTTGCACGACAGGAATTTTAGCGGCGCCGAATGCAGGGGCTCGAATGGCGCCCCCATGAGCCCGGTCAGCACTACGTTGAGTTCCCACGCCGGGGTAGGGGTCTTCACCGGCGGGAACGATCGGAACAGTCCCTTCATAAATTCCTTCACCAGGCGATGGGACCACAAGGACGCCCGTCCTGTGGTTCTGGTGTATCGGGAGATCGCAGCCAGATGTATCTTGATGGAGGCGTGAGCCAGTCCCGCCTTGGCCAGCGACAGTAGCTACGGCAGCACTTGAGGGGCCGTAATCCGTAGAGGGTTAATCTTCTGTGCACGGCACCAGACAAAGAACCTCTTCCACTTATGTCTGTAGCACTTGAGAGTAGAGGGCGCCCTGGCTTTTGCAAGGACCTCTCTGCAGTCAGCCGGGATATCGTACCCTCCAAACTCTAGCGCTGCAGGAGCCAGGCCTGCAAGTTCAGCGACTCTGGGTCGTGATGAACTATGGCGCCTCCTTCTCTGCAGAGAAGATCCGCGTCCGCCGGCAGCTTGACTGGTGGGGACGCTGACAAGTCCAGAAGGTCCAGGAGCCAAATCTGCCTCGGCCACGCCGGTGCGACCAGGATCATCCTGCACCGGGACCTCTTGAGCTGGTTGACGAGTCGGAGCAGCAACGGCAACGGAGGGAACGCATAAAGGAAAAGGCCTTCCCAGGGGAACGAGATAGCATCGCCCATGCTCCTCGGCTGGGGGAACCTGCTGGCAAACCTCTGGCACTTGGAGTTTGTCGCCGTCGCGAACAGGTCGATCTGGGGTTTTCCCCATCGTCGGAAGAGTCGATCCACTTGATCCTGACGTAGTTCCCACTTGTGGCACGAGCACAGCTCCCTGCTGAGTGAGTCGGCGATGGTGTTTTTTATCCCTGCCAGATGAAAGGGCACCAGAAACATCCCTTGGGCGACGGCCCAATGCCACAGATCCTGGGCTTCCTTGGAGAGGGCTGGGGATCTGGTTCCTCCCTGCTTCCGGATGTAGAATATCGTGGTGGTGTTGTCGGTGAAGATTCTCACCACCTTGCCCTTGATGGACGGGAGAAAGGACCTGAGGGCCCAGAACACTGCACGAAGCTCCAGGATGTTGATGTGGAGCGTCTTCTCTTCCGGGAGCCAGAGGTCTCTCGCGGGAATTTCTCCAGTGTGCGCTCCCCACCCTTCCAGGGAGGCATCCGTCGTCACCGTTATCTGGTGGGATGGGGTCTGAAAGTCTCTGCCCGCCGTCAGATGAGCGCGGGTGCCCCACCACCGGATCGCTCGTCGGAAAGTCTCGTTCAGCAGGATCCTGTCCTCGAAGCTGCCCGTCGCTTGGATCCAGCGGGAGTCGAGGAACTCTTGCAGAGGGCGAATCCGAAGCCTGCACAGGTGTACGAGATATATGCAGGAAGACATCATCCCGAGGAGGGACTTGATGGACCTCACCCTGGCCACGTCCATGGCCAGCAGGCGCTGCACCTTGCCCAGGATGGCCTTCGTCCTTTCTTCCGACGTTGAGGCCAGGCGCGCCACTGTGTCGAGCTTTGCTCCCAGAAACAGTGCGACTTACGACGGGACCAGGTGGGATTTGGGAAAGTTGGAGAATCCCAGGTCCGAGAGCAGCTGGACAGTCTTTGCTGTGTGATCCATGGCAAGCTCCCTTGTCCCTGCTCGGATGAGCCAGTCGTCCAGGTACGGGTAGACGTGGATCCCCTGCAGGCGCAGCCGTGCCGCCACCGGTGCGAGGCACTTGGTGAACACCCGGGGTGCCGACTTCAATCCGAACGGGAGGGCCTTGAACTGGTAGTGCCGACCTTGGACCACGAACCTGAGGAACTTTTGGTGACCTTTCAGAATGGGGATGTGGAAGTACGCATCCTCCAAATCCAACGACGACAGGAAATCGCCCTCCTCCAGCTGTCCCAGCACGTGCTGGAGGGTGACCATCCGGAATTTCTGTGCCTTGATGTATTTGTTCAGCCGTCGCAGGTCCAGGATGGGGCGCCATCCTCCTGTCTTCTTTTTTTACTAGGAAGTACCTTGAGTATACTCAGGAGCCCCGCAGCCTCTTCGGGACGAGCTCGATGGCACCTTTTCTGAGCAAAGCCCTCACCTCCAAGTAGTAGTAGTTGAGGGATGTGATTTTCCTTCCTGACCACGGGTGGAATGCGGGGGCACTTTTTTAGAAATTCAAGGGCGTGCCCCTGGAACAGGGCGTCCATCACCCAACGGTCGGTGGAGATGGACTCCCACACGCTGACGAACTTTGCCAGCCGGCCTCCTGCCGGGGTGCTTCGGTGGGGGCACGACCCCGCTGTCGGTTCAATCTTGCTTGGCGAATGCCTTGCCGCCTTGGCTACCCTGGCGACGACGGCAGGGTCCCCCCGACTTGCATCGCCCTCTATAGGCTTCCTGCGACGAGGAGTGGGCCGCTTGGCGGTACGTAGAGGAGCCACCGCCGAATCCCTTGGAGGCACTCTGCTTCCCTCCGGTGCTCCGAAAGGACGGCCTCCGCCGGAGGACGCATAGGGCCCTAGCAGTCTCTGTGTCCACCTTGATTGCTTGGAGGGACTCATCCACCGTTTTCCCAAACAGGTTGTTCCCGTCGAACGGCATGTCCAGCACCTTAGCTTGTACATCCTGGTGGAAATCCGTCGCCTTGAGCCAACCTCGCCGTCTAAGGCAAACGCTGTTGCCTAGCTGGCGGAAACCGGTGTCGGCAATGTCCGTTGCCACCGTAATGGCGTGGTCCGATGCCACTTCGCCTTCTTGCAAGATCTCCAGGGCCTCAGCCCTCTTGTCATCCGGTAGGAAGTCCAACAGGGCGGCGATCTTGAACCATAACTCCCTGTCGTAGCGGGCCACAATCACGAGGGCGTTGGCCGCCTTCATCGTTGTTGCCGCCGACGAGATAACTCGTCGTCCCATTGCGCCCAGCTTCTTCCCTTCGCCGTCCGGCGGGGAAGTTGACGTTGAGACTGACGCCCCCCCGCTTTCTTCTTGGCTGCCGCTGAGACGACCGAGTCCGGGGTAGGTTGTGCCCTAAGGCAGAGGGGCCGCGTCTGGGACCCGGTACTTCTTCTCGTACCGATCCTTCTTGGCAGGCATCGTAGAAGGGTTCTTGAGAAGGGTGAGACCCTCGTCCCAGATGTCATCCAGCAGAGGCACGGCAAGGACTGACTTCCTCCTGGCCTCGCGTCGTTGGTAAAGGAAACCTTCCTTCTTCTTCTCCTCGGGGCAGAGCTGAAAAAGCTTGGATGACCTGGCGATCATTGTGTGGAAAGATACGATCTCATCGGATGGGGAGGCCCGGGCTGGTGATGGGAGCTCCGTCCCGTCGTGGGTACCTGTCGTGGCCGTGTCTGTTCTCGTGTTATCCCCACGGACGGGGGACGTGGGTAAAGGCTGAGAAGGGGGGGCTGGGTGGATCCGTCTTCTGTTGTTCGGGGGGCTTCCCGCCGGGACCGGCTCTGGTTCCTCTGCCGGACCTGGTACCGGGTCCTCTGTCGGTGGTAAGGGCAATCTCGTCCTTATCTCTGAACACAAGGATTTTATCGCCAACAAAATGGCCACCGAGTTATCCTGCGGCTCCGGAAACGACGGGAGCGACGGCTGACTAGGACCCTCGCCAATGCCGCCGTCACTTTCATCGTCACCCTCGTCGGGATCCTTCCCGTGGGGACGGGCCTCCTCGACACCCTCGTTGAGGCCCTCTAGGACTTCTGCCAACTCCTCCTCGGATGTTGTGTCCGTGTCCACAATGGCCACCGGCACCCCCACCCCCTTTTTTTCCGCCGGGGTCTTCACAGGGGTCTTTTCGATAGGTCTGAAAGAGGCTTCCCTCCGCGAAGGCAGGGAGACTCTGGGCCCCGAGGTCGCCTCCACTTGTGTAGCCTCCATAGGCTGCGCCAGGCCGCCGTCACTCCCTCGACAGAGGCCTTGGCCGGGTGAATTAATGCCTTCACCGCCTTAGGCGCGTTTGAGGCCTTCACCTTGGGGGGAGGGTCATCGCCTCGCTCCCCCTCGGCCGAATCCTTCGAGATCGACCGGGGCCTCTCCAGAGGCTTACCCGGGTTCTCGGATTTCCTCTTCTCCGAACCAGAGCGTTGGCTTGTGGTTGATGGTGCCGGGGAAAGCGCACCCTGCCTGGCAGCTGAAGAGCACGACCGTTGGGCGCTCGCGGTGCTCGCGGACTCGCAGTGCTTTGCCTTCTGTTGGGGCCCCCCCGGCGCCGGGGCGCCCTCACGGGACTTAGAAGACCGCTCGGACTTCTTCTTCTTGTCACCTGACGGACTCCTTCCTTCCAGCCAGTTGGAGAGACAAAGGTGTCGGTCCCTGATGGTCCATTCCGACATGTTCCTGCAAAACGCACAGTCCTTCTCCACGTGCGTTTGGTCCTCATGAAGGCAGTAGAGACATTTCAAATGCTCGTCCTCCTTGAACACATTCTTTAGCTGGCATCCAGGGCAGACCCTGAACAGCTTTCCGGCCGTCGAGCTTCCTTTCTCCTGGGCCATGTTCGGGTAGGCCGCAGAAGCTTCTGGTACCTCCAAGAAGCGTAACTCGACAAAATCTTCACCCTTGAGGGGCGTAGAAAAATCTGACACGGATCCCCGTTAATTGGATGTAGAGACGGTGGAGCTTGAGGCTCTATTTGACCGAAAAATTAGAAATTCTCTTTGAAAAAGCGCAAAAACGCAGCAAAAGCTCGAGAGCTAAGCACGAGGACTCCAACACTTGAGCGTGCGGTAAAAATCTGAAGATGGCTGCCAGAGGCGGGGCTTAGGGCAAGGGCAGTCATTGGCTGGGGGCAGTATGACCCAGAGACCAGTGATTGGTTACTACTGAGAAATACAGATCAGAAACAAAACTGATACTGATTTTTTCTTTACCGAGGATTCCCAGCCTGACGACGGGGAATATTCATGAGCATGTGAATCCATGCCAGACCCCATGCTGGAGAAATGGGTTCCTCCAGATCACAAGCTCTACCCATCACCTGTGGAGTACCACAAGGATCCATCCTCTCCCCCGTGATCTCGAACCTTTACATGTAACCGTTCGAAACCCTCTGGGCTTCACACAACATCCACCAATATGCAGCAGATGACACACAGCCCTACTTTAAGATATCCTCCATAGAAGACATTGACAGACTCAAGCCTCCCTCACATAAATACATTCCTGGATGTCTAGTGCTTGTCTGACGCTCAACCTCTCCAAGACCACATCCAGACCTGGCTGTTGGCTATGAAACCCGAGAACTTCACACCCCAGCTGACCACCGGCATCATGTCCCTTGCGTACTACATTGACAGACAGCTCTCCTTCAAGGAGCACATAGTGGGGAAGACACAAGCAACTTGGCACCAACTTTCCCTCCTCTGGAAAATCAAAACCTTCATCCCAGCAAAGGACTTCAGACATGCGGTCCAACCCTTGGTTCTCTCCCAACGGGATGGTGGCTATGTCCTTCCGGCGACCCCTATGGCACCCTCAAGATGTTTCTACCTGCTGAAGCACAACCCAAATACTCTGCAAATTTAAACACATCACTCTGACCCTCATCGAGCTGCACTGGCTATCGCTGCAAGCACCTATCATTTTAAAATCCTATGGAATAATTAATTTATTTTAACATTTATATAGCGCGCCGTACCCTCGGGTATCTGTGCGCTTTAAACTTAAGAGGGTGGTTACATCTAATACAAAGTGCTGTACTGTCCAAATACAAGCAATGTTGCAAGGCGGTTACATCAGAGCATGCAGTTCAAATTGGTGAAGTCCAGGTATATGATCTGGAAAAGCCTGACCTCATGTTGCAAGGCAGCTACATCAGAGCATACAGTTACAATAGGGAAAGTACAAGTACATGGAAAGGAAAAGCCTGACCTCATATTGCAAGGCGGCTGCATCAGAGCATGCAATTACATTTCAAAAGTCCCGCAATTGTTCAGCCATGTATTCTTACGTCACTGGTGAGTAAGTGGTAAACTGAACTAACAGGGGAAAATATATGCAAATCACATAATGTCACCCCTAACATTGTAAAGGCTAATCATGCATAGTGTCTTTGCAAACATTGTATATGCAACTTATTCAAAGCAGGGCTTCATGGTGAGCAAGCAGTAATACATGAATAAGGATTGTATAGTGAGTAATACTATCATAGTAGGCAGGCTACAGTTTGAGGTGGTATTTGCATAAAGCGTGCACATTACTGGCAATGCTGACAAGATGTCTAATGATGCAGATGAATATAAGGCAGCAATAATTTACATCAAACATGTTTCACGAATGTTTTTGACAGGGGAGGGTGGCTTTAACTAGTATGTTGGCATCCTGGCGCAATACATTTGTATGGTGTATGAAAAGTATGTGAATTGGAATGTTTTGCTCAAATGAAGTGAGTACTTGCGAAAGTTGACGTTATGGTCAGGCGCGAAGCAGTGACGTGGCAGAAAGGCGTCAAATGGAAGGTTAGAGTGTTCATCGTAATGTTCGATGAAAATTAAATGTTGCACTTACTGAGTCTTCCTATGGCTAGGCAGGCGAGAGAGTGGGAGATCCTTGCATGTGATAGCTTTAGCAATAGGGAATCGGTTGTTAGAGGGAGCCTGTGGGATGTCATGTGAGAAATACGACCCGCATTCTTCTCACGGAAAAAGGTCGACCCTGCACTTCCGCCACGGACAGGCACAGACAGGGGCCTTCAGTACAGAGCCTTACCTTCAGGGGCCGGCTAACGCCTTCCGGCGTTCGGATTGTGTCTGAATAGTGCTTCATTGTCTGTTGCTAAGCAACCAGATATACAAGAAGCACATTTGAGCAGGCTGGTGAACTGCAAGCAGTATGCCCATTTTAAAGCAGTTACTGGTGTCGGGGATAACCATGAGCTGGCGTGTGATCAAATTCAAACAGCGCATCTGTGGTAAGCATGTCTCGTTGCGGGTGACTCGTTGGCCTAGTTTGAAAAGGTGTTGCAGAATGCGGCAAAGTTGAAGCTCGATCGTGTTGTCCACAAGGTGAGCGCACTCCGCCCCTGAGGCTACCTGTCAGGCTGGGATTCTGGTCTTGCGTCTGCGGAGGCTGCTGAACCCCCGACAATCCACCTAAAATGTGGCACTCAGAGCTGTGGACAAATTACTGCTCAGTTTGCCACACTTCAAGGGGAAAGGGGGAAAGGGACAAATTAACAAACTCCAGGCTGGAAGCTATCGACTAGCTGGTTCATCACCTGTAGTTGAAACATAAGCATATAAAAACACCTCAATTTCTCATTGAGTCACTGACCTTAAAATACTTTATCCTTTACTAAAAAGTTGTAAAGACCATACCTGGTACTTCTCTTCAAAATGCCCAGAGAAGTGATTTAGTAGAATAGACTTCCTTACTAGTTTCCATGAAACTCAATGATCATTCTGCCTTCTTTGTTAGGTCCTTGAATGCATTAGAAGTCTTTTTCTGTATCTTCTTATTCTTCTATTTACTTAAACAAAGTCTTAAAATTTTTTATGAAATAAAGAAATTTCAATGAAAACCAATTTTGTAGTTTCTTCTTCTTTTTTCTTAATGTAAAGATTGTCTTTAAAAAATGAAGAGCTTGAAACTTGCGATGAAAAATTCACGTGGCGAAATTCACGCACAAGCGCTAAAATCCAAGTTGTGAAAAACACGCACACGCCCTACTAATCCAAGACGCGGAAAACACGCACACGCGCTAAAGTCCCACGTACAATAAAAACACGCTCACCTGCTTTAGTTTCACGTAGCAATGTACTCGCACACTCGCAGTAGAATCCACGTAGCAATATACTCGTGCACACGCGGTTAGTTCATGTAGCAATGTTCTCGCACACGCGCAGTAGAATCCACGTAGCAATATACTCGCGCACGTGCGGATAATTCACGTAGCAATGTTCTCGCACACGCGCAGTAGAATCCACATAACAATATTCTCACGCACACGCGGTTAGTTCCACGTAGCTCAAAGTTCACGCTTGCGCTCACGCACACACACGCTGAAGCTTATTAACGACTCAAACAAGCTCTAGCTTTGAAAAGACACGTAGCTTATGAAAACATGCGCTCGCGCTTCAGTTTATGCGTTCGTAAGAAGAACGTGTTTGCGCTCTTGGACCTTTGAACACAACTTAACCTTTTTACAAAAATTAGTAGAAAGCGAGTTCAGAACTAAAGTAATCTTCCACTTTGAAATAATTTAAAGGCACTTATCTCTTGAAAGAGTCTTGAATAAGTTCTTCTCTCAGGAAAATGGAATTTTAGCCCTCCTGTCCTGAGTCCCAAACAACTCCAGACTCAATTCCTGTAATTTTCTCAAAGAAGCCGCTTGAAACTTGAAGCCCCTGATCAAGTTAAGCAGGAGCGGCTTAGCACACTTCCTCTCAGCTGGGCTACGATGATGAAAGGCAGTTTAGAATGTTCACTGTCCTCTCTATAAACAATCACCAGCCAATCAGAACTTAGGCTGAGAACTTCCATCTTGGCTTGGGGCATTTTCCTCAGTCTGCAATTAAGGTTAAGGCCAAATTGTCTGTTTCAAAATAAAAACCCATCATAACTCACCCAAACCCTTCCATACACACCTGACCCAATGTATGTGAAAATATGTCAATGTATGTAATGTCAAGGTATGCAACACCTGACCAATGTATATATGTAACATCTGACCCAGAGTATATAAGGATATGTCATCCTGACATTACCACAAGGTTGCTGGTGAGTGTCGAGCTGCTCCTACAGCACCGCGGAGGGTAGGGCTCCTGGCCACACAAAGACAGAGAGCGCGATGGCTGGAGAAAGGCTCCTAATAAAGGCACAGACAGGGGCCTTCGCTATGGGGGCCTTACCTGCAGGGGCCGGCTAACGCCTGGGTCTGAATAGTGCTTTGTTGCCTGTTGATAGGCAACCAGATATACAAAAAGCACATTAGAGCAGCCTGCCGAACCACAAGCAGTACAGCCATTTTAAAGCAGATACTGGTGTTGGGGATAACCATGAGCTGGCATGTGATCAAACCCACTGACTAGGCTGTCACACTGAAGTTCCCAAGCAACCCCGCTGAGAAGCTCAGCATCTCCAGAGGCCTATGAACACCAAAAGCACAGACATGTGCAGACTTCAACTCTGCCGCTGCGGAATGGAAAGAACCAGAAATCGGGCCTCCACTGCCTGTTTATTTATTTATTTTTATTTCCTCAATCTACATCCCCAGACTCGGGAGCCTCCGCCCCGTCAACATGAGTCTAGCCCTTCACTTGTACATTTCAGGATGACGCTGAAAACCCTTCTCTTCAAGGAATGGACCCTCCCTTACACTTAGATCAACACACCTTCCACTGCCCACCAAACCTGAGAAGGGGCAATCTGCTTCCCCTGTTTTCTCCACTGGTTGATTGTAGATCCATTGCTGCCAAATTACCAGCCCCCCCGTTTTGTTAGCGGCCTACTCCCTTGAATCAATGCTTTCTGGTATGCAGTAATAAAAATGCAGCAAAAATGTTGCAGTTACAAAAAGTCACAGGAAAAATGCTGTCGTTTGACCTGATAAAGGTGTACCCCATTATACCATTTAAGGGGAGCAGGGGTTACAGGTGTGTCCTTTACATGGATGGCGGCAGCAAAACCACTGCCTTTTTGCAGTGATTTTTTTTTGTGTAAACGGCCATTTTTGCTGTGATTTTGCTGTGTTGTAACACATGAAACCTGCTTTCTTCAGTATCTACTTCCCCCTCTGACTTTTAAAGCGCTCTGTTGCTTCCCGAAGCCAGGTCAGTGATTAATAAATACCATATCAGCCTTAATAATAGTAATAATAATAACAATAATAATCAAGTAGAGGGGCCTTCATTTCTTATTACAGCATTAGGTAGTATTTCCAGCTTTTCTTTTTCTTTTTAGTATTGTCTGGTTGTAAGGAAGGTGTCTGAAGAGACAGGTGCTCAAGCATACAGGTGCAATTTCTGTGGCAAAGGTAATGAGGGAGGAAGCTCTTATCCACCATAGTGTGCGCTCTGACCATGCATGAAGGAAAGGGTTCATAACCATTGCACTATATAATCTTCCTAAAGATGGCAAGCTAGGTTCTTAACTGTATAATGCTTCGAGGCATAGTGAGCTAGGTTCTTAACCTCCATAGCAGATATAATGTTCCAATACATGGCGAGCCAGCTTCTTAAGGATCATAGCATATAATCTACCAAGACATGATGTGCTAGGTTCTTAACTACCACAGTGTATAATATTCCGAGGTATGTCAAGCTATCGTCTTAACAACCATAGCATATAACATTCCCAGACACGATGAACTAGGATTTTAACCACCATTTTATGTATACCTCACAGAAATTGTGAGCTAGTTTCTAAACCACAATAGTGTATGGTCTTCTACAGCATGGCGAGCTAGGTTCTTAACCACCATCCAACTTTTCAAGACATGATGAGCTAGGTTCTTAAGCATCATAGCATATAATCTTCCAAGGCATGCGATTAAGTTTCTTCAGCAGCATAGTGTATAATTGTCCAAGGAATGGTGAACTAGGTTCTCTTGATCACATTGGTGTATGATCTGCCCATTCTTCAAGCATGCACAACTGAGTTTGTGGAAGGTGAAGTGTGCAGTATCTGGAGGAACAATGCTGTTTACAGGTATCTATAGCTACATACAAAATATTGTATTTAAATGAGGGCAATATACAAAAAACGGATTTCCCTAATGCTATTTATATAATTTTTAGAACACAAAATGAGCGCATTTCATTACATCATGTACATCAACTTCATTTTCCATTGACTGATGTGAAAGCCCCCATATAATAGAATATCCTAAAGAATGCATGTCTGTATTTAGATTTCAATGTAGTAGTTTACATTTAATCTGCTCAAGGTGTTAGGTGGGAAAACATATTTGACAGATATTCCATCATCAGTTTACAGTGGTTCCTAAATCCAATGCTCATTTCCAAAGACAGATAAGTTTTCCAAATTCTTAATATTTCCTGGTACCACTGATTTGAGGTGGGTGAAATATTTATTTACCCATGCAATCAATTGTGTTATTGATATTTAATTATGCAGTAAGGTGTCATTATTTAGACTTCAATAAAAGATACCCACAAATGGCCATGGGTCCGATGTTGCATGGAGCATCAATGGCCCATTAAATGTCAAAAAGGAGCGCTGCACATACATGTTTATATTCTCTCTCTCTGGCCCCACTGTCATCTGCGGCACCAGAGAGTCTAGGTGTGCGGCATGAGTGAAACCCACAGTGGTCCCCGATTGGACAGCTGCTAGAAATTTGAATGGCACAGATCCTTACCATTGGTGGGCTTGAAATTGCTTCCAGCCAGGATGTTGGATAAGAAGAGGACTCTTGCAGTCATCTCATCAGATCAGCGTTGGAGCCAAGAATCCTGTGTAGACGAGCAGCCAACTGAAGACCTGTGGACAACTCTCGAAGAGGCCCGACATCCCTTCCTGCGTTCGGCCCGGTGAAGCCCTGCTGAACTACCTGATCTGCGAAGGCCTTGAGCGGTGCTTCAACCCTTGCACTGGTGGGACCAACCAGTCTCGACGTGTTCTTGAGGATCCAGCCATGCTGAGCATTTGGAAGTGTCCCTGGACCACCTGGTGGACTGACCAGCTCTCCAGTGGGCTACCTCTACATAGCCGTCACTTGTCTGCGGTTTCTCCATGAACTTTGGTGATCGCCTGCTCGTGCCACAAGTCACCTTTCTGCCGAATTTCAGCTTTCCAGCTTCAAGTGATTGTGCTCTGGAAGGTCTTCTTCAACCACAACTGGAGAGACGCCTGCTATCGTCACTGTGCAGTGACCATTGTTGAAAATTGCTTTCCCGTGAGGTGTCCAGAAGAGGACTGCAGCAGTGAATCCTGCATTTATTGTTCACCAGGGGCTGCATCCTGAACCATGAGCCAAATGGAGAAATCTTAGAACCCGTAACCCATAGACATCCTGCACCAGAACAAACAGAGGGAAAACCAACCTCCAGCGGCCCCCAGCCGACCCACCAATGCCAGATTCTAGAAAATCCAGCTTAACAGGTTGGTGCTCAGTGCTGAGGATATGTCTTGTGTACCCTAGCTGTGTGCACTGGTGTAGTATCATAATTCTATTTACACAGAACACTGTGAAGTTAGTAGTTTGTGTAACAGTTCCCTAATCTTTTGTTACATATAAAGTCGAATAAAGTCGATTTCAACGCAATGGTTACAGAAATTTGTGATGAAACAGTATTTAAATTTGACATAATTACCACAGCCCCTCCCATTCCCCTTAACTTCCCCCGCATCAGTCTGAGGTTCAGGCCTTTCCGCCACTAGGCCTGTAGGGCCTGCTACCCCAGCTTTGGTTTAAAGGTGAGTGCCGGGAATTCCTGGTCGTATTCCAGCACTGGGGGCCAGCAGTCTGTGAAGCGATGTAGAGCTCCTTCTTTTGCAGCCGTGATCTTCTCTGCCACCAAGATGTCCCAGACTTTTATCCACCATAGTGTCAATAGAGGGCCCTCGCATGATTTCCACTTCCGGGGTATGGTGATTTTCGCTGCCAGGAGGAGCTGGGTTACCAGTCTCGCTGTTCGGCCGTTCCTTGGGTAGCTGTCTGCTACCGGGGTTCCCAGTAGGATCACCTCTATGTTCATTGGTAGTCTGTGGTGCATTATTGTTTAGATGGTCCAGAGCACCTCCTCCTAGAATTTTCCAGCTATTTGGGCACTGCCACCACATGTGGAGGTATGTACCCCGTGCTCCACAGTGTCTCCAGCACTCAGGGTTCAACGAGCTCTTACTTTGATGCAGGCGCTCCAGAGGGTAATTCCACCTGTAGAGTAGTTTAAGTGTGCATTCTTTATTCGTTATGCATCTGGTAGCTTTATTGTTCCTTGTCCATATCTCTAACCATGTGGCGCCTTCTATCGGGTGGCCCAGATCCTTTTCCCATTGGGTCATGTAGCGGGGCCGTTCGATCAGCAGGTCCTTCTGTAACAGTTTGTATAGCTTTGAGACAAGGTCTCTTCTGGAGCCCTCCTGCAGCGTTAGTTCTATGGATCACAGCGTTCTAGTAGCTTCCCGTTATACCTGCGGTTTGGAGATCCAGTGGCGTATCTGTGTGTATGCAAACCTTTCTGTTTCCAGTAGAGCGAATTTGGCCTTGCATTCCTCAAACGTTAGGGGTGCCACCCTCGTACAATTGTGAAATCCATTTCAGCCCTTCTTGTTTCCAGTTTTTGAAGTTGCCCACTACTAGGCCTGGGGTGAAGTCTGGATTTAATAGGACTGAAGAGTTCGGGCTCAGCCCTTTAGGGATCCCTTTCTTTCATACGGCCCCTTCCCAGGCCTTCCAAGAGGTTCTCATCGAAGGGAGGACAGTTGTCCAGTGTCTGCGTGCTGCCCCCTAGGCGTGTAGCAGGGAGCTCAATGGAGGTGGGCACCTGGCTTGTTCTAGCAGTGCCCATTTCGGGGGTTTGAGTGGTGAGTGACTATGTCACTGTGTTCGTGAGTTGTGCCACCAAATAGTAGTGGCGCAGGTTTGGCACTCCCATTCCACCCCATTTGGCTGCTCCTGTCATTACTGTCCTTGAGATTCAAGCCTTTCTGTTCTTCCATATAAACCGGAGGAGTCCTTTTTGGAGGCACTGGAGTGGTTTGACAGGAATTTCCACTGGCAGGGTCGAGCATGCGTATAAGAATGTAGGCAAAAGATTAATTTAGCAGGTCTTGATTCTTCCTTATAGGGAGATTTCCTGGCCTGCCCAGCTGTTAAGGTCTGTTTCTAGGTCATTGAACAGAGGAGTGAAGTTCTCTGCGTAGAGGTCTCTAGGGGTTGCTGTTATTTCTACTCCCAGGTATTTTACTGCTTTCATGTTCCATGCTAGAGGGCATACTTGGCGTAGCTCCTTTAGTGTACTGTCAGGCATCTCTATTGCTAGGGCCCCAGATTTGGGCAATAGACAGAGAAGCCTGCCACCTGTTCGAATCGAACCAGTTCGGCCAGGGATTCCGGTAGAGAGGAGACACTATCTGTGAGGGAGAGCATTACGTCATCTGCATATAGGGCCACTTTGTATTGTTCGCCTTTTACGTCACCTCCTCCGACACCCGGGTTATTGCAAATTCTTTGGGCAAACGATTGCTTGGCGAATATTATCCCCGGCCCCTCCTCCCAATATGAACCCCTTCTCGTCAGTGTCTATGAGGTCTGGGAGAGTTTTCACCATCTGTTTGCCAGAACCTTGGAGTATATGTTTGCATCTATGTTCAGAAGCTATATGGGTCTGTAGGACACGCAGTTCCTTGGATCCTTCCCGGGTTTCAATAAGAGTATTGTGGTTGATTCTTGCATCAATGGAGTTGTTGTTCCTGTTTCCCGCAATTAGTTGAAGAGATCTGTTAGCGGCTTTAACAGGGGAGCTTTAAAAAGTTTGTAAAATTTGGGGGAGAAGCCATCCAGGTTGGGGGATCTAGGTTTCAGGGCCTTTATTACTGCGCCTACTTCCTCAGATGAGATTGGCAAGTCTAAGGCTTGTCTGTTTGTTTCTGAGAGGTGGGGACGGGCTTCCGCAATGTACTGCTTTTGCTGGTCTTTTGATCTGTGGGAAGCCGGCATGGTGCTTTGTAGGTGTGCCGCTGCTATTTGTAACTTGGTGGACTTCGCATATTGAGTACCCCTTCACTGTCCTTCAGGCTTGTGATCTAGTTCCGGGAGTGGGCTTTCGCCAGTTTCCTGACTAAGAATGTTGTAAGTGATTTCAACCCGGCACTTCACCTAAGCCAATGCCTAGCGTGTGATGCACAGCTGAAACCCTTAATTAATTATTTGTGCCTATAAGTTCTTTTATTTCTGAATGATGTACCACTTATATCGCGCCCCTCTCTTTGAAAGTCCCCCCCCCACCCCCGGTCACACTGAACCAGGAATCAGGCTGGTTTGCAAAGTTAAAAATATTTATTTATGTATTGCACAATATACACAATATATATATATCACCCTATTTTTAATGGTTATACAATAATCACCAATGGGGTGATGTCACACTACACAATCTCTTTAATCAGAAGGAGGAATAATGAGCAAAAATAATGCAACGCAGAAATAATACTTGTGTGAGTTTGTTCAATCAAATGGCAATGTGGTTAATATTTCCCCCTGCACACCCCTCAATCCCCCCAATATGCAATATAAAGAGATAGAAAGAGAGAACAGGTTTCAGGGATGCAGAATTTAAGCAAATGTATCAATCCCAATTTCCCCCCCCACAAACACAGAGAGAGAAAAAGGAATGATTGCAAACTTGTCAAAAATGGTTTTAAAGTTGGCTTGAATGAATGGGGAAAATACTGAAAATGGTTTTAATTCACTGAAATGGTTGAAGTACTAATGGGAGCCGCTTTGGATGGTATCAGACAAACACTAGCAATGATATGAGTGATAAGCAAGTAGAAAACTTAATTTTGAGGTCGGGTGCAATGAAAAGCTATTTCACACGTTATAGATTTGAGCCAAACGAAAAATATGCGGCAAACTTTTCCGCATGCTGTAAGCGCGATTGCGGATTAACTATAAGATGAGATGCGGTTTTGGGTTCTTTATAAAGCTCAGGATGTTAGCTTCAAGTAGACACTTCAATTCCGTTTCTAGCATAAAGTATGAAGAAGTTATGAACGTTTATGTTGAGGTAATTTTTTTCAGAAAGAGGCAAAATTGTAAAACAAGAATGCGCTTTTAAAATACAAACAAGGTTTCTTTACACTAAGATTTCAAAAAAAGGGTAGCAGGCACTCTTTATACTAGGGGTAGACTATGAAGATGCAAATTACACGACAGCACAGCCACCAGCCCAGGACGTCACCGGATGGATTTTGCCCGACGAGACGCTTGCCTTTCTTCAGAAAATATATCAGTGAAAAGATGAGTTTAACAATATTATCACAGAAGGACTATAGGATAAGAGAACGAGTTCAGGTAAGACAAAAAGGATTTCTAGCAATACAGTTCTGGATATAAGATAGATTTGATTTGGATAGGGATGACTATAGACCGGACCTAGACTGGTGACAGTCCTTCTACTAAAGATACTCACTATATGGTTTGGACAGAACCGTCAGAGATTCAGGTCAGTCAAGATTTCTGGACAGGAATTCTGCTGCGCACACCAGACTGGACAGCAAGGCGCTCTGGTCTGCAATTAGCAAGGCGCTCTGGACACCGCACGGTGGGACTGGATCTGAAATGGCTCTCTGGTCTGCACAGCTATCTGGTCACAGCACGGCTCTACTGGGTTGGATCTTTGGATTCTGGCAATAATTCTTATCAGGAAAGCAGCTACAGCACAGCCAGGCTGTTCTTTGGTTCCTCTTAGAGGTCTGGGGTAACATCTGGTTTCTGGATTTTTAAAGGCCAAGCTGAGAATGGTTCAGCTTTGGAAATGGGCCTTTCTGCTTTCAAAGTTTCTGGAATCTGGAGTCTGGAATATGGATGGATCTCTTGCTAAATGCTCTGCCAGCAATTGGTTGGTGGGTGAATCAGTCTTCCTCTAGGTCCTCAGCTGTCTCTATTTATGTGTTTGATAAAGGGGTGGGGATGCTGAATTATCCTAAGCGCACCCCCTAGGTAGTCCATTGGCTAAAGTCTGCTCTCTCCCTTGATTGGAGGGGAAAACAGAGTGTCATGATGATGATGCGGTTTATGAGACAGGGAATATCTCCCCTTGGCTTTTGAACATGAAATCTGCTTTTCATATAATACATATTTACAATTTTACAAACTTGATAACAATAGCATATCCATATCCCATACTTTGTGGAGAAAATATGCTTCCAAACCCCGTCTCTGTAGGATCTTGGGTCTGGATCTGACAGATTTTCACACTTTTTGTCCAGGACACAATATCCGTTTTGTCCAAACTTGGTACACATGTGCGCATTGCATAGGGGCATAAGTGTGTGAAGTTTCATACTTCTGACATCAATACATTTATGTCCCAGAACATAGCACAGAGTTCTGGCACCTCTTAAAATGTACAGCAAAAATTTAGATTCAGAAGTCCGGGGTTTATATATTTTTAACAATTGTCCACAGTAAATCTTTTTAGAAATATACTTTCTGTCCATTTGTGAATACACAAAAGTGTCTATCCCCGCCTCCTTGGCTCTCTTGCAGCTCCAGCAGCAATCTCTGCCTACTTCCTTCTGGCAGAGAGCACTGTTGAAACTTTAATCTGCATATCCTTTCAACCCAGGAAGGCCCATTGTTTCTTCCCAGAGCCGCTCCAGTGCCCCTCCCCTCTTAATCAACAGCTGAATGTGAGTTCCTGGCCTTTTGGTGGGAAGCAGAAGGGAGATGTCTTTCCCAGTGGGGGAAGTTTCTTTGTAGTTTTGGCTGAATCAGGCTTACTTTAAAAGTAAATTTGTTACATTATTCTTTGTTGAAAATAAACTTACAATGTAAAACAAACATCTAGAACACTGATTCCAGGCTCTAAACCATAACGTTTAAATAGTTGCTACCTAGTTTGCTCTTGATAACATGTCACTTAGATTTTAGACATTAGATCTTAATGGTACAAATTGACAGGTTTAAAACAGGCTTTTGAAACAGTCACAGGCGGCCGCTGGTACTGCGCCCAGATTTTGACATCTTTCCCAGGCAGGCAAACTGGCTGTGGATGTTTTTGTGACCAATTCAACTTTCCTGGAGATTGCAAATGCACAATAATTCCTTGTATTCCATAGCACGGGACACCCAACAAGAAGATTGGATGTTTGCGGCTGTTAGGGACCAGTATTCTGCATTTTTTAGCAACCAAGAAAAGATTTTAAAACGGATTTCAGATTTCTTTCAGCAAGCACTACTTTTCATCTGTGCTCTATTTTTACATGTTGGACAGCCCAATGACAGGTTTCAGCAGTGTGGTCTCCTTCCACCACTGACAACAGGCAAAGTAGATTTGGCAGCCATCTTTTCCGGTTTCAAAGCACAATTTTCATAGGTTTTGGCACGCATGGGGTTTTCGCGGCCATTTTGCTGATTCTGGTGCCACCAGCACACAGGGATGTCACAGGGCATAGCCTAGTGGGTTAAAACATCCCACAAAGTATTGGCTTTGTTGCCATTGGCATAGTAACATTGCTTGGTTCTGCTGAGGATTTGAGCTGTGTCTTCCGCATAGTGTGCTCCAAGTTTGCTGTGGGCGAGACGTAGGGCCCAGGCCACCTTGGCTGACCAACATTTATGCTGTTTTGCCTTTGCTACTGCTATGTCTTTTTCCAGGGCTTCTCGTAGTTTTGAGCGTCGCTTTCGGTAAGCTGTTGTGTGGGCTATTAGCTCCCCTCTTGTGACCGCCTTCATTGCTTCCCACCTTGTGCCAGTAGACGTGTCTTCAGTGCGGTTTTCTACAAAATAGTTGCGGATAGCTGTAGTCAGTGTGTCCCGCAGCGACAGATCATTCAGTAACGGATCGTAGAGGGACCATTGGGGTCTCGTCGGGGGGGGTCTGGGCCATAAACCCGGGATGGTCAGATATGGCTTTAACCCCTATTAGTGTCTCGTCTGTGAAAGAAAGCAGTTGGGGCTAGCAAGCAGTAGGTCAATACGGGAGGAGGTTCGGTGCACCTGTGAGAAGGAGAAGTCTTTTGTGTCCACCACTTTGCAGGTTTTGAAGAGGTGGAGTAGGGCTAGGGCGATTTTGAAATTCTTTGGTGCTGGTGAATGGGATTTGTCCATCAGTGGGTTTGGGACCCCGTTGAAGTCTCCTCCCATCGTTATGAGGCCTTCGAGAAACGGATGCAGATCTGCTTCTAAGTCTTGATAGAAGGCCCCTTGTTTCTCGTTGGGGGCGTATATTGAAACTAGGGTGTAGAGCTGCCCGAATAGCTTGCCCTTCACAGTGATATAGCTCCCTTCGGGGCTCTTGAGCACCTCTAACTCTGTAAATGGGACCCCTCTGGCCACTAAGATCGCTGTGCCCCCTCGTTTGGAACTGCTGGACGGCAGGTACTGTTACGGAAAGGCTCTGCACTTTAGCCGGTGGAAGTCTGCTGGGTCCAGGTGGGTTTCCTGTAGGAAGACCACAGAGCTTGACAATTCTGAGGCGACGCAGAACTGACTTACGCTTGCTGGGGGAGTTCAGGCCTCTGGTGTTAAGGGTTACGAAGCAAAGTTTTTGATGAGGCGGGCGTCCCCTGGCGGGTCTGCCTCTTCTAAAGGTGTAGGGGGGCTTGGGGGTGGGGGGCATTCCATTGTTGTCTTAGTCTATAGTTTTCTTGTGTATCTGTTGCAAGCAGGATTTTAACTTTTTGTGAACGGCCAACATTTCCAATAGTATAATTTTGAATGATAACTAACTTCCAGTTGGGCTCATCAGACTTTGTGCCGAAGAGAGTGTACATTCCTAGGGCCGGGTGAGCCATGTGGGCTCCGAGCGATCCTGTTTTATTTTGGGGAGCTATGATTGGTGTTGTTGGGGTCCGTGGGTTGCAGGGCTTTGTGAGAGCGTTCGGGATGAGCCTTCATGACTTGAAGGAGGAGAATCTTTTTTTTCCCTGACACAGCACTCTGGCCCAGAAATTACGCTGGGGCCTTCTGGTCTTTTCTCAGGCCACCTGAGGGTGATGGATTTGTCAGTTCTTTGTCCGGGGTAGAATGTCCTCCTATCAATATGCCTTTCGGCTTCTCCTAGAAAATTGATTGTGCAGAGTTGGCCTTCAATGGTGAAGCTGAGTGTTGCTGGGAAGAGCCAGCAATATTTTATCTTTTGGTCTTGGAGAAACGTTGTTGAAGGTTATAGTGACTTCCACTTTTGTACTGTCCTTGCTGCAAGATCCTGATATATCTGGATTTGAGATCCCTGGAAGGTTAGGTCACCCTGCATGCTGTCTTGTTTAGTGGACAAAAAGTGGACACTGGTGATTACATCCGAGGGGGAGGGGGTAGTGTTCGCCGAGGGTCTCCTGCGGTCACGCAGCCTGTGGGTTCGATCATGAAGCATTAAGGGTTTGTCACAGTCCGGGAGGAGCGTTTGAAAGAGTTCTCCCACCTATGCTTGTAAGGCCCGGTCTGTAATTGTTGTTAGGATACCTCGGATACGGATGTTGTTCCTCCTGGCCCCGTTTTCCATGTCTTCCTGCTTACGTGCTACATCTTCGTTATTGTCTGCTAGGGTTTGCACTTTCTTCTGGAACTCCGCGAGTTGGGCTCTGTGTGGTTTAGGATTTGTTCCTCCGATACGCTAACCCTCTGTTCCACCTCCCCCATGCAGTCGTCAAGGTTCTCCACCTTAGATAATATTTCCGTCATACAGTTCCTGAACTCCCCCTTTATATCCACCAGAAGGGATTGTATGTCCTCCTTGGTGGCCCAGTGACCTGATGATCTATCCGGAGATTGGGTTGCGGCTCGTCCCGGGTCTGATTTCTTGCTCCTGTCCTGTTGCAGCATGCCGGTGATGTCTGTTGCCTTCTGGGGTTTGGGTTGTTTGGACATTGTGTCTGGGGGCGTCTTGGGATGTGGGGATGCTCAGGTGTGGGTTCTGCTGCTGTTGGTTGTTTTCCCAATTGTATTCCTGCTCCTATTACCCACTCTTGGGTGTCAGCATAGCTAGGTTTTAGTGGATGGGAGAGTTCTTGTGACCCCCTTTGCCGGTCCCCGTGTTGGCGATGCCGGTGAGGGTGGAGGGCCCTAGATTGTGCCGATGCTGGCTTCCCCCTTTCCTCACCTCACTGGTTGTCTTCAAGTGTTAGCTGCTATGTGCAGTCAGCTACTCCATTTGTTTTTGCTGGCTACTAAGATGAGGCCTCAGGTTGCCTTTATAATATGTTGGCGACTCCTTTGAAGCCCCCTTGGGCAGTGATTGCTTTGGTGTGATCCCCACCATGTCTAGGGCACCAAGAGCCACTAACCTGGTACTGCGGGGGGGAGGGGGAGCGGCCCGCTGGCCCACCTCTCCCTCCCCTTCAAGTTCTCTCTTTGTATGGCAGTCCCCCGCTCCTTGTATGCCTGCTTGTCTGAGGTGTGCTGGCGCGGGGTGGGGGGCCTTACTTTATGTGCTTCACTGCTGTTGTCCCTTCGGGGGCCGCCTCCTCCTCCTCGCCGACTGCCACTTCTGCAGGCTCTTGGTATCTGCTTGCCTAGCTGAAGTTGTGCCGCACCAGGGCTCAGTGCTGCAAGGGCCAGTGGCCAGCCCACACCCCCTGCCATGCCTCTTCACCTCTGCTCCCCGATGAGAGGGCACGCCGACCGCGGCCTCACGCCTCCTACTCCACCTCAGATGGACAGCCGCAGCTCACTGTTGCGGGTGGTTGCTGTCGTTGCTGCAGGCCACTGGCCCCGACCTCAGCTACGGTAGGGACAGTTTGCAGGCTCGCTTCTCCGCTGCAGCATCCATCGGGAGCCCCGCTACGCCTCATTTGCGGGTGCCGGCATTCTGGTGATGTCCTGCAGTGTGGACGGGGCGGACCGCCTCTAGATCCCTCCGCAGCGGGGAGGCACCCATGTATGCCTCTGCTGTCTTTTCAGATGGCGCGGGTCTCACTGTGTGCCACCCTCGGAGGCCGCCATGTTGTGGGCTGTTCGTTGTCGGGCCGGCCGATCTTCGGTCCCGGATTCCTGCGGTTGCAGGCTCTGGTTTTCTCTGCAACTGCAGGGTTTTATTGTCATGATCACGGGAAAAGCTTCCCTATCTGCCTCCAATAGGAATTGGTCCTGTTTACCATTCCTGGATGAGGGGGAAGCAACTCAGAGCATTGGGAAAGTATAGGTAGTTACTTCCTGACTTCTTAACATGGCCACCTAGTTTGTTCTGGGTTGTGTGCAGTGTAAGTCTAGTTGCTGTCATCCTGCTCCTATTTAAGCCCCTCCCCTTGAATGCTCCCTGCTTCGGGTTCATCTGTCCTCGGCTAACGCTTACCGCTGTCCCTCTCCAGTTCCAGTCACCCAGTGTTTTAGTGCCACTAGTTTGAGTATTTCCATTGGCACTCCACAGCATTTTCATTTCCCCATTTATAGCCTGTCATAAGTTTATTCACAGTCAGCTCCCCTTCCCAGTCACAGTGGCCGCTTTAACCTTTTCACTCGATTTCTGTCAGCGGCGCCTTTTGCAAGTATCTGTTTCCTCACTATTCCTCTGAAGAGAGCTTAATGTTTTTTTTGTTGTAAATTGTTACATGTGGCAAGGTTAATTGCCGGCTAGTTATTCAGAAGTGTGTATTGGCGCGCACTGCGAACGGAGCTCGTTCGTGCTCCTCATGTTACGAGCACGAGTGTAATGTTTATTTAGTAAGTTGTTACATGTGTTGCGAGATAATTGCAGGCTCGTCATTCTGAAGTGTGTTTTGGCGCGCACAGGGAACAAAGCTTGTTTGTGCTCCTCATTGTTACAAGCACATAGTTTGAAGTAAAAAGTTTCATTGTGAAGTGCTATTTAAATACACATTGTGCCACAGTCCCACTCATGCTGCAGGCATTCTCTCTATTGTTGCATTGATGTTATGACACTCATTATCTGTGGGGCTCCACAGGTTCATGGTCAGGGTGTTCTCAATTTCGAATCCATTCACTGCGCAGCTTGCTGTGGCTTGAGTTGAGTTACTCATTTTTCACAAAACAACATTCAGTCATTTAATCCACACTTCCCCATTCAGTACCTTTGTGTATTTACCCTAACCATTAGCATTGGAATTATCATTTGGGTATTCTTTCTCCTGGGAAATGTTGTAATACTTTTCTGTCAGTGTTAGTGTTTGCTGCTTCCCTGTCACTCTAAAGAACAACCTAGAGTAGCTCATTTCTTCCTTGTCCCTATAATATCAACCAGAAAATTCCACTCTTCAGAACTTGAGCCCCTGCACAGATGCAGGATGGAGAGCTCACCCAAAAAAATAAATAAGGGAGTTTTCATGAGAGGAAGTTGAAGAGAGAGTAGAAGCATCTCCAATTGAGAAGAGCTGTGCCACATAGTTCCTCGTGAGTGTCCCCGCAGAGTCAAGGTAAGCGTTACATTTTTTCCCTGGACCTTCAGCAGCTGTTTAGTGCTGCCCCTTTTTCATTGTTATGGGATTAAGCCCATATACCAGCTGATATGGCGGAGAGCCTGCCGAAGCTCTCAAAGAAGCGACCGCATAGCCGGCGCTCCAAGCCACGCCCCAAACTAGAACAGTTCTTGATTCCCCTTCTCATCCAAGATTCCCTAAGGTACTGCTCAGTATGTATGATGAGGAAAATGATGATATCATTGATTGGCTTGCAGCTTTTGAGTATGCTTGTGAGTTGCAAGAAGTGGGTGAGCCTGACAAAATTCCTTGGTTGCTCAGCAAATTACCCCATTCTGCCTGTAGTGCCATTATGGATATGTCAAAGGCTAACGGAAAGGATTTTGGAAAGCTGGACCAGGCTCTCCTCATAAGGCTTGGGAAGACTCCTGCCCAATACCTAAAGCGGTTCAGTATAAGAAAAGAAGATAATAATACTTGGGTGTTTTTTGTTATAGATTCCTTGAAGAACTTGTGTGGCTGGGTAGGCGACCATAAGGTAACAACTTTTGAAGGCATGATCAACTTGGTCATGCTAGAATACATTTTTGAATCTTGTTCCCCTGAGCTGAAGCAGCATTTGTTAGATTCAAAGGAGTTAGATCCTAATAAGCTGGCCATTGCAGCTGATCTTTAGGTATCCCATAGAGTGTCCCATAATGACAAGCCTGCTTCTAGTAAGCATGAGGGGAAAAAGCAAAAAGAGAAAGAGGGTGGGTCTACTGCTAAAACTTCTTCCCATAAAGCCCACAAAATGTTTCATAAGCGGAATAAGACACAAGAGCTTAGAAAGGGTAGTGGGACTAACTATCCCAAGCATGAAAGTGGAAACGCTAAAGCTCTCTATATACAAAGGACCAGTGGATCTTTGTTTAACAAGTGACCATGTGAAGGGGGGACCCCAGATGTAAGGGTAAGATCTTGGGGGTCCACTATGTAAATCTGGCAGGAACAGAAAGATATTCTCACAGGGGTATCCTTCTCTTTAGATAACTTGCCTAAGTTGATTTGGTTTCCCTGATAACAAGGGATTCTAGCCTTGCTGGAGCTTCTGCTCCCATACCTGTTCATTCCCAACATTATTTTCCTGAGGATAGTGTACTGATAGATAGTGTAAGTGCCTCGCCTATTGGGGACACTGGGCCCAGTCCAACTGTGGGTGATTCTGCATTGGTAAACCCAGAGGCTCTGGCCAGAGCTCCTCTGGTGGCTACTCAGTTGACTGAAGGTCCCTCTCTCAACTTCCCAGAAATGCCTGTCATTGTAGCTGTGATTAGAGAAGTGGACAGGGAATCTGTCAGTGTGAGGGGGAGTGTTCCTAGAAGAGTCTTGTCAGAGATCAGACACCACGACTTAGGTCTTGGGAGACACTCTGAAGACCCTTCAAGCACTAGGTCTCAACCACAGGCTGTCTTAGCCAAGTCTAAGGATGAGGTATTTGGACAAATCCCTGAACCTGACGAGGAAGAGAGATTGTCAGAAACTCCTTACTTCTATGAACCCCTTGCACTGCCAAACTTGCTTGCAAGGAGGGTGTCTCTAAGGATGGGATTAGTAAGGGTCAACAGAAAAGACCATCACTTAAAGCCAATGGAGAAAGACATGCTTCCAATTGGAGGATGCACCTCCTTTGAAGTAAAGCATCCAACAGGAAGGTGGGTTACTAGTTAGTAAGCCCACAGAGCCCAATGGAGGAAACCATGTGAGGTTGCTGGTTCCCCAGGATGTGTGGCCCTTCCTCCTGCAGTTGGTGCATGAAGTTCCCAGTGCAATTTATCCTGACCTCAGCATAACTCAAGAGTGGACTCCCATGCAATCCTGCTGGCCCAAGATGGGTGTCTTAGAGGAACATCACAACAGGGGTTACACTTACTGTCAGCAACCTGGCAAAAGTGGAACAGGGATTCAGAATCCATTTGCACCACTACCAGTAGTGGATGCACCCTGTGAGAAGATGGAGGCTAACTTGGTTGGTCTCCTAAAATCTGTCCGTCAGGCCAGATTCTAGAAATCCATCTTAACACGAGTGGAAAACATTTTTTCGGCACTGTTCTTATTACTCTTCTGTAAAACGTTCACAGCATGTACCTCTGTGCAAAAGCTACTCTAAGAGGGATCTACTATTGAGATCAGCTAAAATGATTTGTGCAAATAAAATGTAATATTTGTTCCGCAAATTCCTTATATTTTTCATCATAAAGAAACATCTGGTAAACACTTTCAAGGTGAAATTCAAAAGTACAACATATTGCATTATTTACATCAACATGTGATAGCACATTTTGAGGCTTTCAAACCCTACATGAAAGGAAGTATCACAACCATCTTGTTCCAAAACCAAAAAAAAAGACTGTAAAGAGAGCATGATAGTTGTACTACTAGTTTGGACCAGGATCATTTGAACCATATAAACCTGTGTCAATGTAGTATGTAATGTTGGAAATTAATTTGGGCCAAAATGTCCAATTGATAGTATTTTCTAGAAAATAACTAAACTGAAATATATGGGAGATATACAGATGCCAGAGCTGGGACACGCATTTGCCCTGGTCTGTACACATGGGTGACTCTTTGCAGAAGTCACCCTTCCCGCACTGCAGTGAATCCAAAGGTATGTGAAGAACACCTGGGGTGTGATACTGTCAGCAGAAAAAAGCATAGGGCACAGAAAAAGGTTAGGTTAAAGGGTTGGAGCTTTACGGAACTGCGGATCTCTGCGCTAGAGCACAAACATTGGTTTGGTAATTAGGGGTATTTTCTGTTTACCGCTATATTTCCCGCTGGCTGTATATGGGGTTCCAATGGTACAGGGCTCCTTGTGCAGTGGGGCTGGATCCGGTGTTAACCTGTTTCAATTGTAGTACTCAAAGTTCAGTCTTCAATGACAAGTGACACGATTTTGTGCTTTGAGATTGGTTGTATTTATTATACCATATGATCAGTTGCATGTTGTGTCAGAAATAGTTAACTCATGTGTGACGTGCATCTCTGCATACAGTTTGGGACTTCTGCCATAAGCTCTTTGCTTGTGCTTACAGTGCCGACACGTGTTTCAACTATAGGTTTTTCTCAATGCATGAACATTGGTGCATCCTGTCCCATAGGTGACTTTGTCAGGTAAGGTTCATATGTTGGTAGTTGTGTAGCTTCCGTGCCCGGCGGGGTGGTGAGTGAGGATCTGCTTCTCATGCGATCGTTGGTAACCAGACGATAACCATGAGAACAAAGACCCCTAAGGGACAGGTCGCACCAATGTTCATGCCTTGAGAAAAACATATGGTTTAAACACAGAAATATCAGCTGACCTCTCAAAACTCTCTTTGACTCCAAATGGTTTTCAGCGGTGTCGCTAAGATCTGGGGCTTTGTTAATGTCGGCACTGTCGGGGCTCAGGGCTAGTTAGCCTTTTTGTTGTAGCACATGAGCTTCTATCCGGGCTACAACCCCCTTATCCCCCACCCCTCCGAGCAATCGTATCCTGAGTACACTCTAATTCACGCAAAATTGTATCAAAAGCAGGCACCATTTGCTAAAGTGAAGTGACATCTGGAAAAACATGCAAATGTATGCCACACACAATAAAGTTTAAACCTGAGTAACAGAGTCCACAGAACCGCTGAATGCAAACCATGCAATGGATAACCAACCATTCACAGAACAACACAACCACTGCTCCAGAGTTGTATTGAGTATGTTGTCTGACCAGTAGTATCAGGTTAACCAGGCCACATTCCACAGCTGGAACTTTACAATCTGCTGCCCAAAGGCTCAATCCAAAATAGTAAAATGAGGCAAACCGAGGAGATTAAATGTATTCACCAAAAGAATAGAAGCAGACTTGACAGCCGGTGGTTAGCCAATAAAGAGAATAAAATGAAACATCAGGATCCCTCTGAAATTAGAGGTTTGCCTATGCCCCAAAAAAAGGGCCATCTAGTTGGACGACTATTTTGGAACTGAAACTTATGGTAAACAATGACATTACTATGATCCTTGTGGATCTCAAATGGAAAACGCGCTTCCAATAATAAATGCCTCATCCTGTCTACTAATTCTCAATGAATTACAGAATAATCCCTTTCATATGGTGTTAACATGTGAAGCAAATAAAAATAATAGATGAGCAGTCTGATCTTTTTCTTGAACCTATAATAGAACTGCTTCTATTGCTCTATCAGAGATGTCAGTCTCCAGTGAAAAAGGTCTCGAAAGTGCCAGGATGAAGTAATAGAGTGCCAGTACGGGCCCTATTAAACACCCAAAATGGTTGACTGTGTGCAGACTGAAAGAGCTCACCAAATCACTGACTCAAAAAGTTGCTAGATGACATTCAAGCCTGAAGAAACATTATCATCTGACCCTGCATGGACAATGAAAACAAAGCAGATGAACCGTTCCAAGTTACATGCCGGATACGGAGGGTGTAATGTAGGTGAGTGGACACTAATAGATTCTGATGGTTGTTGGGGAGAGAAAAAGCTATTAAGGGACAGTAGGTCACCCATTAAAGCACCCTAATGCGAAGAAAAGGGAGAAAATTAGAAATCACACCAGGAAAATTGAAAAGCTGTACAAGGAGACAGAAGGTGTGTCAAATTCGAAAGAGACAAGAGTAAAGGTGAGAAAAACATTGAGAACAAAATCATCAAAGTGTAGGGGAAATGTAAAAATGCAAGCAAAGAAAAAGAACATGTTGGTAACAGATACGAATTGAAAGAAACACTGAGATTGCTAAATTAGGAGCCTCTAGACAGGCAGCACTTACGTGCGCTACCTAGGGAAGGTTTCACTTTGTAACTAGGGTTAGGTCATTTGTTCTTAGTCTAGGACATAGATGGAGGCATGTGCCCACAGCAAGTGGGACTGGACAATGAGTGATCTTGATAGTGATTCACCTGATGAGTTGGTCGGGTTGCTTGGGATGTTGGAGATTCCAATGTAATGACTCCTATCAAATCCCATCCTTCTCAAAGACGTATAAATGCCACAACCTATTTTGAAAGCAAGTGAGTCACACCCTTGAGTATGGTAGGCAGAGTACTGAATAAGATTTAATTTATACCTGGACCAAGGATTAATACTGTCCCCTGGTCTCGTATTGTCACAAATGTGCCCCGGTGGTCTGTAGGACAGCATTGCAGACAAGCACGCTGACTCCGTTCTGTGCTGTTACGCTGCTTTGGAAGTGCAGTGAGTGGTCTAGTCCTTTCCAAGAGGGCAGATGTATGCTCCCTGCCCGACGACTATGCTACCGAAGCTCCTCACAGAAACTCTGCTTCGCATCACATCTAGCCATCTCTGCTGCTGGACGCTGTTGTTCTACCGCTCCACAGCCTTGCTCATGGGAAAGCTATTGCAGCCAGCTGTACCAGCAGGCATCCCATTTCCACCAACTTCATGGTTGACTTATCCCCTGCGGAAGGATGCACCGCTATCAAAAGTGATAATCGATTTCTTTACCAAGGAGCATGTTTTTCTCCACTGCATAAACCTCCATCCGCTCCAGAAATGGCTAAAGTATTTCTACATGATGTATTTCGACTACATGGTTTGCCCTTGACTATCATCTTGGATAGAGGCACTCAATATGTTTCTCGAATTTGGGCTACACCTGGTAAGACTCTAGGTATTCAAAAGGCTATGTAGGCTATCTTCCGGGTATCACCCACAAACAAATGGCCAGACTGAGAGACTGAACCAGAAAATGGAACAAAACCTCTGATGCTTTTCATCAGCCACGGAAGAACATTGGGTAGGATTATTACCCACTCCCGAATTTGCATATAACAATGCACTACATTCCTTCACCAAGTCCAGTCCTTTTTATGTGTCTCCAGGTGTTCATCCTCCTGTTTTTCCTGACATTGATCCTACTCCCAGCAATATACCTTCCTTGGATACACTTCTTTGTAACAAAGAGTTCACAAGACAGCATACAAAACCTTACAAATGTACGATAAAAAACCAAGAGATGCACCATAGTGGAAAGTAAGAGACCATGTTTGGCTTTCCACCCATAATCTTCCGAAACATATTGTGCCATCCAAATTATCTGCATGTTTTATGAGCCCTTTTTTGATATCCTGTCAAATCAATTCAGGGGCCTACCGCCTCAAGCTATCTCCATCCGGGCACAGAATCCATTGGGTTTTCCATGTGTCCCTGTTTAAACCCTACATACCAAATCACTTCCCAGGTCGTCATCCGCCTCCTCCTATTACTATTCTTCGTGATGGCGCAAGGGAGCACAAAGTGGGCCAAATATGTGACTCCCGGTATTATAATGAGTGCATTCAGTACTTAATCTAGTGGAAAGGTTACAGACCGTGTGAACATACCTGGGAACCTGCAGGACATATCCATGCCCTGCTTAAAGACTTTGATTGCCGATGTCCTTGGAAGTCCGATCCGGGTGTACCTGGAAGGGGGCATGCTGTCATGAATGTGCCCCGGTGGTCTATATGGCAGTATTGGAGAGAAGTATGCTGTCTCCTTTCTGCGCCATTACGCCGCTCTGGATGTACAGTGAGCCGTTTAGTCTTTTCCAATATAGCAGATGGCTGCTTCCCCACCCGACAGCTAGGCTACAAAGGCTCCTCACAGAAACGCTGCTTCGCATCACACCTCAGCATCTCTGCTGCCAGACGCTGTTGTTCTCCCTGCTCCTGTCCGTAAGTGGATGCGCTGTCTTTCAATCCTTTGCCTCTGTGTCTGTTTCTTGCTCTGTTCTTTCCTTCTTTGGAAAGGTTCTGTTACTTTCCTTTAGCTTTTCGTTCAATCATTTACCTGCTTCTTGATCCTTGCTGTCCACTATCTTCCTTGCCTTCTGGAGCCTGTCTCCGTTGCTTACTGTAAATGCCAACTGACACTTATTCTTCTGGAAGGCCGACTTGAGGAGTCCAACCACCTCTATGTGAAATCATCTGAGGTTCTATTTATGCTAATGGATTTTTTCATGCTTTTGAGGCTGCTGCTGCTCTGGGAGCCACCTTGCCCTTGCTGTTACTTCAGGGAGACACAGTGGCTTCTAGGCAGGATCGCCCTTACCTATTGACTCCTTGACTGCACCAGAGAAGATCTGTCAAGTCTACAGACAAGAGAAACCCACAGGTGAGACTTAAGCAATACATCCAGCCTTAGTGAGGAGGGACTACTGAAACACATACACTATATAAGACAGCATATTCAACCAGAGAGGTTCAGTGACTGTTGTCAAGGATGGCCCGAAGAACACACCAACCCTCAAACAGTTCAAGGGTTTTTATTAAAGTAATAGAAAAGACGCTCACTAAGGTGTGTCACTCTCTCTGTCGTCTGTACTGGGTGGTTTTCTCCCTAGCACAGGCGTCCCTAAGCCCCCAGATGGTCACTAGAGAATGGCAACTTCTACTGTCTAACAACTGACTGGCTGGTCGTCATGCCCTAAGGACAACCACCCTTACTCTCCCTCTTCCTCTGGGAACAATTAGGTGAACCCTAACATGTGTTCCACAGTAAGAATATTATTAAGTAAAGAGGCCTTCCACTCCCCCGAGGTCTTACTCTGCCCCTTCCTTATACACGCTTATCTTCCTAACCTGATATTCTATCCTTTTTTTACTTCCTCCTACACTCTCCCCTCTCTTAATCCAGCGCTCCTTCTCTCTCCCTCTCTCTGTCCCTCCAATGTTCGCCTTTCTACTCCTACTCCCCTTCACTCTCTTCCATTACCCCCCTCTGTTCTTCTACTCTCCCTTCTGCTCTCCCCTCTCTATCTTACTAATCTCCCCTCTCCACACTACTCTCCACTCTCCAACCTTCTGCTCTCTACTCTCCACACATTTGCCCTACACTCCACCCACACCTTCTTCCACAGTCATTCCCTTTCACTCTCCCAGTCACTCTCTCATTCGCCACCTACTCTACACCTGATAGTCTGTCATTCTCCTTTCATGCACTCTCACACCAAAGTACCACTTTCTCCTACCAACCAATACCTCACTTTGCACACACTTTCAGTAATCCTCCTCCATGCTCCTCTTCACCAAGAAGGGGATGGGGCTGAAAGCCTGTTATGTGTTTTCTTACCTGTAACGCAGCCTCTGGGGAAAAGTGAGGCTAAGGGAAAGAACCGATTGAAGGAGAAGGGGGAGGATAAAAGGGCAACTGGGAGTCCATGCAGTGTGGATTGCTCAGGTCAAGGGAGGAGAAGGTCCAAAGGATAAAGGAGGTGTAGGGAGTGAATGAGAAGGGGACTGAGGAAGTGAAGGGAGAGTTACTGTGGACGAAGGTGTGATTTTAGTGTAGTTGTGCAACAAGGGGAAGTAGTAGTAGTCTGGAGAGGGGAGAGTAGTAATACTGCGGTGGAGTGGAGTAGTAGCGTGGTGAGGGAGAAGTAGTTATGTCAAGAGGGGAGAGTAGCAGTAGAAGTGCGAAGAGGGGAGATTAGTAGTAGTGCATAGAGGGGAGAGAGTAGTAGTGTGGAGAGGCGAGAGCTATATGAATGCAGAGAGGGGAGAATAGTGGCAGTGTGGAGACGTGAGAGTAGTAGTAGTGTAGCGAGCGGAGAGTAGTAGTAGTGTGGAGAGGGAAGAGTAGTAGCAGAGAGTGGAGCAGAGTAGGAGTAGTGAGAGAACATCAGAGGGAAAGAAGGGAAAAGTGAGAGAGAGAGGGAGGAGAGTGGGAGGTAGAAGAAGAGTAGAGTAGACAGAAGGGAGAGGGAGTACAGAACTTCAGGGCATGGAGTACATGGGTGTAAAAAGTAGTATCTTAGAGAGTAGGGGTTGGCAATCTCTAGAGATGATCCTGGGGTTGAGGGATGCTTTGGCTGGAGTGGGAACAGCCTGCACTGGATGAGACGGAGTGGGACGGTTCATAGCAAGCCCCTTTTCAAATCTTCAAATAACCCCTTAACTGTCTTCAAGATTTGGTGTGTTCTGGAGGCCATCTGTGACACATGGTGTCATTGTGGAATCGTTCAGACCCTGAGACAGTGTCCTACCTGGAGAGAGAATTGAGGGGATGGAGAAACAAGAGCAGAAGTCAGTCATGGTGTCCAATCCCAGCAGAAAAGAGTCCCGGGCCCGATCTTCCATGCGCTGACCGATCAATAATAAATGCTTCGTCCTATCCAGTAATTCTCATTGGGGGCTGACATCTCTGATAGAGCAATAGGAGCAGTTCACTGTAAAAGGAATAGAAATGTCAGGATGCAGTAATAGAGGGCCAGTAAGGGCCCTATTAAACACCGAAAAGGGATGTATGTGTGCAAACTGAAAGCTCACCAAATCAGCCATGCCTACCCATTGGAATATCCCCATCGGAAAATGCTTACAAGATTCACAGTGCCTACAACTACTGGGACCCTGCTAATGAGAAGATCATGATTAAGATAGATCTCAGGCCAGGCCTGCCAATGAACCGCTTTGGGTATTTCACTCCAGCTGAAATCAACTGAAAGTTGCCATACTATTTGTTATTTACTGTGGTCAACCCAGAAAAGCGAGCACCACAGTAACCTTTGTGCAATGTTGATCAACCACTCTACTACCGCTATCCAGCTCCAGAGGGGAGAGATAGATGAATGGTTTTGGTGGGATACCCTGTGGGTCATTGTGGAAGAGCCACAGAGGGACAGCACCTCCAAAGAAGGTTGGCCCTTACCGTCGGAATGCAACTCCGTCTCTGAGGGTGCAACATTTTCTTTGCAGGAGGACATAGAGGATTTAACGGATGGCTTGGCGCAATGCATGCTGCTAGGAGGGATTGAGAAACTGTCAATGATGGAAGGCTGCTGCAGTGACATGGGTGAGCCAGAGGACCAACGTCAGCCACAGTGAACCCTACATTCATGGGGAGAACTCAGGAATATTGAAACTGTTAAGTGATGTTTGGTTAATTGCTTTTGAGAAAAGTTGCACAGCTTTTCTGGCAATGTACCCGTGTACCCAGTTTTGGATAAGTCAGTCTCTGCTTAGTGGAGGTGAGGCAGTTAGTATATGATGGGAAGCTTGTTCTGTTAGCAGCCCTTATTGTAGTTAAGGTACCTTTGTCCAATACTGAGGTAAGGAAGGAAGTCACACTAGCCAAGTTGGAAAAATAGGGGCATATGGATGGCGATTTGGCAAACATTTAACTAGACAGTACTCCGAGGGATTATTGCTGGGATTCAGAGGGGGACTTCTTCAAATTAGATCATGATACCAATCTAATTGAGAGGGGTAGCATGGACCATTCATTGCAGGTCCTTCTCAGGAAGATAATAATTAAAAAGAGAGAACTGAGTATGTGATTACTGTATGGTGAAATGTTCAAATTGAGAGTCGTCCAATCGGGTGTAAGTGGAAGTTACGGGTGATCAAGAATGATCTCTTTGCATTTAAAGGTTCTGATTTGTTGAGAATACAATGGAGCGACTATATTCACAGACTTTGGGAATCTGCATAACATTAGATGTGGAAGTAATAAAGGGGTGGAGAAGGGTTCATTGGTATAGTTAGATAGATGGGGAAGCTTAGGGAGAGTAGTGAATGTTTAAGTCAATCTCTGACGTTTTATCAATGACAATGAGGTTGAGTGTAATGTATACAGATGAGGGTCCTAGTTAACTGGCACTCACTGTAAATTATGATGTTAGGATTTGATGGTAGAAGGACACAATGAACCAGGATTGTGCATGAACTTTATAGAATAGTTTATAAAATATAGAGATGCAGTAGGAGAGGAAACATGGTTAAATTACTTGTTAATAGACACCGATAGTCGGGAGTCTAAGGTTCAGAATATGATTTTGACAATTCAGAAAGGTACTTTTAATTGGTCCAGTCTTATTTGGACTGACATAGGCTAAGTCTTTTGCAAACCTATTTTTTTTGTTTTTGTTTTAATGTGTTGTCTTTATGTGTTCTGTGCATTGGTTGTGTATAATAAGATAGAAGCATGCATATTGGAGAACAGTGAAACTAGGGTAAGCATGAGGATTTCTCTTATTAACGAGATTATTAATGAACAGTGTATAAGCAGAGATATTTGCCTGGATGGTATTGATTTGGAATATATAGGATGTATATGATGTAAAGTGTGACTTAACGTTTGTAACTTGGAATGTTAAGGGGCTAAATTGCCCCAAGAAAAGGAAGAAAGTGATGACCAGATTATGGAGAACAAAGGCTGATGTGGTGTTCTTGCAAGAAACTCACTTATTGGACGAGACCAGGAAATACCTAACTAATAATAAGTATCCCCGTGAATTATCGAATTGTCATGTTTCAAAATCAAGAGGAGTTAGTGTTTTATTTAAGAAGGGGCTCATTTTTTTAATTGAAAAAGTGGTCATGGATGGGGAGAGCAGGATACTTCTTGTGGATATACTCTATAGTAGTAACGTTATAACAATTGGATGTATATATGGCCCATGTCCTCCAAACAAATTATTCTTTGGGACAGTTAGGCAATTAATACGTGATATGCAGGGTGACAGAATTATAATTGGTGGAGACTTCAATTGTGTCCTTGATCATGTGGTTGATCGTTTAGCAAAGTGCAGATTTACAAATCCTAGGATAAGTAAAGAATGTAATTTGTTTCTTGATAGATTCAATTTGGCAGACACATGGAGGATTACACATCCCTCTAGAAGAGAATACTCTTTTTATTCGCCAATGCATGATTCCTTTTCCCGGATTGATTATATATTGATTTAAGATACGTTGGTTGATAAGTTACTGAGTACAAACATCAGGGAACATGACATTTCTGATCACGCTTTGGTGGATTTAAGGTTAGCAATAGGTGGAGAAAAATCAAACTTCCAAAATGGCGCATGAAAACAGGTATATTAAGAGACGATCATGAAATAACTCACCTTAAAGCATATCTTGAGATGTTTTTCAAGGAAAACATAGGTTCCGCACATATTCAAATAGTGTGGGATATTTTTAAGGCTGCTATAAGGGGTGAACTAATTAACAGGACCTCATATTGTAGGAAAACTGGACTACAGAAGATATGTAAACTAGAGGGAGAGCTAGCCGCTCTTCAAAGGAAATATGCAAAAACAAAAAGTTCGGAAGATTGCCTGAAGATGCTTCGTACGCAGGAAGATCTAAAACATAAAACTAGTATGATGGCTGAAAAGGGTCTCTTTTTTATGAGGCAAAAGTAATGGGAGAGTGGGGACAAGAGTGGTAGTTTACTGCCTTGTAGACTGAAAGGGATGCTGGATCATCATTTAAACAAAGTATTGAGAATGCACAAGGTGAAACTGTTATTAAAAATACAGAAATTTGCCAATGTTTCTGTTCTTATTACAAAGCTATAAATACGGAAGATACCTTTCCTTTGGAGTCGGAGTTAGAGACCTTTTTAGACAAATTAGACCTTCCTAAATTAAAGATTGTGGATAAAGATGCATTGGATGCAAAATTTAAAGTAGGAGAGATCTTAAGAGTCATTGAACAACTTAATATTGGCAAATCGCCAGGATTAGATGGTTTGCCTACAGAGTTTTATAGATCATTTGGGAATATATTGGCTCCCATTATATGCGACTTGTTTAATGATTTTATTGACAAAAAGACCATTTGTCCATCAATGCGAGAAGCCCTTATAATGCTGATTCCGAAACCAGGTAAAGATTACAAGAAGTGTGGTAATTATAGACCCATTTCATTACTCAACATGGATGTTAAAGTATTTTCTAAAGTACTGGCTAATAGGCTAGATAAATGCATTGGGGGCCTAATACACAAATCGCAAGTAGGAGATTTATGAGGAATAGATTCGGGTATGACAACATCAGGACTATTATTGATAGATTGAGACTACCAAAAGATGTAACTCATGAAACGGGTCTTGTGTTTATTGACACGGAGAAGGCTTTCAACAGAGTGAATTGGGCAATTTTTGGAGCACACAATGCAAAGGTTTGGATTTGAATTGCAGTTTTTGCAGGCAATAAGATGTTTACATAATGATGCAATGGCTAGGATTTGGGTGAACAATGAGTCTTCAGCCTCCTTTAAACTAGAAAGGGGTACAAGGCAGGGATGCCCACTACCAACGTTTTTGTTTAACTTAGCATTAGAATCCTTTATTGTGTATATACATAGGGAAAATAGTATTAAGGGACTTGTATTTAGGGGCGCAGAAATCAAAGTATTGTCAGATGCTGAAGACATGGTGTTTATATTATCGAATTCAAGGGAGGGGAGTGGTCCTCGGAAGAGTGCATTTGAAAGAGTGGGTAAACTTTCCAGACACAAGGTAAATTGGGAAAAGTCAGAGGTTTTCCTGCTCTGAGAGATGAAGAAGAGGTGATTTTGAAGATTTGAACTGTAATTGGTCGGATTCAAAGGTTAAGTATTTAGGAGTGTACATTACCAGAGACCTAAAGAGAATTGTTTAGATCAATGCAGAAATTTTGATTTGAGATCTAATTAAATACATCAGAAAATGGGAGAGCTTGAACCTAGGAATTAGGCCCGAGGTTAACGCTGTTAAATGACTTTATTACGGAAAGTGTTAAATTTAATTCCGTCACTTCCCTTGCCTTTTACTAAAAAACGATTAAAAAGGATTAATCATTTATTTCAGAGGTTTTTATGGGGGGAGAAGGGGAAAGCGAAAATTCCTAAATATATTATGTTACGTAAAATACAGGACGGTGGATTTGGCTACCTGGATCTTCTTAAGTACCACAGGGGCTTTTTTTTTTTTTTAAACTTCTTTTTATTCATTCAGCGTGGCAGCAAAAACATAGGCGAACAGCGCCAGGCAGGTACAATATGAATACAGATATACACAATATAGTCATACAGGGGTTACATCACAGGTAAACACAACCATTGGGCATTTATATAACATGAGCAGAGTGTCGGAGAGCTATGATAGGGGCGAGGACCCGGGCCGGTGGGGAGAGGTAGCTGGGGGAGATGTGTCCGGAGTCGCACTCAGGTATGACATATAAGATCGGAATCTGAGCCAGATATTCCTAGGCCTAGAATGGGTGGGCTGTAGGTGAGACCAGGCTTCCTCGGAGTCTGAGGCCCACGTGACCGCTCTTAACCATTGGGCATGTGTGGGAGGCGAGGGGCAAAGCCAGCAAAGTAGGATGGATCGTACCGCAAGGAGCATGCAGAGGCCAGCTAGTTTTTTGGAATTCCGGGGGAAACCCGGGAGGTCGTGCAAGAGGCATACCACAGGGGAGGGACTGATGAGGTGATCGAGGATAGCAGACACCGTCGAACAGACTGCTTCCCAAAACTGTGAAAGGTGGGGACAGGACCAGATCATGTGAATGTAATCGGCAGCATCCTGACCGCATCTAGGGCAGCCAGAGGGGTGATCATTGGACATGCGGTGCAATCTGACCGGGGTGTAGTGGAACCTATGTAGAACTTTAAACAGAATCAGTTTGAAGCGGGAGTTGAGAGACACCCGGTGTATGCGTTCACACATGTGTGCCCAGCGCTCATCAGACATTTCAACACCCAGGTCCACCTCCCACGCCCGCTTCAGTTTGGTGAAGTCTGGAATAGATCTGGACTGCAGCATAGTGTATAGTATAGATATTTTACCTCTAGTAGGTGAGGGGGAGGTGAGTTCCTCGATGATAGGGTCGTCCGGAGGTAATGCCGGAAACATCTGATAGTTACGTTTAAGGACCCTGCGAAGGGATGAATATTGGAGCCATACACACTGGCCTCTCCTTAAGGACAATGGGAGGTGGGGCCATTCAACAAATATACCCTGATCAAACACATCGCGCAGCAACTCATATCCCGCCTCAGCCCAGTGTCGGACCATGGCCGCTGGCACCCGTGGGACCCCCGGAAGGAAGTTCCAGAGAGGGAGGTTACCATGGAAGGTGTAAGCAGTGCCGGTCAATTTCCATGTTTTAGCCAATGCCAGGGATGTGCAGGCGACCGGGCTCTGTGAGTCCAGCGCCAGAGGGGTGGGTTGTATCACCAGGGTGCGAATGTCAGGCTCGAGAAACTTGCGGTCTGCGACCGTAACATTTGGGGGAGGGTCTGTTGCGTTAAACCAGTAGGATGCATATTGAATTTGGGATACCAGCCAGTATTTAAGGAAATCAGGGGCACCAAAGCCCCCGTAAGTCATAGGGGTAAGCAGGGTATCCAGTTTAAGGCAGACCGCCCCCGAGTGCCAAAGAAAGGAATTGACTGTGTGGGTCAGTTCACGGAAGAAATCCCCCCCCGGCCACAAGGCGATATTGGTGAACCTGTAGAGTAACTGGGGCAACACAACCATTTTCAGTAGACCTATCCTGCCTGCGAGGGATATCAGGAGTTTGTCCCAGACTAGGACTTTAGATGACAAATGTGTAAGATACTTTTGGTAGTTCTCGTCAAAAGTCAGCGCTTGATGGCGCGTTACCTCAATCCCCAGGTAAGTAAAAGTAGACTGAGCCCATGTGAACCCCTGGGTGTCAGTAGGGGGGAGAGTGCACTCCGTAGAGGGAAGAGTGTAGATTTCGCACAATTCACCTTAAGGCCCGAAATTCATCCAAAATGTATGACGTCTTCCAGTATTGGGGGTAAGTTGATGGAGGGGGAGCATATAAACAACAGTGCGTCATCAGCATATAGGGACACTATGTCCGCCTGGCCCGCAGTGCGGAGACCTCTATGTGCATGGAATTAGCGAAGCATATCAGCAAAGGGCTCTATTGCTATAGCAAAGATCAGGGGAGAAAAGGGGCATCCCTGTCTTGTCCCCCTGGCGATCTCAAAGAGAGGGGAGCACCGGTCGTCGGTGCGGACCCTAGCCACAGGATCAGAGTAGAGCAACCTAACCCAGGAGAGAAATGAGGGAACAAATTTACAGCTCTCGAGGACCCGCCACAAATACCTCCATGAAACCGAATCAAACGCTTTTTGCATGTGAAGCGTGGCCACTACCGCATGTGTCTCGGGATTTATTCTGTTAATTATATTAAAGAGACGCCTTAGGTTCATAGAAGTGGAGCGACCAGGGATGAAGCCCCTCTGATCTGGGTGGATGATAGATGGCAAAAGGGGAGCCAACCGGAGTGCCAGTGCCTTGGCGTATATTTTGACATCGCAATTTATAAGTGAGAGCGGGCGGTTTGAGCTGCATTGCGAGGGGGATTTACCAGATTTAAGTAATACTGTAATTGTGGCTTCGCGGAGTGACGGGGGAAATACACCGGCCTCCACCGACTCCTCCCAGAGAGCCAATAGGTGAGGAAGCAATAGTAGTTTATAACCCTTATAAAATTCAAGTGGGATACCATCAGAGCCAGGGGCCCTCCCCGAGGATATGGAGTCCACCGCATCAGAGAGCTCCTCCAGTGTAAGTGGGGAATCGAGGGAACCCGCGGTCTCCGGAGAGAGAGTCGACAAAGGGAGTGCATCAAGAAAGGAATCGATCTCCGTCGCTGGCACCTCATCAGAGTTGGAATATAGGGTTTTGTAGAATGTAAAAAATTCCGTATTGATGTCCTGTGAGGTGACAGCCAGGGAGCCGTCATGTCTCTCAATCCCAAGTATATGCGGGGACCCCGTCTCGTGACGGAGAAGTCTCGCCAGAAAACGGCTCGGGCGCTCACCCTCCCCGTATCTCCTCGCCATGCCAGGATTATCTAAAAATGTTTGTTCGCGCTGCGCAAGGGATCGGAACGTATCCAGCTCCACCCCAATATCCGCCAGGGTACCAGGAGTGGAGTGAAGTGAGCCTTTAGCCTCAAGGATCGATAATTTAGATTCGCTCTCGGCGAGGTCTCTGCGGATCGACATAAGGACACCATTCTCCTTCGACAGTGCTATCTCTCTGATATAAACCTTGAAGGACTCCCATAGACTGGCCTGCAATGTTACTGAGCCTGTGTTTGTCTCAAAGAACTCCTCAATAGATACCTCGAGCTCAGAACAAAACTCCGGGTCCAGAAGGGAGAGAGGCTTCAACCTCCAACGTCGAGTACGGCCGGGATCCGGCCCCCAATCTATGGTGACGGTCACAGGAGAGTGGTCAGACAGGGTTCTGGGGAGGATCATTAGCTGTATGACATTCTTAACCAATTCGTTGGAGATCACCCATCTGTCAATACGGGAATAGGAATCGTGGACTGAAGAGTAGAAAGAATAGACACGGGAATCTGGGTAGAAGAACCTCCATGCATCAACCATGGCGAGACGGGGTAGGGATGATAGTGCAGCATAGGCTGCTCTGGACAGTTGACGGGGCCTGGACCCAGATCTGTTGAGGGCTATATCAAAAATTGTGTTGAAATCACCCCCCCAGAGGATGGGGACAAGGGGGAAGCCATCGAGAAGGGAAGTGACCTGTACATAGAAATCTGGTTCATCTATATTAGGACCATAAATGTTCAACAGGACTATCTCCTTATTTTGAAGTGTAGCATGAAGCAGTACATATCTGCCTTGAGGGTCTATTTGTGAGGAGATAAGAGTGAACTTGAGACTCTTATGAATGAGAGTCATGACCCCACGGCTTTGGGAAGAGAAATCGGTGGAGAATCTGTGGGGGCCCCATGATTTGGCAAATCTCATACACTGTTCCGTGCGGGCATGTGTCTCCTGTAAAAAAAGAACCTTGGACCCATGACGTTCAGCCTGCAGCTGGAGCTGCCTCATCTTTTTGTAATTACCCAACCCCCGTACATTCCAGCTCATGAAAGTTAGGTCACTCCCAGACATTGATGCAGGGGCGATTGTATCAGAGAAAATGTCAATAACCAATGGGCCAGTTTAGCAGCCCTGCAGTAACAGTCATTGAGTACCGCCTCGCGGGCCGTCCTTGCTGCCAACGCCAAGCTTTTTGTAACATAACCCCCAACATGTCCCACCCCCACACTCATCCCTCCCCCAAACAGAGGGATGGCAATCCCATAACCCCTCAACCAAAACCAAACCGAAGGCATCAGCGCCTGGGGGCCTGTAGGCCGGATTGGCCGCGTCTCTCCGGGCAGCGGCCGGTCCAAGTGAAACAAAAGGTGCCGACAGTGGGAGTTTGCACGTAACTTGGACGGAGATCTTGCACATGTTGACGTGGCACATATTCGTAAAAATGAAACAATCTAAGCAGGTCACAGAATAGAAAACCAGTGTGACTACAGTACAGGGAGATGGCCGGGCCTGGGCCCTCCGTGACGGGGCTGAAGGATAGCTGTAGAGCCGAGAACAGAGGGGGGGGGGATCAGCCTGGGAAGTGTTCGTCCAGGAACTTAGAGGCCTCTTCTGGAAGTGTGAAGAAGAACACCCGGTTGGCATGTTCTATGCAGAGTTTGGCGGGGTAGAGCATGGCGTATTTAATTGAGTGGTCACGCAGCCTGCGCTTTACCGCTAGGAAAGTCTTGCGTTCACGCTGGACGGCCATCGAGAAGTCTGGGTAAAGATGGATCCTTGCGCCACCCAGTAAGAGCTCACCCTTGAGTCTCGCGGCCCTGAGGAGGGCATCGCGGTCACGAAAATTCAGCACACGGGCCATGATGGGCCGAGGAGGAGCGCCAGGCTTGGGTTTAGCTGTCAGGGCTCGGTGTGCACGCTCTATGGTGAATTGCAGGGAGAGTTTGGGTGAATCGAGGAGCGTCAGTAATGTATGTTCAACGAAGTCTTCCATTGATTCATGGACCTCATTCTCGGGAACACCAATAATGCGGAGATTGTTGCGCCTTGATCGGGATTCCAAGTCTTCTTTCTTCTTTTCCACATCAAGGACTCGGTTGGATAGAGCGACGACCTCAGAGCGCAGGGTACCCAATGCATCCTCAGCGGAGCCCACCCTTGTTTCGACCTCCGCCACCTGGCTGTCCGTCCTCTCAATGTGGGCCTTGATAGAGGATATAGTGCCATTCATGTCATCTAGTTTTGAGTGGAGTGCGGTGAAGCCCTCCCGGATAAAGTCCATCATGTTTTGAGACTCCGGGGCTGTGGCGGATGATGACGCAGAGGGAGTCTGCTCGGTGGTTTCCTCTGGCGATCTCACCGGCGTCTTCGCAAACATATTGATGGAGCTCTGTTTCTTTGCAGCCCCCTTGGTCATCCTGGCAATGTTGGAGTTCCAATGGAGTAAGGGGGGAAACCCAGCAACTCAAGAAAGGGAGGTGGGGGGAACTCAGACCCTGTGACACGCAGGGCAGCACACAAGGTGCGACGTAGAGCAGGTAATTTTCCAGAGGGGGCCAGCGACTGTGGGCCGTATATGTGAGGCTTGTGGCTGCCGGTGCAGCCCGTGGAGGTTCAGCCTGCCCCAGGTGGCGTGGAAGGCACAGTCTGAGGACCTCAGGTGTAGATGCCGTAGAGGCTAAAAGTGGTGGAGCCCAGTGGCCACTATGGGAACAGTAATCCAGATGTGGTTATCCTGGTGAATCTGTAGGAGGGGTGGGGAAGAGCACCACCCGGCCCCGTATACCACCGACGAAATGGGCAGACCGTAGCACAGAACCAGCAATGTAGGACGCACCAGGCCCCGGGAGTTCCCAGGCCAAGAGACCCCCCAGAGTAGAGATGTGGGTGGCTGGCGTCAGTCACACGAAAGCAGTCCAATCAACGGAGCAGGGGGACACCTGAGTCGACTGTGTCGGGCGGAGTAACCAGCCTCCAACGCATGCCTCGTATGAACCAGAGTCTGGCACGGTCAGGGCCCAGGCCGCGGGGCGACCCAGGGGGGGAGTGAAGCAGCAGCAACCCTCCACGCACCACGTACCTTATTGGGCCCAGGGCCCCGCGGTGTGCGTCGGCGGGGGAGCGCGGCACCAGGTGTACAGGGGTGCGCCGCAGCTCAACCCCTTCTCCGGAGTCTCCTTGAGGGGGGTGGGGGGAAGTACTCTGACAGTCGGCCCCCCGGCGAACACGACCACGGTCCAGCGAGGGCCGGGCCGCAGCAGCGCCGAGGGCGCCCTCCCAGGTGGCGTCGGATAGCGCCGCGGCCGCAGCCGTATGTGCCACCCCCCCTCGGCGGCGGGTAGCGGTCAAAGGAAGAATGCAGGATCAGGGCTCCGGGGGAGGCCTCTTCAAGCGGCGAGCCTCAGCAGGGGTGGGTGGGGATCCTCGCCGGAGTGGATGGCGGTGCAGGCGTGCGTAGAGGCCCGGCGCGTCCCACAGCCGAGGCTGGACGCTGGCGCGAAGCCGCCCCGCTGGTGGGGAAGGGGCACGGGGATATCGGGATGCCAGGTCCCCCGACACCGTTTCATGTCGGGATTCGGGCCAGATGAAGCCCGGAGCATCAGTGATCACGTTGTGCCCTTCAAAGTCGAGTGGAGATGCGAGAAGGTGCCAAAAAAGGATTGTGCGACCTGCCTGCCGCGGAGAGTGGCTTTCAAGCGGCCATCTTGTTCGGCGCTCAACAGCGCCCCACCACAGGGGCTTTAACTTAAAAAAGGCTGCTCATTATATGGTATCCGCAGATAATTATGAGCCAACTTGGCTTACAATTGAAAGGGAGGTATTTTGCCTATTAGAACTAGGTCATATTTATTAATTGGGAGAATTCACTTGAAACAAACTAGATTGCTAACAATGGAGGTGGCACGTGCAGCTCTAATTTCTTGGTTGACTGATAATGACCAGAATATTTATTTACATTATAAGGTCTCAGTTTACGGAAATCCTGGTCTTCAATTGGCAAATAAAACTCTACATTGGCTTAGTTGGATCCTAAAAGGAAAAGAGGGAGCTAATTAAATATAAAGAGGTTAAGATGCTTCTTCATCAAAGGCTGAGAATGTTGTCAGGTGCGCTGGAAACTGAACCGACACTATGTAAAGTGCTCAAATAATCCCTGTGTGCAGTATCTACTTATATCAATTGAATGCCTCCAGAGGCTACTACTATTAAGTCATGGGACAGATTGAAGGATGAGTGGGAAAACAAGTTACAATGCATAATTTCGGAAGATGAATGGAGGAAAATACTACAAGTGGGTTATAGGAGCAAATTGGATTTAAACTTACGACTCGTACATCAGAAAATTCTGGGCAGTTTGTATTGGACACCTGTGCATATGCATAGATTTGGTCTCTTAGACAATGAGGTATGTTGGGGTATGGGAAGGAGAGAGGGACTATAATTCACATGTTGTGGAATTGTTCGAGATCAATGGGTTTTTGGGGAGATGTATTAGATAGGTTGGATACAATAGTGTCTATAAGCTTTCCGAGAACATCATTGTCTGCAATCCTTCTGTCTGATAGAGGAAGATATGTGACTGCTAAAATATATAGATGTTGGATTAATAAAGCCTTAATAGTGGCAGTGAAACAAATCTTAAGAGTGTGGAAAACTAGCATCCCCCAGGATTGCCCATATATTGCGGGTGTTCTTAGTACATAATACTCACACTGTGTCCTGCCATTGCTTAAGTTTACTTAAGTATCTTTTTTGCTTAATCCACACTCTGTATTTCTTCTTGAGTAACCTACTTGTATTATGAAAGGAGACTAAAGTTGAGCATATATTCTTTGCTTTTGAATTGTGCTTCTCAAATCTCTTTTAGCATCCCTAATTTCCACATCAAACCCTTTAGTCTTCCGTTGGTCAGCCCAAGCTATCCTCATGTAGCGTGTTTAGTAGAAAATACGGATATTCAATTTTCAATGTTCTCAATAGTCATTTCCTGAAGGGTGTTTGTATCTAGATGATATAACCCCGCTTTGGCCTGGGCAGCTTTCGCAATATTTTTCTCTGACCAACTAATTCGAGTGGCCGCGTGACTTACCCTCATATTCCCCAAAATTTTAAAGTATGCTTAGAATTATACAGGGATACTGTTAATGAGAGTAAAGCGTGGTCACTCCAATTATTATACATTATTTCAAAATCTTTGGATTATACCTTTGTCACTTCGAAATTGGCTGCATATGTCAGAGTTCTCTTACATATACCATTTCCCCAAGTTTCTTTTCCAGGATTATCACCCTTCGATCTTCCGTTTATCATTTCCATATCCCAGTGTTTGAAGAAACTCAACCATTGCAGACCCACAGGGTTTATTCTCTTATGCCGTATCTTGTTCTTGGGAATTAATAAAGGGTTACTTGATGAAAATTTCCCTCCCAGTATGTGGCAATTGAAATCCCCATGATGACCTTACATTTATTTCCCTGCTTTAGGGACCAACTAATCATAATCTCATGGAGGGATTCTTGCATTATTTCATTTTGAGCCGCACCCGGGGGAGGGGGGGGGGAATAGAGAGTGATTAACAAGATATTTTCTTTGCGCTCAGCAACTCGCAATTCAAATTCCACAGCAACAAGAAATTCGTCCAACTTAGTCTCAATTTGACGAGATTTCACACTATGGATAATTCCCACCATCAGCCCTCCATAGGGTCTCCCCCGAGGTCCCTTATTAGCAAAGGATTGATATAAGGTAAACCCATTCAATGCCACTTGAGAGGTCAACCAGGTTTCCTGCAAACAGAAACATGGATACTTAGTAACTGTAGACAATGAGACTGCGGGGGAGAAAAGATGGTTAAAACCCCTACAGTTCCAAGACTTAATAGAAAAGATTCATTCATTAATACTGGCTGCTCGGAGGTCCCCCACCAGCCACTTCAAGACAGTCTTAATGTCCTCTATCTGAGGGGATTTCTCTTTGGGTATCACAGGTGCCATAGGCTTAATCTTAGGTTCCACAATGTTCTTCCTTGGGCACATGTAATCTTACGTTTCTTGATCTGCATCAAGTTGGACATTCACCTCAGCCAAATTGTCTCTGTGTTCTCATCAATTGTATAGTAGATCGGGTGGTGGAAACATTGGTATTCACACAAGTGAGCGGTTCTATAAATTCAAAATCCTCTGATCTTAACACTCGCAGTTGCGGGATTGAGTACAATCTGGTAAGAAATTCAGTTCTTGTAAGCCAGTTGGATTCACTTTTTTGGTAGAGGTCCTTTATTATGCATATGTTCTTATTGCTCCCTGCCCCTCCTGGGGCCGCCTTCCTCATAGTTAGATTGACCTTTTCTACTGTGCGTAAGGACTGATTTCGACTACATGGAGTAGAAGAGCGCTTAGCCGGTTCTTCTTCTATGTAGGATACTGAAAGCCTAGTTGAATTTCCTTCCTCCACTGCAGCTTCCTTGACCTTATCCGTAATCAACCAACTAGTCAAGCAGCCCTCCTTAGCAAGCTTTCGCTTCCTTGCTCGTGCCACTTTTTCTTAGATTTTTTAGTTTCCTTACCAGGCTCAATAATCGCAGATGGCTGCAATGCTTCAGCACTCTGTCTCTTCCTCGTGCTAGCCCTTCTTGCCAATCTCCTTTGTTTGTGGGAGAAGAATATCTCCGATTCACTGGAGACATTAATTTCTTGGATGGCATTCTCATTTGCATCTGCCACTACCAAACCCATGGCTATAGAGAGATTATTCTCAGCCTCATCCTTCAAATTGCAATCCGCATTACTTACGTGAGTCATATTGATGGTATTCTCAAGAATGCGCCCGCACATTTTTAATAAAATCATCAGTGCAAATTGCAATGATGCTATTGATGCTTGTAACTCTTAACACTACCGGCATAGTAAAGGAGTCACTAGTTGGATCTGTTGAGTTCTGGTCTGCAAATGCCTCCAAATTAGGTGAAACAAAGTCTTACTGCTGCATTCTGAGGATGCATCAAGTCAGGAGACAGGGGATTCAATACTTGTGCTTCCACAGCCCTTGGTACCGCAGGAATCAATTGTCTTTGCATTGAAAGACACATCTCAAGGAGAGAATTATTGTCAATTTCTCCATCATCGGTTTTGTTATGCGAATTATTATCAGAGTCAGTATTTGGGATCACGGATTGCAATGGTGTCAGATTTTCATCAATAGTTGGCTTAGGCTGAAAATATGAGGTAATTGCGCAATCCATTGTGGAGACAGGTTTTTTAGTTTTACCTTTGCTCCACTTGTTGCCTGCTCCCACAGGTCGTGCTTTCTCTTTCATTCGACGTAAATGATATCTTACTCCTGAGGAAATGGTGCTCATATTGTCTCCACAAGTTCCCTTTAATGGGTGCAACTATAGTTATAGTTATATTCTCAAACAGATGTATCAAAGTTGCTTTAACTGTTTGTGGATATAGATGTTCAGGGCAAGATAATTATTAGATGGATCTTCCTCAAACTGCAATTAAGCATAAAATAATGCAGTGTCAAGTGATCAAGGGGATCAAAGGACACTGTCCCACAGTCTCCCCAACAACTCCATGGGCTTGTGTACTAGTACCTCACTCTCGAGGTACACTTCCCAATATCCACTTACCAGGCAGGAACACAATACCTAGTCAATATGACCATACACTTTTCAGGCACTCAACCCATGAGGACCCAACAGCAAACCAATGCATGCAGCGTTAGCCAGCGCTTTGTAGGGTTTGCTCGTGGGCCGCCGTATAACCACTGCCCCCCTGCAGGCTCACCTCTGTTTCAATATTCACTGCAGTGCAGCAGGCACACTATGCGTCGCTGCTCACAGTAAATTGTTCCCCAAGATCATCAAACTTGGGCCCTCACAGCTTGTGGGCCAGCAGCAGCCGCCTTTCCCCATTCAAAACACTGCTGCAGTCCATGGTCCTGGGGCGAGCATGAATTTCGGTAATGCCGGCCGTTAGAGTAAAGGACCCTACACGCTTGTTGGGAGACATCGCAATGAGCGTATCAAGCCACACCCTCCACCTGTACAAGTCAAACAGGGTCTACAGAGGCCACCTCCGATGACAATGCATTACTTACCGTAAAAGCATTTCTGATGGTTGTATCTGCTTAGATTCACATGCTGTGCATAGGTCCGACATCCAGTGGTCACTGCGGAGTATTGCATTTTGTTTTTCGTAGTCGAAAAGGGGACATCGACAAGGCGTGTCTGTAACACTATCCCTATAGTGACGTGCGTTGTACCCACAATCCCTCACGCGTCGAGGTCCCTCTGTTTGTATTTTTCTGCCCTGAGGGAGCCTTATAGACGTGAGTGAGTACAGAAAAGAGAGATATAAAAGGAAGTCTATGTTCCTTCCATCCGAGCGGGGAGGAAGGGTGGGCGCATGTGAATCTAAGCAGATACAACCATCAGAAATGCTTTTACGGTAAGTAATGCATTGTCTTCTGATGTTTGTTAATCTGCTTAGAATCACATGCTGTGCATAGACTAGCGAGCAGTACCCGGAGTTGGCGGTGGGTTATGAGAAGGAACAGTAGAGAAAAGATGTCTTAATACTGCCTGTCCCACCTGGGAGTCAGATCTAGAGTGTGCATCTAGACAGTAGTGTTTTGTAAAGGTGTGCACAGAACTCCAGGTAGCCGCTTTGCAGATGGACTCAAGGGGAACATTTGCAATGAATGCTATGGAAGCCCCAGTGCCTCGAGTGGAATGTGCTCTTGGCTTGAAGGGTAGTTCTCTCTTAGCAAGAGTGTAACAGAGAGTGATGCATTGAACAATCCATCTAGATATAGTGGATTTTGAGACCGCATCTCCTTCTCTTCCTGCTGCCACCGAGACAAAGAACTGATTAGTCTTTCTCAGTGGTCTGGTTCTTTCCATGTAGAACATGACAGCTCTGCGTACATCTAGTGTATGCAGACTTTTTTCTCCCGAGCTGGAAGGGTTTTGAAAGAACGTTGGTAGTTCTATGAGTCTGGAAAGTACCACATTTAAGTCCCATCCGGGAGCTGGGTTAGCTATCGGAGGGTGTATCCTCTTTACCCCCTCCATGAAGGCTTTGATAACTGGTATCTTCCACCACGACACTTTAAGTTGGGAAGTGGTGTATGCAGAAAGTGCCGCTAGGTGGACTTTAATGGAATTGAACACTAAACCTGAATCCAGTAAATGGGTCAAGTATAGAATAATGTCAGTAGGAGAGCAGTCAACTGGGTTGATGCTAGTACCTCTACACCAGATAACGAATCTTTTCCATTTGCTAGAATAGCAGTGTCGAGTATTAGGTTTTCTGGCTTCCCTGAGGATGTCCATACATCTCTGTGGGAGTTGTAAATGTCCAAATTCTATGATCTCAGGAGCCAGGCTGCTAAGTTCATGGTCTGAGGGCATGGATGCAGTGTCCTGCCCTTGTCTTGTGACAGCATGTTGTACGGGCAGGGAAGTTTCATTGGGGGAGATAGGGACATCTCCATCATGTGAGCGAACCATGGCTGCCGGGCCCACATTGGGGCCACTAGTATCATGGTAACCTGCTCCTGGTGCATCTTGTGCACCACTTTGTTGAGAAGGGGAGTCGGGGGAAAGGCGTAAACAAATTTCCCTGACCATTGAATCGACAGACCGTTCCCCTTGGACTGGTTCTGGGGGTACCTGGAGGCGTAACTTTGGCATTGTGAGTTCTCCAGGGTTGCAAACAGGTCTATTTCCGGGAATCCCCATTGCGTGAAGACGTCTAAGACGATGTCTTCGTGCAATTGCCATTCGTACTCTTCGGGCAGGGGGAAGTCTCTGCTGAGTTTGTCTGCTAGCAGATTGAGTTCCCCTGGTACATGTTGTGATAGTAGGAACATGTTGTGTTTGAGAGCCCACTTCCATATATTCTGGGACAGTTTGGACAGTCCTGGAGAGTGAGTGCCCCCTTGCTTGTTGAGGTAGTACATGGCTGTGGTGCTGTCTGTGAGGACCATCACTGTCTTTCCTTGTAAGTGTTCCTGAAAGGCTTTCAGTGCTTTGAACACCGCTAGTAGTTCCAGCAGGTTTATATGCTTGGATGCTAAACTCGGAGTCCACACTCCGTGTGCCGTCTGATGGGATAGGTGAGCCCCCCATCCTGTAAGGGATGCGTCTGTGGTTAGAGTGGCTTCCACTGCGGGTGTGGCAAATGTTTTCCCTAATAACAGGTTTTCTTTTGTCCACCACCGTAGCGAGAGAACCAAGGCCTGCGAGACCACCACTAGATCGTCCCATTGTCCGCTGGCCTGACACCACTGGCTGTAGAGCCACTCTTGCATTGGGCGCATGCGCAGGCGCGCGTGAGGTACCAAATAAATACATGACGCCATCATCCCTAGCAAGCGCATTGCTTTGCGTACCGTCACCTCTCGGCCTGCTACATAATGGGGAATTTGAAACAGCATGTTTTGGACCCTCTCTTTGGAGGGGAATACGAGGCTGTCCTTTGTTCGAATTAGAGCCCCTAGGAATTGTTTGGTTTGGCTGGGGTCTAAGCTGGACTTCTTTTCGTTGATGGAGAAGCCCAGTTGGGACAAAAGGTCTACGGTCTTTTGGGTATTGGAGAAGCATGTTTCGTAAGAATCCCCTGTTATGAGCCAGTCGTCGAGGTAAGGGTATACCGGGATGGATAATCTGCGCAGGTGGGCCGCTGCCACTGCCAGTACTTTCGTGAATACCCTTGGTGCAGATGCTATCCCGAAGGGTAGTACTCTGAACTGGTAGTGTTTGTCCTCTATTTTGAACCTGAGGTATTTTCTGTGCGATGTCAACATTAAAATATGAAAGTATGCATCTTTCATGTCCAGTGTTGTCATGTAATCCCCTTGTGATAAAAGTGGGATTACCTCCTGTAAGGTCACCATACGAAACTTTTGGGGTTTGACAAATATGTTCGCTGGGCGCAGATCTAATACAGGGCGCATGGTTAAGTCCTTTTTGGGTACAAGGAAGTACACTGAATAAATACCTTCTGTTACCTGTGATAGGGGGACGGGCTCTATAGCTCCTTTCTTCAGTAGTTCTTCCACCTCTTGAAGAAGAATGGAGAGGTGTTGCGGTGTCATGCGCCGGTTCCGTGGGGGTTTGTACTTCGGGGAACAGTTGAACTCGATGCAGTATCCGTGAGCTATGGTGGATAATACCCAACGGTCTGACGTGATTCCCTCCCATGCTGAAAGGAACGATGTTAGCCGGCCCCCGACCGGTGATGCATGGGAGGGGACCCGAATTTTCGGGTCATTTGCTGGTATTGGGCGTGGAACCTTTGGGGCTGGAGCCACGACCTCTTCCTTTACCACGGCGTTGGCCTCTTTGACTGAACTGGGTGTTACCCTGGTTAGTGGGCCAGTTGGAGCCAGAGTAATATTGTTGTTGTTGGTTCTGCTGCTGTCTTTGGCCACGAAAGGAGCGTTTATTACCATAGCCTCGCCTGTTAGGGGGCCTAGAAATTTGATCAAGAGTCTTGATGGTATCAAACTCTTTTTTAGCATGTTCTAGGGCCTCATCTACTGCTTTCCCAAACAGATGCGTCTGTTCAATGGGTTTATTTATGAGGGAGGCTTGGGTTTCGGGCTTAAAACCTGAATTGCGTAGCCAAACGTGTCGCTTGAGAAGTATTCCCTGTACTAGGGAGCGGCCAGCCGTCTCAGCGGCATCTAGGGAGTTCTTAACGATGCCCTGGTTTACCAGTGTGCCCTCTGATATTATAGCTAGCAGGCGAGAACGCAGAGGTTCAGGTGCTTCCTCTGCTTCGCTGCGCAGCTTGTTCCACTGTGCATCTGCGTAGCTAGCTAAAAGTGAGTTGTTATTAGCAATTCTAGTAGAGAAGGCGGCGGAGGTCGTGATTCTCTTCCCCAGTGCGTAAAGTTTTTTGCCTTCTTTGTCTGGAGGTGCTTCACTAGTGGATAGTGGCACCCCTGCTCTTTTTCTTGTGTTGGTGACCACAAGGGAGTCCGGAATAGAGTGTCCTCTGATGTATAAAGGGTCAGAGGATGAAGGGCTGAAGAGCTTTTCTATTCTAGGGTTGACCCCTCTTACCAAAGCTGGGTTAGTAAGGGAAGGAGAAATTCTTCTTTTAATAGAAGCCAGGAGTGGAATAGATTGGCTAACAGGGGCTTTTTCTTTGATGACTTTTTCTACAAAGTCAATGTCTGGAAGAGTTTCCCCTGTATCAATCTCAAAATGCGCTGCTGCCTTGCGCAATAGTGCATTGAGGGAAGGTTGGTCATCTATGGGAGAGGAGTTCCCATGTGAATCCTTGAGAGGAGAAGGGAGAAAGGCATCAGGGTCTGAATGTACTGATGGGGATTGCCAAGGCTGCACTGATGGTGAATGCCAGGGCTGCGAGGTAGCTGTATCCTCTTCAAACCCTGTAGCAGTGGTGTAAGGATCTTCTTCGAACCCCTCTTCCTCAAGTTCTACCTCTTCTTCTCCACCCAAACACTCCTCATCTTCTTGGAGGTATTGCTCCTCCTCAGTGAGGTCAACCAGCCTAGGAATCTTCACTGTAGGGTCATCCTGTGGCCATTCTCTTTGTCTTTTGTGAGTGGGTGGGTCTTGGTTTCCTAGAAACCTTTCCATTTTCTCCATGCAAGAATGGAGTCTTTCCAGGGTCTCATGGGGTACCCCTGAATAGTCTAGAGGGGGGAAATTAGTGTTTTCGCCTTCGAATCGTTTCGAACGCTCCCACAACGTCGACGAGAGGTTCCCGTCTCCTTCTGAAAAGCCTTCAGGTAGTTCGGAAGCGTCCTTTGGAGAAAGGGGCAGTTCCTGGCTACTTTTGTGTTTTTTCGACGCGGTATTCGACGTTTGTTTCGTCGTCCGCGTTTGTCTTCGGCGACAATTCTCGCTAGGCTCTCGGCCACGATTTTGTCCGTCGAGGGCTCTGGTGTCGACGTTGTGTGCGCTGCGCGTAGTACCTCGACGGTCGCTCTATGGAGCGTTGCGTCGGATGTTTTTGGGGTAGCGCCCGTGTTAGATGGAAGCCCAATCGCTGGTCGCGGCTGCGTTTGCGGGTGGGGCTTGTGACCTTTACGGTCTGCGGTAGACGCCGGAGTGCCCTGCGTCCCCTTCGGCGCTGATGGATCCTTCGTTCTCGACGAAGAAGAGCCGTGGGTAGTGTGTTTAGCCTTATGGGGTTTGTGTGCGTCCTTGTCGCCGGGGTGTTCATCCCCATAAGCAGGGCGTGAGCCGAGCCCGTCGGGGCCGGGGACGGACGACGAGGAGCGGGAGCGCTCCTTCTGGGGGTTCATGACTTCCGAAACGGACGTCGAGTTATCGCACTCCTCGTCACTTTCAGTAACAGCGGCAGCGGGTGAGGAAACTGATTTCGACATCGCGTAGTCCGCCCACCTCTTAACCCTACGTTCTTTAAGAGTCCTGGGTTTTAAGAGCTTGCAGGCTGCGCAGCTGTTCTCTATGTGATCGAGGGGTAAGCAACGATTACAGAGCTTGTGCTTATCTTTCCAAGTATATTTGCCCCTGCAGCGTGGGCAAAACTTAAATGGTGTCCTCTCCATAGCTGAGGCAATAATAGCTGGCGATAACAACCCCAAGGGAAAGAAAAGGGAGAAAGAAAGACATTCTCAAAGAGAAGAGACAAAGTTCTAACCCCCACTCTCCCTACTGTAAGTTGGCCGTCGAGGCCAGGCCACGTGTTCGGCAGCGCCGAAGGATCTCCTCCGCTCTTCCTCTCCGTCGAAAATCAGTTCGGCGGAGAAACAGCTTCACAGCTAACGTCGAGGGGGAGGGATCGTTATTAGTATTTTAAGTTATGGCAAAAGGACCGAGGTCCGTGGTAAGTATAGCAATGTCTCTCTAGGAGCTCCGCGAAAGGCGACCAGAAACTGGGCGGAAAGAGGAATTTGTACATTATTAATATTGATGTCAGGACTTTGAGAATTGTTACCTATTGCTGATTTTGTTACATATTTTATTGAAAAATATAAATAAAGTTTTCCCCCCAAAAAAATGAGAAATTATCTTTTGTGGAGGGTTTTTGAGGGGTCATTTTGCCAGAGATTTGATCAATCCAGAGTCACTTTTTTCTGTATCTACATATGGGGTGGGGGTGACACCAAGGGTAATGCAGTAACACTAAGCAACCCGGAAGTGACTATGGGTGTGGTAGATCTTACTGCGGTACAGGTTGCAGAGTCTGCAGATTCCCCATCGCCTTTGGTTGATTGCATGGTAACTTCATCTAGGTTATTTGCAATAGGGATCTTCCCGGAGAGGATATAACTAGGCAAGAGGAGGGTAATATGGTTGAGGATGTTGTTGAAGCTCCTGCTGTGTGCTCTCTTAAGTCCATAGACAATACTAACCAGATGGAAAGGATTGCCCCTGATAATACGGTATTGTACGTTTTGACCGTATCTAAATGGTCACATGTACAAAAGGCTCTAAAAATGCTACCAACAAAGGTTCAAACAACAAAAGTTTGAACCTTTGGAGGTAGCATTGTAGGTAAGTAAAAAAAAAAAAGAGACTGCAGGGGTGTCCCCCGCAACATCCCGCTCACTATACTGTGTGGTACAGTGAGCGGGGTGTTGCGGGGGACACCTCCACATCACACCTGAAAGAAAAAAAAAGAAAAAATTTAAAAAATACGGGTTGCGGGGGTTTGCCCCGCAACACACCGCTCACTATACCACACAGTATAGTGAGCAAGGGTTGTGGGGGAAACCCCTGTAGACCCTGCAAAAGAAAAAAAAAAGAAAAGGACCCTGCAGCGCCAGGTCCCGATCACAGAAGTGAAATGGAACTGGCGCCGCAGGGACTCAGCGTGAAGAAAAAGTTAAGTGGGGTTTGTTTATGTTGGGGTGTGGGTGGGGGTGTGTTGTGGGTGTGTGTGTGTATGTACGTGTGCTCGCATGAGAAAGGTGCAAACTTTTGGTGGTTTCGCACCTTTCTCATGTGAGGTTTATGGTCGCGGGCAAATCAGCCGCGGTCGGATCACCTAGATCCGGATAATACAGCAGCAGGTTTTGTGGGCTGTATTGCTGAAGAGCATACTCACTGGGCTGAATGGAGAATAACTCCTCTCCATTATTTCTACAACAGAGGAGTAGAAATAAGAAGAGGGCTGCACAGGGGAAAAAAGACTAAAAAACAGCCGGCATCAAGACAGAGGTCTGTGAACACTTCTAGAAAACATATGAATCAACTGTCAGTAATTGATACTATTATTGACCTATATATGCAGACTACATCTAATACACAGGAGGGTGGGCCCCCTAAGCAAAAACGAAAGGGGAAACAGGTGAAAGATGACGCATCTCCACACTTGGATACTCAGGCTTGTATCCAAGTGTCGAGGGGTAGGGAGATGGGCACTGACCTCATCCTTATGGAGAATACTGAGGTTAATTCTTTGTGTTTAATTAAGGCTCTCTCTCTGAAGGACCAACCTCCTCCCATCCCCGAAAGCAGACTGAAGCTTTAGTTAGAGGTCAACAATCCAAATAGACCTCTTTCTGGGCTCTCAAGTCAACTGATGATAAACATATTGACCCTCCCTTGAGCTCAGTCTCAGGGGTTTTCCTCTACTGGGGAGCAGGTTGTGAACCAGGCCAGGGTGGAACCATCAAAGATCCCATTAGTTCAGACACCGTTGGCAACAACTTCTGGTCTCTTGTGGGCCAATATTTCTACTACAAATCGTTCTTTTCAAGTTAGTTCTTTGGTACCTTTTGTTCAATCTGCAGTCACATAAAATATTGAGGAACAGACAAGGTCTTCTAATGCCCTCTGAAGTCGTTGTACCAAGTTTCTGGATGGGAGGTGAACAAACAAAACATGACCTGGCATGTCTGAATAAGTCAAAGGTATTAGAACTATTTACTTTGATTCTCGCGCTGAGATCACTGCACTCTAGAGATATTAAATTTCTCTTTTTGTCGTTGGTTAGTAACAACTGTATGGTGTCTCACTTCTACTCAGACTTAGTGGCAAACTTGGTTTGGGAACAGAGGGAGATGCTACAAAGCTTGGGTTATGATTTGTTCAGTTTTGAGTATGATGAGGCAGCTAAATTGTTTTTGGCTCCACCTACCAGTGCCCCCACATTGCCAATGAGTTTGGACTGACTTACCGCATAGGTTTTGACCTCTAGTCAATCTGAGTTACCATCTATCTCTAAAACAAGGGCTGGTCAGGATTGGTCATGGCTGGAGTCTGCCATCAAAACCTGTCATGATGCCTACCACCGGGGATCCAGATCCAGTCCAGCAGCCCCAGAAGCAGGCATCAAGTTATTTCAAGCAAGCCCAACCCCTGCTAGGGGCCATTTGGGTGCAGTCCTGGCGTCTATGGCGCCAGGCTCATATAGAGAGTCAGTCCTGGCGCCATAGGCGCCAGGCTCATAGATTAAAACTTACCTGATGCAGACCATGCTGCAAACTTACCTGATGCAGACCATGCTGCAGAGCTCCAAGCCAAAAGAGGCTTGGAAGGGACTACTTTACCTAGGGACAATTTTTTTACTCTGGTGGGGTCGGGGAGGAATATTTACCTGGGACTACTTTGGAGGCTATTTAAACCACGCCCGAAGAGCAGCACACGCTTCGCGTTATTCTGCATCCAGCAGCGTAACGCTCACCGTGCCTGCAAGTCTACATCCAGTCTTCTGCAATGCCCGCCTCGAGTCTGGAGCTCCTAGAAAAAGGGAGAAAGAAGGAGAAAAGGTTAGAACCAGAGCAATACCTTTGATCCTTACCTGAATTCCCGATCCACTGCGCCTTCGAGCTGGAAGAAAGAAGTTATTTTATGCGCGTCGCCTCGCCTGCTGCAGCGCCGCGCTGAACTCACCGGCCTTCGCAGCATCTTCACTATTCACCGCATCCTTCTACATGTTCCCGCCGCGCTCCGGCACCTAAGGGGAACACAAGAACAGCAAGGTGAGCCAAGGGAATAAACAGAGGCAATATTAGTTACCCCCATAGACTTACCTAATTTTACCGCCGGGGGTACTATTCCTCTTCACGGGTCGGCGCAGCCTCCACCACAACTTCGCCGTACCCTGGCCCCTAAGGGGAAACAAAAGGACAGCAAGGTGAAACAAAGGGACAAACAAGGGGAATCCTCCTCACAATAGACTTACCTAATTTTACCGCCAGAGGCATTATTCCCTGAGACTTCATAATTTCTCTCAGCACCTGAATAAGGGAGAAAAGAACTGGTTACATACTGACATCATTTTATCGAACTGTGTTGGATAATACAAATCCTTACCTGAAAGTTACCGGTTGCCACGAGGAACTCTTCGCTAGGGTCAAGCTGCAACCTGCAAGGAATCGGACAAGAGTGAAAGTCAGACATTTAAACTCTTACGAACTATATACCTACGGCGTCTTGCCGGAAATCTCAGAGTCAATATTGTTCTGGAACTCACCTATTCCTTCGAACCAGTGAAGCAACTGGTTATCTATGCGGCCCTGCGCTCGATGCAGGATGGAGAGCTCATCTTTCCAAACCATCAGGTGAGACTATAAGAGGGGACATTAAAGGTGATCAGTGGGGAGAACAGCGGGGGTGGGGGTTAACGCTCAACTCCACTGTGGTTAATTCCCTTTCTCCATTTGCAGAAGAATACTCCTACGGGCCAAGCAAACGAAGCTAGGTGGGCCAGTCCAGTCTGTCATCTCGGCACTACGCATCACACTGGTGGAGACCACGGCTGTCCAGTTTTGATCGACGCCCCTGTGGGAGCCAGGTGAGCGTAACAAAACCTTTGCGTCGCTATCCACGAGCCTCAACCAACCCTAGACTTTTCGAAATCAGACATGCTTCTTGGAATATCTGGGTTTGAAAAATGTTTTTACATGCATGGAATAGACTGGTAGATGTACATGACTATAATGTACTCTCTATTCAGAAAACAATGGATGTGGGCAACTTTACACTGCAGGGTTATTGTACTTTTTGTGTTCCGACTTTGTAGGGGGCCAAGGGCAGACCAAGCGGCGGCATGGCGATAGCTACAGATAACAATCTAAATCTCACAGTTTATAAGTGGTTGGCAGTGGAGGGTATACTGGCTGTCCATGTGATTTTTCCTGATACTGCAACAGAGGTTCTTTTGGTCAGTGTGTATTGAAACCACATCAATAGAAGGGTTCCATTACCGTTTGACAGATCTACTTGACTCTTAGCTGACTGATGGGCATCAGCACACTGTAATCATCGGGGGCGACTTTAAAGTCTATTGTGTTGAAGGTCGGTTACATCTTGCTCTCCTGTTCTCCACTGTATAGCTGTACCAACCTAACAAGGGGGATGCAGCGGGACACGTTTATGACTAATTGGGATTTGCAACAGTTGGAGGTAGATCGGAAGAAGGATCATCATATTTACACCTGGTACCGAGGTGATTTTGACTCATGGTTAGATCACATTTCTGTTGCTACATCTTTCAAATCTCAATGTAGCAACTGGGTTTTTGTGATCCTGGAACTAGTGACCACTTGATAATTAACTTCACCTGGAACATGGCTGTGCATACTCACAATCACTGTCCCATGTTGGTTCTGATAAAAATGGACAGAAAGGGATTGACCTGTGATTGGGATCTCAAGTCGTACGCTAAACTTATTAAGTATTTATTTCAGACAGATATGGCTCTGTTGGAGGAAGTTCTGAATTTGGGGAGGCACACCTTTCGTCTATGTACTAGACCGTTGAATACCTACAATATGGAGGGTATGGAAAAAAATCTCTTTTGATACAGAAACTCGTATTAAAAAAGTATATCCCCATTGTTTCAATTCTAAAATAAAAAACTCCAAGACTTTAAAACATCAAGTCATTAGGTCACTGCAGAAATGGGAGTTACCAATTAAAGAAGTAGGAAAGGAATGTTAGCGCCATAGAAACTTGGTTAGATATCAGAAATTTGAACTTTCATTGAGAGGTAACCAAGCCATGTTGCGGAATCTGATAAGTGCCAATTCTAGGGAATTTTGGTCACAAATTAACAAGTCTGGGGAGAAAGTCTATAGCATGTAGAATGCTAATCAATGGCATACTTGGGTGTCCTTTTACTGCCAGAAATGTAATATTACGACAGAGCATGTGCATTCTTCAGAATGGTTGGACAATATGGATCCAGATGATCCGTGTCCTTGGGCGGTGGAGGACATTATATGGGCTATCAATCAAGTGAAACCATCCAGGGACCCTGGCCCCGACGGGCTTCCACCGTTTGTACTGAAAAAGGATCCCATAACTTCGGCTTACTTACTAAAACCAAATCGTGATGCTATGTATGCCTCTCATAGACTTCTTGCTTCTTGGGCCAAGTCTATTATTATTCCAATCTTTAAAAAGGCTGACCCCAGGGGAATTACAGGCCTATCGCCTTAATCGACTTGTCTAGCAAGGTTTTTTCATTCTTGTCGCGCTTTCAGGTGGGATTTCGTAGACAGATGGGTACATCTTTAAACACCACGATATTGAAATATCTGTTGCACACTGTGAAGGGATTCCAGGGAGGCAACATATATATGGCCTCCCTGGACTTGTCTTCTGCCTTTGACGGTGAACAATGTCAGCTGTTATGGGACAAATCGATGAGATTTAAGGTACCAAGGAAACTGGTGCAGCTGATTGCTTGGCTGCATAAAAATTGTATGCTGAGGGTTCAGCTCACCAAGGAAGGGGCAGTATCTAGGCCTATTTTGACAAACTTAGGGCTTAGACAGGGTTGTACTATGGCTCCGACCCTTTCTAATCTTTACCTAAGGGACATTGAAGAGCCGTGGGCTACCCAAAAGGTGATTCCTGTAAAATTGGGTCACTTAATAATATCACCTGCAAAGGCAAGCCAATTAAGTTTTATCTTTGATAGGTCTCTGCAGGGCCTTCAAAAGAAATTGCCATTTATTTTCTATAAACAATCTCAAGGTAAATGGCCAGAAATGTACGGTGTTGGTTTTTTCGTTCAACAGAAAACCCAAAACCATGTGGTGGTCCTTGGGGACTGAAAGGGTTGAGCAGGTGGCTTCTCTGCGTTACTTAGGTTACAATTTGACCAATATATCATCTGTTAACATGTGGACAAAAATGCTGAAAAACAAGATGGCGCCTCTATTGCCCTATATAAAGAGGATCCATAGGAAGCTATGTAGTTTCTTCTGTCTCCCAGTTATAAAGTACTATCATGGAAAGATTGAGCCTGTGATATTGTATGCTATTGATCAGTAACTCTTGATCCTTGCCTGGATTCCATGCAGGGCATGGTGTGGAAAAACATGTTGGGGCTTTCAAGTGCTATTCCCTGTGCAATTGTTCACCACAAATTGAATTTGATTTCTCTTGATGCCCGATTTCAGTGGAAACAGCTGGCAATTCTCGATAAATGTATATCTCCCCCCAGAATTGCATTTTTTAGGACTTTCAGCAAATCTTGACTACATGTTCTGTAAAATCTGTTATTCTATTTAGAGGTCTGATGGGCAATCTATTGGATCGCATCGGGTCCTCCGAGATAGAATTGATGGGAAATCCTGAGGCTGTGACAACTAAATTGTTTAGGGATGACTGGCGACTGACCCTGGAGGCCTTGGGATCATAGTCATCTTATCGGGAATATGCAAGGTTTCTGAAAAGGTTTGGCAATCTTTCTGTAGACCTCAAATGTTTTCCATGCTCAAGGGTCCGTATGACACACATGCGATTGAGGCTCAATGAAATAAAATCTAAAGAGCAGACCAAACATTGGGGTGAATATCAGCCATCTATGTCTTGTCGCTTCTGTAATTCTAACAGCTGTTTGGAAACTTTAAAACATTGGATTTTGGACTGTCAGGTTTTAACCACGATTAGAATGACTTATTTTGTTAAGGAAGGTGGCAGTTTCTCCTCAGACAGTTCAAAGGGGATCCTGTGGTCAAGACTCATGTGTGCTGATCATTTGTCTCTTGTTCTTGCTCGTTTAAAAAAAAAAAAAAAATTTCAATTGTACTTGACCTGTAGGAAATGTATAATATGTATGATGTTTAAAAAAAAATCTATTTTTTCTTGTTCTTTTCATTTTTTGTTATGATGAACTGTTGTGTAAAGTTTTATTTAAATGAAATCACAATATAAAAATAAAACAAAACACCAAATCCTAGTAATCATGAACCTTCCAGAGCCCCTTCTATTGGGCAGTAGGTTGCTGAGGTTCATTGAATGGATGGAATCCTTGTGGTGCCACCAGTATCAAAGCTGTAAGACACCCATCATCCCGCATGTGAACCAAGCCATCAGATGCTATGCCTGTGAGAAAAGGGGACATACCTTCTATCACTGTCCCACAGGACATCCAGGTCCAGGTCAGGTTCCACAGGACAGCCAGGAGCAGAAAAGTTGGAGAGGAGAGAAAGCCCCGAAAAATATCCGGCAAAAGGTAGTTAGATGTTAGAAAAAGGAGAGGGGATTCCCAAGATGGCGGCCGGCGGAAGAAGACGTACCTAAGAGTCTATCCCAACTGGGCCGCAACTATAAGCAGTAAAATAAAGTGTGCCAGAATTTAACAAGTTATGATATGATAGCCTCTGACATCAGCCGAAACAATGGTGTGAGAGACCAGTGACGAGGAGCTGACACAGGAAGAGCTCCGAAACTAGGAGGCCCCCCCCACGCTCCATAATCAGCTGATGCATGGCTGCAGACACAGCGCCCGAAGGAAAAGGACCACAGGGAGATATTTGCCACCTCCCAGGAAGAGCTTAGAAGATAGAAGCTCACGGACGAAGCAAAAGGAAGAGCACCTGAGACACGGTAGGAGGAGGGTAGGACAGCGCGGACCCGGAGGGACAGAAAGTAAGACGCGCCAACCGTCGGATAGAAATTCTAAAGGTGGAGTTTTTTCAGGGTGCCCGACAGGCAGATTCATGCAACCGCTAATGCATTAACAACAAAGGCTGAAAGAACTCTGAGCTCGCTCCCACCGATTTACGGCACGACTCCCACAGCAGGGAGGAGGGATACTATAAAAGTACCAAGCAACACCAGAACAAAGTTGGTAAACACCATAAACAGCTGGAAAAAAAAATAACTGCTCCCCTCAGCCACAGACTATAGCAACACACGAGGGTGGAGGAGAAGAGATCAAAGGGTAATAAGGAAGTACGTGCATTCGGCAATAATCAAAGAATGAACTCTAAGAGGTATCATTTGAATTGTCAGACCTGGAAAGCAGGGGCACCAACTCCAGGAAACAAAAAGAAGTGCATAACGATACAGGAAGAGTGAGACAGGGGGTGGGAGGCCGTTTGGAAATAAGACGCGTACAGGAATGGAGTATGGGACAGAGAGTGGGTGAACATAGAGAGGCTGCTCGGTTTGAGCCCCTCACGCATAAACAAACTAGAGGCAAGAGCTGTTCAAAGAAATCACTAGCACATGTCCAAGACAAGAGGGAAAGGGGTACAGGGAACTCCACTCAAACCCCAGGCAAGACAAGAGCCAAGTGTAAAACAGCTATGGACCACTGAAACCCCAACCTTCCCAAAAAATGGAGGGGCAACTCAAAAACTACAAGCCCCAGAGACACGCTCAGGATTAACAATAGCGGCAACCAAAGAAGACATGCAAAATTGGTTTAAGGAATTCCTCATTTCATAGAAGAAATTAAACAATCTGTGCAGGAACTGAGAATGGATGTGGCAAAATTGGAAGAGAGAACAAATACACTGGAGAAAGTAGAGCAAAATGTGAAAGAGGAAGCACAACAAAGCGTGGAAGTCCTAGAACATATATCACATTTTACACTGAATCTTCAGATTCAATGTGAAGATCTGGAAAACCGATCTCGGAGGTCCAACATTAGAATTAAAAATATGGCAGAATCAGTGGAGGATAAAGACCTAGCAGGGGCAGTCCAACATGTCTTCACGGACGTTATAGCAAGCAATGGAGAAGAGGAGGTTCGGGTGGATCAGGTGCAACGCGTGGGCCCAAGGAGAACAGGAGAACCGGGCGCACGTCCAAAGGACGTACTAGTAGCACTCACTTCATACTCCCCGAAGGAACAAATTCTGAGGAAAGCAAGGACTGCGGGTCAAATTCGAATGAATGTAGGGAAAGTTCAACTATAGCAAGACTTAGCACGTGCCACGCTACACAAAACGAGAGGAATGGACCCAGTGGTGAAATTCTTAGTAACAAAACAAGTCAGATGTAAATAGACAATTCTATGCCTATTACGTGCGAAGGAATACAACATAGAATCACGACTTGTGAGGAGGGCATACAGATATTGAAAATAAAGAAAGAAGTCAAGGACGCGGCAGAGAACCAACAAAGAGGAGACAGAAGCCGAAGAAGACAGTGGAACTGGAAAACGGTCCAGAAAAAGGGAAAGAGCACCGACAAGAAATGAAACATTGAGACAGAGATACAAGATGGTGAGATATATCAAGATACGAACTATAGATGGAAGAGGGCAGGGGACATGGTGACAGAACAACTCCCCACGAAGGGGTAAGATGACACACAAACCATTAGATATGCGGCACAAGGGGGGGTGAAAAGGGGAGTATTTTAGAATCTTAGTGGGGTATAGGAATCCGCACAATGACTATTTCTCTGGTTAAGGAAGAGGGCCAGGCGCGACAGTCTATGCGTCCGAGCGAACATACAAACTGGCCCTCCTCAGGGCAAGGGAGGGGAGAGGGAGGGAACCACCAAGTTGGGGGTTGTTGGTGAAGGGAAGGGAGGTATGGGATGGGGCACTTAAAGGGGAGGGTTGGATGTGAAAAGACCGGGAAAGGTGGAAGGATCAGAAATCAAGGGAGAGAAAATGAGGGAAGGAACTCAAATGGGGGGGAGATTAAAATTCTCACCTTTAATGTAAGGGGACTGAATACCCCAGTAAAAAGGAAAAAGATAGAAAATGTTCTGCACAGAGAAAAAATTGATATCCTCATGTAACAAGAAACCCACATAAATAAAATGGATAGGGGGAACCTGCGAATTAGAGGTTATACGCAAATTTATCAGGCTAATACAGGAGCAAAAAAAGCTGGGGTACTAATAGCGTTTCACGATAAGCTGGGCTTGCAAATTCAAGATTCAATGATGGATATAAAGGGAAGGTATTTATTCCTGAATGCGATCCTAGAAGATAAAATTATTACGTTAGTATCAGTGTATGCCCCGAACATAGGTCAGGATGTATTCTTGAGAGATGTTCTAGCTAAATTAGAAACATTCACTAAGGGAGCCTAAAGTGGACAGGTCTAGGGACCTGAATAGGGGATCGCGGGCACCCTCAAAAACCCTACGGCGAAAAGTTGAGATACTAGCGCTCCAAGACGTGTGGAGGGTAATGAGAGGCCAATCACAGGGCTTCACCCATTACTCTCATGCACATAGCTCTATGTCTAGAAAATACTACATCTTGGTGTCAACAGGGCTAATGGGGAAAGTGCAAACTATAGAGCTAGGAACAATTTCGATATCAGATCATGCCCCACTGTGGTTGGGCAGCTGTATGAAAAATAGGAAACTGGGGCTCTGGAAATTACCGGCCGACCTCCTACACGATCCAATACAGGAAGCCGCTATAAGAGACAAGACAGAACAATATTTTAGCCAAAATGAGACAGAAGAGGTCTCACAAGAGACAATTTGGAAAGCCTTCAAGGCAGTAATGAGGGGACACTTGGTAGCACTTAAAGCTAGGAGTGATAAACAAAGAGTTCAGTGGGAAAAGGAACTAGAGGGGAAACTACGCAACATCCAGGGAGAGATCTCCAAAAACCCTAGCAATGGATTACGAAAAGCATTAAGACATGTCCAGGGACAATTGGAAACCATTAGAACGAAACGGGCAGAGAAAGGTCTCCTATACTTAAAACAATGGCATTATGTAAAAGCTAATAAAGCGGATAGACACTTGGCTAGAAAATTGAGGGACAAACATCGTATTCAAACAATCACAAAACTACAAGACAATCAAGTGCGGCTCCTAACAAAAATCGAGGTCATCAGGGAAGTGTTCAGAGAATATTACCGAAACCTATATTCAAGAGATAACCCATCAGAGCAAGATCAGGTAGATTACCTATCAAGACTAACACTCCCAAAGATATTGAGAGAAGAGAAGATGGTGTTAGAAGAATTATGGAGGAAGAAGTTAAAAAAGCAATACAAGATCTACCATTAAAAAAAGCCCCAGGGTAAGACGGATGTACAGTGATATTTTATAGAAAATATACTGATATATTGGTTCTGGTTCTCACAAAGCTATACAATGCATTTAAAAAAAAGGGGGAATATCACCCTGTCAATGAATGAGGCCAAACTGTTAGTATTCAACAAACAAGGTAAAGACCCGACATTACCGGGATCCTACAGGCCGATAGCATTAATCAATCTAGAAGCAAAATTATATATAAAGGTTCTTGCTAATATAGTAACATGCTTACTTCCCAAACTGATTGGATATGATCAATCGAGATTCATTCCGTCAAGACAAAAGTTTGACAACACATGTTGATTTGCCCAATTGAAAAATAGGCATAACTCAAACCCCATCAATATTAGTCTCACTAGATGCAGAAAAAGCTTTTGGTAGGGTTGAATGGTCTCTGCTGTTTCGCATCTTGAATCCATGGGATTCAGGGAAAATGTGTTACACTCACCTGGCTCCCACAGGGGTGTCGAGCGGAACTGGACAGCCACGGTCTCCACCAACGTGATGCGTAGTGCAGAGATGACTGACTGGACTGGCCCACCTAGCTCAGTCTGCTTGACCCGTAGAAGTAGTCTCCTAAAGACGGGGAAAGGGAATTAGCCACCTGTGGATTTGAGTAGTAACACCTCACTGCGTCCCCACTTATCACTTCTGACATTCCCTTTCACAAAGCTCACCTTATAGTTTTGTATGATGAGCTCTCCATCCTGCGAAGAATGCAGTGGTGCGTTGATGGCCAGTTACTTCACTGGCTTGAGGGTATTGGAAGAGTTCTGGACAAATCTTGGCTCCAAACCTCCGGGCGAAAGGCCATAAGTATATAGTTCTAAAGAGTTCAAAATGTCCGAATAATCACTCTTGTCCAATTCCTTGTTTCTTTTGCAGCTTAGACCCAAAAGATGATCGTCGTGTGGCAGCAGAAAGCGTTCAGGTAAGAGTCTGTATTTTGTAACATTGTCCTGTAAATGATGCCAAGGTTTAACTTGCTGCTTTCTCTTTTCTTGCAGGTGCAGCATAGGAAGATTTGGCGTGCTGGTGGACAATGCCTCCTGCGGTAAAATCAGGTAAGCATATGGTGGCAAGAGATTGTCCTTGTTTGTTCCCTTGGCTCACCTTGTTGTTTTCTTGTCCCCCTTAGGTGCTGGAATGCGGCAACCTGGTGATGGAGACAGCACCGGATCGTACAGATGCTGCGAGGAACGGTGAGTATGGAGCGGCGCTGCTGCTGGCGATGCGACATGTTTAAAATGAAGTCTGTTTCTGGTTCAAAGATGCGCTGAATCCGAAATCAGGTAAGAAATCCAGTAAAGTTCTTGTTCTAACCTTTGTTCTTCTTTCCCTTCTTTCTAGGCGCTCTGGATTCGAGGCGGGCATGGCAGGATGCTGGATGCTGACTGCAGACACGGTGAGCGTTACGCTGCTGGATGCAGAATAATGCGAAGCATGTGCTGCTCTTCGGGCGTGGTTTAAATAGCCTTCAAAGTAGTCCCAGGTAAGTATTCCACAACAACCACACCTGAGTAACAAAATAGTTCCTAAGATAAAATAGTCCCTTCAAGCCTCACATGGGCTTGGATCCCTTGCAGCATGGTCTGCATCAGGTACGTTTTAACATATGAGCCTGGCGCCTATTGGGCCAGGACTGATGTCCCATATGAGCCTGGCACCAAAGGCGCCAGGACTGTACCCAGATAGCCCCTAATAGGGGTTGCTGGGTTTGCTCCAGGTAACATGATGCCTGCTTCCGGGGTTGATGGACTTGGTCTGGATGCCCGGGGGTAGGCATCATGACAAAATGTTACACAAATGGTGCAAGCCAATTACAAACTACGGGGAATTCGTATCACCCTAAACGGAATAGGGAAACATATAGTAGCAGTGTGCCAGGGCACTAAACAAGGCTGCACCCTATCACCGATGCTCTATGCAATCTATTTAGAACCACTGTAAACAAAAATACCGAACAGATTAGAGGCATAGAAATGGCGGGAATAGCACATAAGGTAGTTGCCTTTGCAGATGACATGTGAAAGTCCAGAGCTACCGATGTTCTGGGACGGGGTTATATCACAAATGCAAAGGATGCTTCAGGGAGTAGATCAGCTAGGAGAAAAGGTATGGATGTGTGGCATGTGGGAACCGAAGTTGAAAACTCCTACCACAACTCAGAAAAAGGGGTTCATGATATTGTTAATAGCGGTATGGCTGGTGATTGCGCAAAGGTGGAAGCAACAGTCACCACCTACACTACAAGACTGGCTCAAAAAGGTGTGGTCATTTGTGTCCCTAGAATAGGTAACATACAAATTCCAAGGAGAGCAAGAAGGGTTCAAGAAAGACTGTGGCCCGGAATTGAACTACTTACAAAGTGACTACATGATACAATGGTGCCCATACAAGATAAGAATAATGGACATCGTCGGATCCTGAGGGAAAAGATGTTTACAAAAATAGTCTATTTTCCTTCTGGCAGGGAGCAGAGGGGGGGCGCGTTTGTTATACTGGTCACTTATGATGATGACAACAATATGGAAAATGAATAAAATAGAAATAAAAAAGGAGAGGGGCTTTGGAAAAAAAAGATGGAGGTGTGTGACGCAGTCAGGGATCTGACCCATTCAAGAATAGGTGGGGACCCCACTCAACTTGGGGTGGGAGGCCTACCAGAATTTTCACCATTGCCAGTCCCCAGAGGCATGGTGTGGGAGTTGGGAGATCCCTAGTCCTTGTACTTTATAGTTGTGCATGTGTAATGATCGTGAGGACGAATCATTCCGCTTCTACCTATTCCAAGATGGCCGCACCGGTTTATGGCCGCGGCAGCCCTAGCGGCGGTCTAGTTGTTTCCCTGCCTCGAGCCACGCAGGATGCGGAAGTCGATCTCTCTTCGGCATATCAGCCGGGAAGTCCTGGATACCGGTGCGTTGCTACTCTCATAGGAGTACACAGACGCTCAGTGAGTATAGCTCGTTCAGTCTTCACATCTCATTGTTTCCTCCTTCCTTCTATCCGTACCATGTTTTCTTCCTATTTTTGATACATCTGTTCATTCTTAGAATCCGGAATACGATCGGATCGAGGGTATCGTATTGGTAACCATTAAGCCACGCCCCCACAGTCCGCGGCTAATATCGACTTTACTTCGTGCTCCCCTTAAAGGTAGATTTCTTTCTCTTACACTCAGATACTCCGACCCTTGCCACCCGACCTTCTTTGATTCTTAAATTCTTTATAACTTGTTTCCGTCTCATACAAAGGAATAGTTCTTGAACGGACTCGATTCTCAAGGTTCCTCAACTACTAACTCCGGTCTAGATGTTTGGATGGTAACTCTGTTTTCATAATCTCACCATCAGTCCTTATTGTGTTGTTTTCTCACCTTTGAATTGAACCTTGTGTTTTCACCCTTATACCTCTCCAGCATTTAACCAACACCTAACGTTATTATCGGAACCCGAGGTCCTTCAGTTTCCTCCTGTCTGCCTCACCTGTACCAACGCTCCCCAGCAGCTCTTCATAGGGTTTTCTCCCCCATGAGGGTTTCCCTGGTTTTCCCACGGTCGCCAAGTACTTAACTGGGCTCCGAGGGAGATGCCAGGGGGATTCCTATTTTCTACTGGGAAATCTTTCCATTCTTTCTTGTGAAACCTGGAACTCCTTGGGAGCCACGATTTGGACATTCATCTATTACCAGGTAGGAGAATCTACGCTTTCTATGTTGCAATGTCTGAAGACTGATGAATTGCCGGAAACGGTTTGTAGTAAACATTACAGATAGCAACGCCTGAAAACATACTTTGCTCTTTAGTCATTGCAACTGGGAGCCTAGAAGATCCTCATTATGGACTCCCAACAACAACAGCAGATCCAACAGTTGATCGCTGCCGTACAATCCTTGACCACTGAGGTTCAACAACTCCAGCAGGAAAATTCTGCCCTAAAACAGAATCAACAACAGGCAGCTCAGCAGATGGCCCAACAATTAGCACAACATACTGCTGCCTCACGGGTTCCCCATTGCTCAGAGGTCCCTCCAGGGCCTCTTCCGGGAGGCCAATTCGATGGGAATCCCCATAAGGTGAAAGAATTCATAGATTCCTGTTACGTTCAGTTTTCTTTTAAGAACGCCTTTTTCCATACCGATCGGGATCGTGTGGGTTACATGGTGTCCCAAATGACTGGACCAGCTTTAGCCTGGGCCACACCCCTAATCACCAGTAATAACCCTATATTAGACTCCCATCCGGCCTTTTGTAATAGTGTTCGTGCAATGTTTGGCCGGCAGGAGATTCAAGTAGCTTCCCAAGAACACTTGTTGGATTTAAAACAGGGAAATTCAGACATTCTGGCTTATATAACCAGATTTAAACAAATGGCCAGCGAAACTACTTGGTCCAATGACGCACAGATCACCATCTTTAGAAGAGGACTATCTGAAGAATTGAAAGATGAAATATCCAGGGTTCCTCGTTCCTCTTCTTTAACTGAGCTTATCGCACTAGTCCTTCAGATTGATTATCGAATGAAGGAACGCACCAGTGAAAAAAGGAAAGGACGGTTGCCCCGTTTTTCTCCTAATCTGCCTGCTACTCCACGGGTTCCATCCACCGAGGAACCCATGCAACTAGGTGCAACAGGCAGAGGGCCTCTTTCCTTTGAGGAACGGAGTCGAAGACGATCCCTTGGTTTATGTATGTATTGTGGTTCCAATACCCACACCGTACAGGAGTGTCCAATTGCACCACCAAGGAGACCGGGAAACGCAAACGCCCGACCGTAAGGGGAACCACGGTTCGGGATCCTATGGTTAAACAAGGTTCCTCACAAGTTGTCCATACATCGACTTGTAACAATCCCTCGGATACTACCATGGTGGTTGTAAAGGTATCGCTAACCTTTGGGAAACAGGTCCTACAAGATATCCCGGTCCTTATTGATAGTGGTGCAGCAGGGAATTTTATCGACGATCACTGGGCCTCTTCTCATGGTATCCCACGGTCTTCAAAGATAGAATCCATTCCCGTGGAAAGTGTTGATGGCAGTCCTTTGACATCTGGACCCATTACGGATCATACCGGTCCCCTGCTTATGTCTATCTCTTCTCATCATGAACACATAATTCTAGACATCATCCGAGCAGCACACCATCCTATTATTTTGGGCATACCATGGCTCAGGAAGCATAACCCCTTTATTAATTGGACAGCTGGGTCCTTCTTTTTGGGTTCCGAATTTTGTCTTGGCCACTGCATAAAAGATCAACAAGAGGTTCTGTTGGATACCAGTTCTTCCTCTTCTAAATTTCAGGGAATCACAACTCTCAATCAAATCACAGGTCTTCCCAACATGTACTATCAATATAAAGAAGTCTTTTCTACCTCTGAGTACTCACAGTTACCACCTCATAGACGAGACGATTGTGCCATCGATCTAATACCTGACCAACCGTTACCCTTTGGTCGAATGTACATCCTGTCTCATAACGAAAAAGAGGTGTTACGAGAGTACCTTAGAGTAAATCTTATGAATGGGTTGATTACTGAATCTACTTCACCGGCAGCTGCTTCCCTATTTTTTATATCTAAACGGAACACAACTGAACTTCGCCCTTGCATAGATTTCCGGGGCCTCAATAAAATCACTATACCAGACAAATATCCGATGCCCCTGATACCAGATATTCTGGAAGCAGTCAGGGGGGCAAGATTATACACTAAATTGGATCTCAAGGGAGCATACCATCTGATAAGAATCAAGGCCGGTGATGAATGGAAGACGGCTTTCCGGACACCGTTTGGTCATTACCAATACCATGTTATGCCGTTCGGGCTCTCTAATGCCCCGGCGATATTTCAACGCTTTATGGACCATCTCTTCGCTGATCTACTCTTACATAATGTAATAGTGTATCTGGACGATATTTTGGTCTTCTCCTATACTCTACAGGACCATGTTAAACATGTGGGAGAGGTTCTTCGTCGTCTACATCAAAATCACCTATTCTGCAAATTAGAGAAATGCTCCTTCCACCAACCACAAGTCACTTACCTGGGTTATGTTCTATCGGCAAAAGGGGTAGCTATGGACCCGGAGAAGGTTTCCGCCGTATTGGATTGGCCTGTCCCGACCTCAGGGAAAGACATCCAGCGTTTTATCGGCCTTGCCAATTTTTACCGGCGGTTTATTCCGGGATTCTCAAGCCTGACTAAACCACTGACGAATCTGTTAAAAAAGGGGGTGTCCTTTTCTTGGCCTGAGAGTACTGATCAAGCCTTTAAGAGACTTAAAGATCTGTTCACGTCCGCCCCTGTTCTGCAGACACCTGATCAGAATCGCCAGTTTATCGTGGAGACTGATGCTTCTCAATATGCTTTGGGAGCTGTTCTTCTTCAGTCTGATAATGCCGAACAGGAACATCCGGTGGCATATCTATCTAAGACCTTGGCACCTGCAGAATTAAACTACACGGTATTGGAAAAGGAGCTGTTAGCCATCAAAAGAGCATTCGAAGAGTGGAGACATTTACTACTTGGAGCTAAGTACCCGGTGGAAGTTCGAACGGACCATCACAATCTTCGTATTCTACAGTACGCCCAGACTTGCAATAGTCGTCAGGCCCGGTGGGCTCATTTTTTTTCTCCTTTTAGGATCACTTTCTCCTTCATACCTGGGAAGGATAACGTAATCGCTGACGCTTTATCACGTAAAGAACAGCTCCCTAATGATTCCTTTAGTTCTGAACCGATTTTTCCCAAAATGGCGTTAGGATTACATACCTCCCAGGACTTCCTGACACGTCTGAGGGGTCAATCCAAATCAGTTGGAAAACCAGGCATGTCACAAGGGACACTACCCACATTGGTCAAGGAGGATGGATGCTATTTCCTAGGTCATCGGGCCTTCATTCCTACAACCTCCCTCCAGAAGGAGGTATTGGATATGTGTCACAAATCTAAGGTAGCGGGACATCGTGGAATCACCTCCACACAAGAAATGGTTTCTCGCTGGTTCTGGTGGCCGACTCAACGGGAAGACATAAAACGATACATTGGATCCTGTCCGGATTGTCTTCAGAACAAGTCTCCCCGAAGGACTCCAGCAGGACTACTGGTCAAGATGCCCATTCCATCGCGTCCTTGGCAGATAATCTCAACGGATTTCATCGTTGATCTTCCCCCCTCAAAGGGGTGTTCGGCAATAATGGTGGTGATCGACTCCTTTACAAAAATGGCTCACTTCATACCTCTGGCCAGGATTCCTACAGCGGCCGTTATGGCCCGTATCTTTACCAATAACATCTTTGCGTTACATGGCCTACCGGATACAATCATATCTGATCGTGGAACACAATATACCTCCCTCTACTGGAAGCACATCTGTCAACATCTCGGGATTTCCCGTGCCCTCAGTTCCGGTTACCACCCTCAATCCAATGGGCAGACGGAACGGCTCAACCAAACGCTAGAGGGATATCTAAGAAATTACATTTCGGCAGCTCAGGATAACTGGAAAGATCTACTTCCATTGGCAGAGTATGCTTACAATAACTCCTATCACTCCTCCATTCGCACTTCTCCTTTTTTTTGCTCCTACGGATTCAGTCCCTCAGCATTTCCGATATTAAAAAGATCGGAACACAAATTTCCTGATGTAGACCATTTAATGAATCAAATCAGACAAGGCCACAAGAGGGCTAAAGATACCCTAGTGCAAACCCAGGATAGAATGAAGAAATTTGCTGATCGTTCTCGTTCTCCTGCACCTATCATCAAATCAGGAGACAGGGTATGGTTGTCTTCGCGGTTTCTCCCCAGACGCCTGGTACCGTCCAAACTGTCTCCAAGATACTTTGGTCCTTTCCGGGTGGATAAACCCATTGGCAGTGCTGCCTTTAGACTTATTCTTCCTAAAACCTGGTCCCGAATTCACCCTGTTTTTCATGTTTCTCAATTGAAACCGGACAATCGAAATTCATTTCACCCAACGATAACGACTCGTCCTCCCCCTATTTTGGCCTCATCTGGTCCTGAGTTTGAGGTGAAGGGAATTTGTGATTCCCGTATGCATCGGGGACATTTACAATATTTGATCGATTGGAAGGGTTATTCCCCTTCAGATCGTACCTGGGAGCCGGAAGACGCTGTACATGCTCCTCGTCTCGTGAAACTATTTCACGCCAAACATCCTGACAAGCCGGGGGGAGAAGGACCTAAGAAGGGGCATACTGTAATGATCGTGAGGACGAATCATTCCGCTTCTACCTATTCCAAGATGGCCGCACCGGTTTATGGCCGCGGCAGCCCTAGCGGCGGTCTAGTTGTTTCCCTGCCTCGAGCCACGCAGGATGCGGAAGTCGATCTCTCTTCGGCATATCAGCCGGGAAGTCCTGGATACCGGTGCGTTGCTACTCTCATAGGCGTACACAGACGCTCAGTGAGTATAGCTCGTTCAGTCTTCACATCTCATTGTTTCCTCCTTCCTTCTATCCGTACCATGTTTTCTTCCTATTTTTGATACATCTGTTCATTCTTAGAATCCGGAATACGATCGGATCGAGGGTATCGTATTGGTAACCATTAAGCCACGCCCCCACAGTCCGCGGCTAATATCGACTTTACTTCGTGCTCCCCTTAAAGGTAGATTTCTTTCTCTTACACTCAGATACTCCGACCCTTGCCACCCGACCTTCTTTGATTCTTAAATTCTTTATAACTTGTTTCCGTCTCATACAAAGGAATAGTTCTTGAACGGACTCGATTCTCAAGGTTCCTCAACTACTAACTCCGGTCTAGATGTTTGGATGGTAACTCTGTTTTCATAATCTCACCATCAGTCCTTATTGTGTTGTTTTCTCACCTTTGAATTGAACCTTGTGTTTTCACCCTTATACCTCTCCAGCATTTAACCAACACCTAACGTTATTATCGGAACCCGAGGTCCTTCAGTTTCCTCCTGTCTGCCTCACCTGTACCAACGCTCCCCAGCAGCTCTTCATAGGGTTTTCTCCCCCATGAGGGTTTCCCTGGTTTTCCCACGGTCGCCAAGTACTTAACTGGGCTCCGAGGGAGATGCCAGGGGGATTCCTATTTTCTACTGGGAAATCTTTCCATTCTTTCTTGTGAAACCTGGAACTCCTTGGGAGCCACGATTTGGACATTCATCTATTACCAGGTAGGAGAATCTACGCTTTCTATGTTGCAATGTCTGAAGACTGATGAATTGCCGGAAACGGTTTGTAGTAAACATTACAGCATGCTTACATGAAATGAGTACCACCCTTTTCTGGCTCATGCTTCTACTGCACAATGCTGGCCAGTCTCTTTCTTGTCCTGTAGGACTTCAAGATCCAGTATGCCTAGTGTTGGAAGATCATGTGAGCAGTCTGACCAGGAGGGACACAGCAGGAAGCTGCTGTGCATCAGAGTAACCCACACCGTGATCCAGCGGATCGAACATGCCATAAACATGGTGCTGACCAAGGGACATAATGCTAGCCTCAGCGAATATGCAATGCAGGCCCTGCCACATCTCTGTGCAAGAGGCAAATCGGACAGAGACACTCACCTTTCATGTGAAAGGGCCACACAGCAGCCCCCTGGCTAACTGCTATAACCAAAAAGCTGGAAAGTCCTAATATGAAGTGGGACATTGGGTGTCATTAAAGAGGGTTGCCATTACCTAGACCCAGCTGACCAACATAGTAAAGGGGGTGGAGCTTAAGACCCCTTTTATGTGTTTGCTTACCTGTAATAGATCCTCTTGGGAAAAGAAAGACACAGTCGATGGGCCGAGAAACCAGGTGAGGGAAAGAGATAATGGAGAGGGAAGGAGGAGGATAAAAATAGGCACAGGAAACAGAAAGGCATGGGTTATTTGGTTGAGGTCAAGGGAGGAGAAGGAGGACCAAGAGACCAAGGGGAGGAGGGACAGTGTAGAAGAGCTTGGAGAAGGGTGTATTGAATAAGTGTGCAAGGTGAAGTATTGGTTGACGGGAGAAAGAGGTACTTGGGTTTGAGAGTGCGTGCATGGTTTGCAAGTTGTGTGCAAGTGGATCTGAAGGAGGCCGAGTAGGGATTCAATGGGAAGGGGACTGGGATGGGAAAGCAGAGTAACTGTGGGAGAAGGTGTGGGTAGAGCAGTGTGGAAAAAGAAGAGTAGTAGTAGTATGGAGAGGGTAGGGTAGAGTAGTAGCAGTGCAGTGAGGGGAGAGTATTTGTGTGGAGCGGGAAGAGTGGCAGGAGAGGGGAGAGTAGTATTAGTGTGAAGATGGGGAGGAGGAAGAGTGCAGAGATGGGTGAGAAGTACTTGTGCAGAGTAGGGAGAGTAGTAGTAGTACGGAGAGGGGAGAGTAGTGGCAGGGAGCGGAGCAGTGTAGGAGCACAGAAGGGGCAGAAGACTGAGGGAGAAATGGAAGAGAGTGGGAGGTAGAAGGGGAGAAGAGTAGACACTTGGAAGACAAAGGATAAAACATAAGGGTGAGATGTAAAAGGGTGTGAAAAGGACAGACCAGAAGGCACCTATCATTATGTTACAATGCATTAGGGACCTATAATGGGGACCACCTAGATTGTTCCCAGAGGAGATAGTTAGAAAAGGTGTTTGCCCTTAGGCCACCATGCAGGCAGGGTTTTGGACAGTAGGGAATACAAATCTCTAGAGACCATCCTGCGGTTGAAAAATTCCTGGGATAGGGAGGGACGGATCTTAGCGAGTCCCTATTAAAATCTTCAAATAAAAACGCTTCAACTTTCTTTGAGAGTTGGTATGTACTTGAGGCCATCTGTGACATAAGTTACTCTGATCACATTATTCATTATCTGGCTCACCTGCAACTGCTTCATATTTTGTTTAGATTTCAATTTCATTATTTATGTATTATCTTCAAATGTATAGATGGACATGTCCATCCTATCTTTCAGATCTTATTAAACTATATCAACCATCTATCTATAGCCAGGAGGATAGCTGAGGGGCAACACGCTTATCTTGCAAGCAAGACAAAGCAGATTAACACATGTTTGAATCCTGGTCAGGTGCTTAGCCACTATTCTCTGGTATTAAGCGCATAATAAAAAAGATGAATTAATTATACAATTATGTTTTTCTACACTATTTCTGTAATCTTCATGTCCTTCTTGTGCTTATTTCTATTTCATTTGTTCCAATTAGTGGCATCAAAATTGTGGAACGACTTACCTGTAAACATTCAATACTCTTATACCCTTCTTTTGTTTAAGAAGTGCCTGGAAAAAACACCTTTTCAGTCTAGCTTTTTCTAACCATTAAAGCACTTTGAGCCACATTATAAGTTTAGTGGTATCTCAGCGATAAATCAGCTGAGATAACACGAAACTATATTACCTTTACCGCCACCTGGTCTGGCGGTATTACCGCCAGATTACAAGTGGCAGTAGGTGGTGTTAGTCCACATTAATTGGAGTCCATAGGACTCAATGGGGGATTTCGGCAGTATTACTGCTGGAGGTAATTCCACCACTGGTAATACTCACAAATAGGCTGATTTTTGGCAGTAAGGTGGAGGAAATACCTCTAGCTTCTTGCTGGAGGTTTTTCCTGCACCCTACTCCCAAACTCGTAGTTGGATAGTGCGGAAATGCAGGGGTATCCAGTATTACCGTCACATTTTACCGCACCACCCAACTTATAATGAGGCCCCTTGTTTTTGTTGGCATATTTGCTGCATGATATGGTTTGTTTATGCTAATTTACCTTTCGTAACCATTTGAATTACCATTTGTGTTCTAATGTACAACAACAAAAACAATCACCTCAAATTGGCATCCCTCCTTAGCAAGGCAGTAGGGAGAAAACCTCAAAATTAGCTACATGTGATATTATCTTTTATTTATTTGTTGACAGTGCCCAAAACCGCGAGTATCACGGCGCATCTACATTAGTGTACAAGACAGAACAGAAATACAGAAATATAGTACATAACCATGATAATAAATGCTGCGGAGAGTAAAGTAGTGGGTGTACCCCCATTTCATGTTAGTCAAATTTGTCAAACAGCCAGGTTTTTAGCAATTTTCTGAAGGTGAGGTAGGATGGCTGCTCTTGGATGTGGAGAGGTAGGGTATTCCACAGGGTGGGGGCCAGAGTTGGAGATGGATTCTATAGCAGAGTTTTGGAGGACTTTGTATGTTTGTTGTGAATGGTGGTGTTATTACCTACAACAGTGGTCCACAACGCTGACCCTCGAACCTACAAAGCTAGATTTTCACATTAACCACAGATTAGGTCAATGATGTCTCATTTGGATTCACTGGATAGAAATGTATCTCACAGATATTCATGTTGCTAATCCTGACAATCTGGCATGGTTGTGGTCTGTAAAGACTGGCGTTGGGCACCCTGGCCTACAGTATTGCCGGTCTTGGGAGTGATCAGTGCTTCATCCAGGAAGAGGAGCCTCTTCCAGACTGCCTGGGCTACAAGCTTCCAGGCTTACAGAAGAAGAGGACAAATGAGGTTGAATGATCATATTTGTTTATTGCATTACCTTGTATTCACAGCAATGTCAAACATCTTCTGCGAGTTCTCCTGGCAGGTGCGAGGGATGGTGTTCACAGAAAGCTGGAAGGGTGAGTCACCAGGAGAGTGTGGGATGTTGTACCTGAGGGTAGTCTGGAAGAGAAACCAGAGGATTATTCCGAACTCTCAACCTCTTCTTGTGCTCTCTTTCTAGTGCATTTGCTATCGCTCATTTTCCTTCTCTTTATATGATTTTGTGGTTCTCTGTGTAGTCTTATTTCTCTTCAGGTCTGTTGCAAACTCTTCCCATCATTTATTCTCTGTGGTTCTACAGCTAACTTAGGCTGAATACACCCTTCACCCTTCTGAGGATGGTAAAAAGGGGTTATCCAGTCATTACATCTCCTGGAAGTAACATTGTTGGGGATACAATATTGTTTCTCCCACTATCCTGCACTTTCTTCACATATTCTTGGACTGCAGTTTGTTTATATAACTATACACGTCCTAGAATATGTTGAGATTCCTGATAAGTAGGATAAAATAAATATTGTTGGTCCCAACAGTGGCTTTTCAGAGAGATATAATGACCTGGAATTAAATGGATTTCCATCAACTGGGTGAAAATAACAGCTATTATCACAGTGCTTAGAAGTGGGAGGAATCTGGCATGAAGTGCAATATAGAAATCTGATATTAGTATTATCGTTCCAATGCCTTTTTCACTCATTCATGTGCATTCTTATCTCATCATTGGCTGTTTTTCTCTCCTTTTCTCTGTCACTCTAGGATTACCTATTGCTCTTCTTTTCTTGCCAAGTGTTTTATTTCCATGCTCTCTAACCTACACATTTTGATATTGTTTCTTCCATATTTTCTCTCTTACTTTTCTTTATTTCTTTGCTTCTCAGACATTTTCATGAGTCCCATTCCATTTTTCTCTTGATCATTATTTTTCTCGTTCTCACTCTCCCCCACTTTACTTTCTCAATGTGTGTTATCTTTTTCTGTCTCATCTTTCTCCAGTACCTTAATATTTGCCTTCTGTCTTTTTATTTGCATAGATATTTGTTTGACATTTTCTCTTCTTATATGTTTGTCATTCTCCTTCTGTATAACTCTAAATCTCACTTTTTCTTTTCTATTCTTTTTATCCTCTTTCTCTCTCTGATCTTTTGCTCCAGGTCCTGTCAATACTCTCATGTCTTTCTCTCCCACATACTATCTCTTCTTGAATTATAAAACATTTCTTGTCCCTTCTTCTTTTGAGAGATTAATATTTCACTGTAAAATAGACTGAAAAAAATAGGGTTGCTGGGAATAACTAGTTTAACTATCCCCATTTCGCTGAGATACATTTTTCTTGTTTATTGTACAATTAAACTGAAGCACCAATTTCAATTAATGTGTGAAAATGACAGTGTATAAATAGATTGTCATCAATATTTACATAATCATCAATATTGAGTCAATTAGATAGTTGATAAATATTTGTAAATAGAAAAACAGTATAAATTCAAAATGAATACAATCCAGACAATTGTTAAATGGATTACCAAACAAAAAGAAAAACACAAAACCAACAATCAACTCTTAAAGTTTGTACACCAAACTGGAATATACAAATATATGCTGCCAGAAGTTTGTACTCCTCAGAGTTGCAGACTAATTAGCTGGATCAAATTAGCATCATAAAATGATCAAACAAATGTTAATGCCTTATATTCAGGCCAATTTAATCGCTTGAAAGATTTGAAACCAATTACATCCAATTTGTGTGTCTAAATAATTCCTCAAATGTTATCCTCATTAAAGTTGCATGCTTTATATTCAAGCCAAATTTGCAAGATGTGTGTATAAACATTCCGATTTTCTCTTCATCAAATTCTAGTGTTGTACGCCAACACGTGTTTCAGACACATGGCTTTCTCAAGGTCTGTGTGAATTAGAGTGTAATCAATAAAACTTTATAAAGTTTTAGTAGAATCACAGTAAGGTCTATGTTTAGCATCAATAATTTATAACACCTATATTTATGAAAACTGATGACAATTGTTGTCATGATTACCAGTCACTCTAACAATGTTAACAAGAAAACGGGGGAGGGGGACTTTTTGTTATATGAACAACTGCCTTAGATAATTTAGGTGAAATTCTTAAGCTGTTATATGTATATAACCTACACTATGTAGGGATGACCAATAGGCCAGTGAGGAAGGGAATAATAGAGCACAAGTCATGCACTCATAAGGAACATGCTCCAATGCTCTTACACTTCATGCAGGCTGGCCACAGTGAATTGGATTTTAAGTGGACCATACTTGAAAAAGTGGTGACTCCAGCACAAGGAGGGGATGTTAATACTTTATTTTTCAGAAAAGAACAGCGCTGGATTTTCAGGCTGAATTCCCATGTGATAGTCATGAATGAGAGGTCCTGTGGCAACAAGTATCAGCTACCCAATGAACAGGTGCTCAGTTGTTATTCTTTTGATTAGGACTATGTGACTAGGCGCTGTGACTTATACATGTTTATTGCGCTATACATCCAGTGTAACAGTAATTAAATGAATGGTAAAACGCAACATAGGTAGCGCATGTTTAGTTACCCCGATAAAGATGCTGTGACCAGATAATAGTGCTCACAGGCTTACATCATGCCCTGCATTTTTTGCACTAGAATTGATTGAATCTGAAAACCGGTTACAATCCAGAAAATTGTTTAATCCTTGCCATGGTTGGAGCCAAAGAAATGCACTCTATTAGTAATGATAGTTTTAAAAGCAAATTCGAACATTGATCTAAAATGGCGCTTTCCATCAATTTAGTCTTACTGGTCATGTGGTTCAGGTCACATGTTCAGAGCCGCAATGACGTACTGCGCTACTCTGGAGCTAATAAATAGTGACGGACGAGATACCAGGGTTCACTGGTACTCGGAGGAAGGTTCCTGGTAAATGAGCAAACCGCCGCACAGCATTGAAGGTAAGGGGGCAGCGGGAACCTGTGTGTCAATAGTATGCTTGTGATTGACATTAACTGGAATGCAAGACGAGCATGATATGGCTTCTAGGGCCACTGAATAAATCAAGCCTGCCCTTCTAGCAAAAACGCAATTGTTTGTAGCGTGGACATTTAACGTCCTGTATTTCTCTGCCCGGGAGAACACATTTATATACATTTTTATGGGCACCTTTTTGAGTCATAAAATTTGACCATGCAAGTTATTTTCATGTCATAGTGAATATTGTCCTGTAGCGTCCACACCGACCATCCCAGGTTACTCTTGGGTCCTTCCTATCCTCTATCTCCCCCTCTACCTTTGGTGTTCCCCAGGTGTCTAACCTCTCGCCCTGGCTTTTCAACCAATACTTGGCAACTCTCACCTACTGCATTTCCAATTTCTGCTCAAACTTCCAGTACCATGCTGATGACACCCAACTCATTTTCAGGCTTCCCTCTGGCACCTCCTCTCATTCCCTCATCTCCGACTGCCTAATCGGCATTCAAAAATTGGTGTGCCGCCAACAATCTTTGTCTAAATGCCAACAAGACTAAGATCCTCCCCATTGGTACACCTTCACTGTCCTTTCCCCTCACTCTCTGGCCGGTCTCCCTTGGCCCTCCTCCTACCCCTACCTGCGAGGCTAAGAATCTCGGGGTCATCTGTGACTCCACACTTTCCTTCTCCGCACACATCTCTGATGTCTCTAAAAAGTCAAACTTCCTACTGCACCTCCTTAGAGGCAATCTGCCTTTCCTGTCCTTTCCTCAGAAGCTCACTGTCTCTCAAGCTCTGGTTCTCTGTAGGTTGGACTACTGTAACAGCCTCTTTCTAAATCTACCTGCCTCCACTCTCTGCCCTTTACAACTAATCCAGAACAGAACTGCGAGACTTGTCCTTGGCCTCAAGCCCTGGAATCATATCTCTCCAGCTTTGAAATCCCTTCATTGGCTCCCAGTGGATGCAAGGATTAAATTTAAAAACCTCTGCATTGTCCACAAGGCTTTCTGGGGCCTGGGTCCAAAATACCTTCAACTATCCCTCCGTAAATACTTCCTCTCTCGAGCCCTTCGCTCCTCTACTTCTAACTCCCTCAAGGTCGGTCATTTTTCACAGAAAACAGCTGGAGGCAGATATCTGTCTTCGGCTGGTGCCTCCCTTTGGAACAGCCTCCCAACCACTTTGAAACTTGAGGAGAACCATCTCCGGTTCCGGAAGCACCTCAAGACCTTCCTCTTCGCTTCTGCCTTTACCCCTCTCCTCCCCTGTTGATCTGCTTCTCTCCCGCGGCACTGTGCACCTGGCCACCCTCTGTCTCTCGGGCCCAGGTACCTGCTCACCCTGCCTCCCTCCTGCACTGTCTCCCGGCCATCCCAGGCACTGGGATCTGTATCTGTACCCATACAGTCCCCCACTCTTCTTCTGCACTTATCAGATATACCCTATCTGACTAATCACACACTTGCCACTTGCTGGCTGCACTACTCTTTTCACTGCATTTATTTATTTATTTCACTTATTATTTATTATTTTCTCTCCTCTGTCCGCACTTTCCACTTCTCCCCCTTCCCCGCACTTTTCCCCTTTCCATTTTCAATGCACTTGCACGTTCTTAATGTCACTGGGCCTAGTAAGATTGTTATTTTTTGTTTTCCCCTGTTCCCCTCCCTTTGCTTGGTCGCGCTCTGAAACACCTGTGTATGAGCGCGATTGAAATATTATATCATATCATATCAATAAAACCACATATAGTGATGTCATCAGTAGTCCATGAATATCAGTCAGGCGGTTTTGAGAAACTAGCGTGCATGGTCTCATTTAAGGTTATGAGCACGACCGCACATCCATAATTATGTCGCTAAGAAACTGGGAGCGATTATGTTGGGTACACAAATTATCATTAGTGTGTGTCAGAAGCCATTATATGTGCTTGGCTTGTTTTGCTATGTCCCACAGCTATTTCCATCAATGAGAGTGTGAGGAATAGCCTCTGCAAAAATGGGTAACTCCCTGTCCCGCTAGTTTTTTGAATTTCATGAAATTCTGAGGCATCGATTTTTGGAAATCTTTTTTACAAACTTGCGATCAACTGACAGTGGCTCTCCTTTTGTGTGTTCTCTCCCTTGCTTAAGATTCATGAACTAAGAAAAATGGAAAACACCATGGTCGATAAAGTTATAATAATTATGAAGTCACAGAAGTACATAGCTTGTCTAAATATAGTTGCTTGATGCGAATTCTAGTATTAGGACTGTCAAAGTCTTGGTTATATTTGAGCCCCCATGAAGAAAGCAGAGGGATAACAAACCAGCTGAAACCAGTCGATCATTCTGTATTATATAATCTCCATACTAGTGGAGATATATAGCTGTTTTAATAGTTTCTGTACTAATTCTTCACATATAAGTAACAGGGGTTCAGTATATATTACTTTTTGATTCCCGCTCTTTTAACCAGTACCCCTTAGTGAGTAGATATGCAAGGAAGAATACAACTGGTTACTTTGTCATCCCAATAATGTGTTTTTCAGCTGCACAGTTTTTGTATCATAGGGGACAGTTCTCCTGTTTTCTATCCACTTTTAGCTAGGCCGCACACTAGCAAAACCTAGGGTGAGCTTTCCCCAGTAGGATGCAGCTGTGTTCTTCGATGAGGGACAGATATTTATAGGGAGAAATAATAAGTAGTGATTCTCCTGTTTTTATGTTTCGAACATGTATATATACCAGTAATGAGGTAAAGAAGGCATCTTTTATGCCCCTGCTGTGACTTATGTTGCGATAACTAGAATGCTGGATCATTTATCCACTGTGGACCTCTTTGCACCTGCCTATCCATGATGGTCCTGCATGATGCCCATCAGGAATTACACTTAACACCATTGAATAACATATTTTGCTAGATAATACCATTGCAATGTTGTACTTATGTTGTGAATAACAATAACATGGCAATACTTATCCAAGATCTCCGTTCAAGGTCATAACTATCAGCTCCTGGGTTATTCATGTCCATATGAAGCTGGTGGCTAGTGCGGGTCCTGGTCCTTTGCTGCACATCAGTACACTCTCACAGTTGGTGAAGCACTAGCTTTCTCTCTTCCTTTCTGTCCTTTTTCCTTCCTTCTATCTTTAACCATCTGCCTTCCTACCGCTTGTATCCCCTTTTCCTTTCCTCTGAATTTCTGAGGTGTTTTGTCCCCCCACACTGTTTTCTTTCTCCTAGACCCTTTGCTTAATTATGTTTTTTCGTGTATCCCCTCTATCACTCTCTCTTTTGGACTTACTCTTTCACTCTCACTCAATCAATCACCACCTGACTGGCAAGCTGTTTATGAACACTTATATGGAGGTGTGTGACACTGAAGTCGATATTAATGGATCCATAACAGATATTTTACAGGTTCTTTGGGGCAGAGAGATACACTTCTGTGGGTGCTTCTCTTTGTGTTTATTTGACAATTCTACTGCACTCCAGCTTTACTGTCCCAGCCAAATGTTGCAGTGGCTGTACCCACTGATGAGCAATACCCATGAATGGATATTAATAGTATTTTCTGTATGAGAGAGTGAGTTAATTTGTGTAGTATCTTGATGGTCTAACCTCACAAATTCCCATCCTTTGACATTTTGGCACTTTGATATGATATTTGATATGACAATTATAACGCGCCTATACAAAGTGTTTCATTAAGCAGATCTTTTTATTCACCTGCGTGTAGATGCAGCCATTTCCTTCGAGGTATGTTGAGTATTCCGCAGGTACTTCAGGGAGCTGGATACGCTGGAGCAGTAACCGGTTAGCTTCATTCACATGGAACTCTCTCTGAAATGTGTCACTGGACCGCACTATCACCAAGCTCTCGCCATTCTTTGTGTAGGTGGCAGCACCATAGGTTGCTAGTGATTGGAGGGCAACCACTGTATCCTACGGGAAGGAGGGAAAATGTATGAACATGGACAATGCCTAGTAACATTTAGTAGCACAGAATGCAACCTGTGAGCCCATTATAGTCCTTTTATGGCTTGACGCACTTGAGATTTCCACGAGACACAGTAGTTTGGCTCTGGCCAGATTTAGATCTAGGGGTAGTATCAGGAGCTGGAATGAACATGAATCGCCATTCCATTAACAGAACCATGCACTCATCTCTGAGGGATTGTGCAAATCACAGCGTAATGCTAGCGCAACACACCCACACATATAGCACTTTCCAAAGGCAAGTGAATTATTTTCTCTCACTCAATAGGTGTTTCTGTGTGTTCGCGGGGAAGAGAAATTAGGGTTACGGTTTACAGTCACTTTGTTTCCCAGCTAGTTTTTGTGTGTTTATTTTGAATCTTCCATAAATTATAAAGGGACATTTACATGTGCTCCTTTTTCCCTCTGAATGCCTGTTTTTGGTATCCCCTATTTTCTAAGGCCTTGCGGCTCTCTGCATTTCTCCTAAATATTCCACGAGTGAGCTCATTTTGTGACGAGAGCTCTTATTTGATTACTGCAGTGCTCCTTCCACTTGGGTGGCACATTGCAGATTTGACGGTAATGCTAGGGATAGATGGCAGGCCCACTATCCTGTCTGCCTGGCATATCCCTGATCATCCCAGGGCTCCTTTCAACACCGCCACCCAATCATTCTGCACTCTCAAAAAAAGTTGGACTCCTCAAACCCATTAATCTGTGCTAAAAAGGTTTTCCACATTTTTGGCCAAGGGTAAGCTGGGTTTGGGCAGGGCATATGGCTTCGATTTGCACCCACACAACCCCCAAATTACGATGTATATACCTAAGGGTGGTGAAGTGGACCGACTCTCTTGAAATGAGGAGGCAAACTTAGCATCTTTGCTCCCCTTTCCCTTCTACTAACATTAATTTTGTCTCCCGGTTGGAAACCATCTCCAGGGACTTTGTGCATGCTTCTCGGGAAAACATTTGTTGCATCGTAGTTTTCTGACAGTAGTGGTTGGTTTCACTGCTACGCTGATAGAACACAGGTATGCCTGCGTGTGAAAGGGGGGAATAAGGACGTCTCAGAGGTATCCCGGGGTGTCTTTATGAGGTAAAATGTTACCATGTCTTTTTAGATCCCACTTCATGCCAGAGTCCATCCTCTAAATGTGGGACAAGTTATCGAACCTGTGCTGCCCTGCATTGTCTTGTTTCCAATGCAAGTGCATTGCCCCTGAGCTCTCTTCCTGGCCCAAGTAAGAAACTAGATGGGGGCTTGCGGATTGAAATGTAATTCATCCAAGATGAAGGTAACTTTGCTGGGGGTCCAGAATGGCCCAATGGTCAGAATTGCCCCTATCTCCAACTTAGGGCTTGTGTGCGATCTCCTAATAAGGTGAAGAATGTAGGGGTCCTTTGGAATGCAAATTTGGAAATGAAGACCCAAATTGGTGTGTGTTTATTAAAATCACATTTTCTTAGACTATGTCACTTCACATGACACTTCCATTTGTCCTCAAGAGGTCCATGCCATGGTGGCTGGACTTCCAGTTAACTCCAAGTTGGCAATTATGGATACACCAAAACACAGCTGTTCATCTGATGGGACAGTGAATCATGTTTACATTGCTTTGTTTTACTTTCAAATGTGTTCATCGATGAGGTCCTTGCTGCCTAAGTGATAAGATGAGTGTTAGAGTCCCTCGCAAAATCCTCACTCATGGAATCAATATCTGTTCTCTGTTCCTAAAGCCAGATATAAACAGGAAGGATATTGCCGATTTGCAGTACAGACTCCTTGTGCCTGGTGTCGCCTCCCTTTCCGAAATACATGGAATTGTGCAGTGCTTGAAATTCAAAGAGCAGTCAAGACATTCCTATTCTGTTGGTAGGAATTTTATAGCAGGATATTTGTTGAGTCCATTTTCGCTATTTGATGCATTTGAATATGCAGGGTCACATGTTATAAATGTATATCAACATAGATTGTTTTGAAAATCTATATTTATAAAAGTCAACTCTTATTTGTGGGTTTGTGGCTTGGCGAAGCGTTCTTACTTATACAATTCCACACTGTTTCACCAATCTGCACCAAATTTTGCATGACCCTCCGGACATGACTGGTTAGATGACATTTGGACACCCGACTCCTTTCCCGGGATTTCAGCACCTTCGCACATGAGAAGGTTGCCTGAAATTGGCAAAGCATCAATGTGGTCATAGAAGAACCGGTCTCGACATGAGGAACAAAACTCGAAGTCCCTATTGGACCTTGAAAACCATGTTTCAAAACCCTAGGATGTTTCTGAGATATTTGCACCGCAACGAACTGCACCACTCCAGGATGAGGCGATAGGTGGGTAGAGAGCACAGAAGGTCACAGTATGCAGCAGCACACCAACTCTCGCCTCCCCCCACAATGTCTGCACTGGTGTTTGTCAGCCAGCCATACACGCTCATTCTCAGTGCAGTTTACTTCAGAGTGCAAAGCATATCAAGTGATAAGCGAATCGGAACACCGACCTACAGAATCATTGATTTTCACAATTGATGAGCGTATTGTCATGCCTGTCCACAGAACCTGTTCGGAGGACGGATACTTTTTGCTAGTCCATAATAAAATGAAGTTATTTTATACATATGACTAATACAACGTAAAATGACAAAGGAATCTAAATGAAGGTGAACAATCAAGGTAAAGGACAGATTGATTGGTAACCTTTGGGCAATAGATCCGTTGTCAATCATCTGAATGAAGACATTTTTGGCATCTTCATGGTATTAAGCCAATGAGCTATAGGTCACGAGAGAATATACAAGTTTAATAAGAAACACATCCCTAGGATTGCTTCTTTTGCAAATTATCTCGATGAAGAATTGTTTTATATGTATTTGTTTTTCATATGGTGCTACTATGATTTCAGTGGTGTGTGTCACCATGCTTCCTATTTGCTCTCAGCATATTGACTCAAAGCTGCAAGGTGAAGAGTACAGTTCTATAGTTTAGAGCAGCACTGTCGTTCTTAAATTGTATGATAGCAAGTTGTACTGAAAATGGCTAGTCAAGGCTCTGGTGTAGCAGATTATGGAGGTGGAAATTGGGAAGGGATATAGGTTAGAGGGCCAAGGAAAAAAGACTGATATTAACTGCTCCTTAAAATACTGCATGGGCCTAAATATCTAACTATCGACACCTATGCATAGTGCCTATTGCGATGTAGTGGTTGTTAATTTCTATTACAGAAGTGTGTGCAAGGCCCCTTTTGTAATATTGAATGTGTGCCCGCTGTTTTAGTGTGTGTCCATTTGTGAGGGGGCATCCACTCATCTGCATGGGGGCTCACACAGAGCTCTGGAGCAGCTTCTCCTTTTGTTAATAGGGCTCAACGCCCTGAGCTTCACCTGGTGCAGCCTCTCTGTGCTGCACTAGGCATAGCCTGGGATTAAGTAATCTAGGCATAGCCTGGGTTTGTGTAATCTGGCCGCAGGTAACTGGCATAGAATGGGATTGTATTATCAGGCCACAGGCAACTGGCATTTGGGGAGCCGGGTTAGCATTCAGGTGGTCACACTAATATGGCAATAAGCCCCAAGCCGGCGGGCCATTACCGCCTAAGGTAATGCCCCCTGGGTCTTATTGACATGAGTATTATGGGGTTTGAAGCCCCAGCATACTAATGGTTTTGTTTTATTTTCCCTTCTGCAATTGTATGTGCCGTTTCAAAAGGCTGCAGTACGCATTAGTTCTAGAAAGACTAGAACGTGCATACTGCTTCATTACTACGGATCAACAGGGCGCCATTTTGGGTCCAAGTTGATCTGTAGTAATGATTTTGGAAACGTTATGGAAAGGGAAAGGGGTGGATTTCGTTTTGAAGTGAGTGTTGACAATTGGGGAAGCTTCAGCTCGCTGGCCTGGGCTCTCTGGTTATGTGAGCATTCGTCCGAGGAAATGGCGGCGGATCATGGCGAGTGAAGAAGGTAAGGGAACCTGTGGGAGATGCATGCTGTTGCGTCAAAGGGATTACACTGTGGTAAGGCTTGCAATTGAGCCAATCCACATTCAGTGTTTCCTGTAGCATTGGCGCGTCAGGTACTAATTGGGCATTTTCTATTGAGCTGGATCACTTTCTTGGCTAGGCGTATTGCAGTGGTATCTTTTGGATGGTTTTGTGAACAATGCACAAGTATTGGAATGGTTTATGGTAGATGGAGTTGAAACAGTAGAGTGAATGGAGTGTAGGAGATTTATAACCTGAATTTAAAACCAGACGCAGGTCTGGTGGCTGCTTTACGGTTTGGCTGCAGGGTGGGGAGAAAATCAGTCTTGCAGGCAAACGAATAGCATGTTGCAGCAGTCAATCAGGGTGTTACCAAGAGACATGCTGGTAATTTTTAAGTAGTTAATTGGGGGCAAAGGTTTCAATTTTCACATTAGTTTCAAGGTGCCGAGGCACAGGGCAGTGTTCATGTAAAATGAGAGTGCATTTGCTGGCCAGTGATGAGACCTGATTTTGACTGTGCGTTACATTCTAGGATGCGTTTGTATTTGTATTTATTTTATTTATAGAGCGATCCTGGCCCTGGGGCATCTGGGCGCATGTTTTACAGAGCATAGTGTTAGCACAAATATACAGTTTTTTTACATAGATTACAGTAAGTCAGGGCAATACAGAGTATTGAATACAGGCAGGTAAAGTAAAAAGGGACCCAGAAAGTAACAATGACATGATAGGAACTTAGCACATTTACTTTACAATGGGGGAAGCTGTGGTAACGTGGTCCTTTAGTACTTCCCGCCAAGCATAGCTACTCTTATGCATACTGTCCCGCCAGATCGAGTTCCTGGAGCCAGCGTTTAGTATTGCTCTTAAATAGTTGGAAAGATGGTTTGGATCTGAGAGGGGAAGGAAGCGTGTTCCAGAGCTTGGATGCCAGAACTGGGAAGTAAATCTGGGGATAGACATGGTGTGAATTTGAGCCGTTCTAAGAGGCCTTGAGGATGTGTGCGGGGAGAGTGTATTGGAGAGGTATGCTGGTGCAAGATTCGCCCTTGCTTTGTGGGTTAGAACAAGCATTTTAAGGGAGATTCTATGCTCAACAGACAGCCACTGAAGGTTGCGTCTTGTGCCCGATATATGGAGCTTCTTCAGAATGTTGAGGGCAGCCCTAATGGCATTGTTTTGTGTTACTTGGAGTTTATTAATATTTCTGTGGCTGATCCCTAAGTAGAGGGCATTCCAAAAATCAATTTTGGCCATAACTAGGGTTCTGGCAAGAGTAATACTGTTGGAAGTTGTGAGGAAGGGCCTACACGCAGTGATTAATTTGCAAGTGTATGCTGATGCTGCAACTACCGCATTTGTTTGTCTGGTGAAGGAGAGTGTGGCATCAAGGTAGATACCAAGGGTTTTGGTATTATTAGATACCATGATAGTGTTGCCATCAATGGTGAAGGATTTGAAGGTAGTGTCTAATTTATTAAGTCTAGCGTGAGAACCGAGGATGAGTAGCTCGGTTTTCTCATCGTTTAGACAGAGTTCGTGATGTGCCATCCAGGCTTGGATAACAGAATAGATTTATTTTGTTGAGGGCTTTTGTATCTATTGCGTGGTCTCCAATCATGGGAATGAGTATCTGGGTGTCGTCAGCGTAATTGGTATACAAGACACCCATATGAGTACTGGCGAGGGTTCCGCCGACGCAGAGGGTGAGAAGACCTGCATAGTTCTATTTGCAAGGAAAGATCTAATCCAGGATGTGGCTGTGTCAGAAAAGTGGGCAGCTATTTTCAAGTGGTGGCAGAGAGTTTGGTGGTTGAACAGATCAAAAGCCGCTGATGGTCAAGCAGTAGTAGGAGGGCTAATTTACCCTTATCTTTTATGTCTTGGATTTGTGTTATGAGGTAAATCAAGGCTGTTTCCGTACCATGTCTGGGGCGGAAACCTGATTGCCTGAGACCGAAGAGATTGTGAGTTTCTAGATAAGCCTGAATTTGCAGGTAGGCTGCCGTCCAATATTTTTAGTAAAAAAGGCACCGTTGTGATAGGTCTGTAGTTGGAAGGGTTACTAGGATCGAGGGTGGATTTTTTGATTAATGGGATGCCCCAAGCATCTTTTAGATTATCTGGCACAATTCCTGTTTTAAAAGAGGCGTTAATGAGATTAGTAATGAAAGGAGCAAGGTCGTGTGCAGCTGCTTTAATATGTCACTGAAAGGCACAGGAGACCCCACACTCTAGATTAGGGTATTACCGTAATAGTTTGTCTCGGAAAGAAAATCCAGAGGAAATAATTCTCAGAAAAGAAAGGCGTATTAAGGATTTTATTATACCCAATACATTTTTTTCTTTGTGAATTTAGTCACGAATTAATCTGCACTGTAGCAATTTTTATTTTACATAGCTGGAATACTTAAAAACAAAACAGTTTGATAAAATTCATCCTATTAAATCATACAAACATTTACCCGCATTCATACTACATCCATCCATAAGCTCATACACCTCATCGACAATTACAAGATAAAAACATCTAACAAATATAACAATTCATATACAATTTCATAATTATACAATCAATTTGTGTGCAAAACAACGCATAGTGCAGGGCCACGATACATTTTTAAGTGGTCAGCAGCAACAACGCTTAATGCATGACCATATTAGATTTTTGAAAACTGTGGTCAGCAATCCGGATAGGCCAAACAAGATCTTCATAAGTGGCCTTATCCTAGGTTTTTCTCGACCGGTTTCAACGTGTGAAAGATGGTTTAATACGTCTTCATCAACTTTCCTACTGGATTCGCGAGACGTAATTAATCTTGTCGAATTAAGACCTTTCAATTCATCTACACAAATATTAGTCTCTGTAGATATTGACGCGTTATACACAAATATACCTCAAGACAGAGCAATCCTGAGCCTAAGAACTATCTTAGATAGCAGACCATCCTCCCATATTGTACCTACAGAATTTCTGTGTAAAGCAGCCCAACTGGTTCTGACTAATCGCTTCTTTAAATTTAAAGAAGAATTATTTTTACAAAGCAAGGGTACAGCGATGGGGTGTACTTTTGCCCCAAACTTGTCTCTACTTGAGAAAGAAAAATCCTACACACTTCAAATCCGTTTAGAGACAAGATCAAGATGTATCGTCGATATATCAACGACATATTTATGATCTGGGAGGGCTCAATGGAATCCTTATTGGCGTTCTTGGATTGGCTCAATAAAGTGGATACAGACATCCATTTCACTTTTGAACATTCCACGTCAAGAATTGCATTTTTGGACCTATCCATTTTTACTGATGGAAATGTTCTTCATACCGAATTACATAGAAAAGTAACTGAAAGAAACACAACACTAAAATATGAGAGCCAGCATCCGGCAAGTCTCCTACGGAACCTGCCTTATGGTATGTTTTTGCGACTACGACGCAACTGCACAGACATTAACAACTTTACAAAACATGCCTCTGTTTTGGAACAAAGACTATTGGAACGGGGCTATCCCAAAAGACTTATAAAACAATCTAGAAAAAGAGCCCGTTTTGCAAATAGATAGGCCCTCCTGTTACCCAAAGTTCAACTACAGAAAAAAGAACTAGTATGTGTATCAACTTTTTGCCAATATAGTGAAGCCATAAAAGGCATCATATTAAAAAACTGGCGCATTTTAAACGCTTCAGGAACTAGGGTACCCAAACCCCTTTTTGCATTTAAAAAAAGCAAAAATCTTAAACAGAAGATTACACGCGCCAGTAGAAGCAACCAAAAACTGCTGATGATACGGGACGTGAACCAGAAGCCGGTTCTTGGGCATTATCCATGCACCACCTGTGTGGCCTGTAGGTTTTCTAAAAAAATGACTTAGTTTTTCATGCAACAGAAACAGTGGGACCTCCGCACTTTTACGACTTGTAAAAGTAAAAATGTGATCTATGCAATTCGGTGCCCATGTCAAAAAATGTACATTGGCAAGACGACCCGGGAAGTAAGCACGCGTATGTTAATGTTAATGTTAAAGGTCATTTGTACCGCGCACTATCACCACCGGAGTGGTCCCCTGGCACTCTGGCGGCTCTGAGAGAGGGAGGGAGGTGTGGGTTAGTGGGTGGAGGCTGGAAAAGTGCAAGAGAGCAGTGATGTGCTGTTGGCAGCCTCAGCCCGGTGGTTCCGTCGGCTGGGCCTGGGGTGTATGCGAACGGTAGTCGTTGTGTGCTGATGTGTGTGTTTTGTTGTTGCAGTGTAGTGAAGTTCTTGCGGTTTGCTGCGCTAGGGGTTTGTGGTTGTGTTTGATTTGGAGTTTGAGAGGTGTATGCAGAGAAGGAAATTGTTAGTGGTATTGGTATTGGTTAGTTGGTATCTCTATCCTGGATTGAGCCAGTTGGGCTTGTGTAATCTTACACGGCGGAATGCTTGTACGCCCTGTGCCTCAGGAGGTATGTGCCCGTTTTTGCATTCGAGGCCGTTTGAGGATATAGCTGTCCCCTCCGCCCGCTCCCTTAATAACTTTGCATGCTCCTTACCCCCCACATGATTAGCGCAGCTGCTAGTGTCCATACTTCCGATTGTGGGGTGATTGGTGGTATCTCGTCCGTACCACAGCCCTGTGGTACCTAGTTGTGGCTGTACGGGCAGAGGGGGATGGTAAGGGTTGGCTGGAGTTGTTGCCTCCGTCTCCCTGGGTCTCGCGGGTGGACCCTTGTGTCCAGCGTCAGCCCTACTGGTGCTTGGAGTACTTCTGTCGTTCTATGGGTTTGTCAGTGTCCTTTTTTGAGTCGTTTGTTTTATTGTTTCGGTTTTAGTCTCTGGTGTTGAAGAGGTAGGTTTTTAGTAGTTTTCTGAATTTAAGGTGATCTTTGGTGTTCCTTATTATTTTTGGGGTGTTGTTCCAGGTTTTCGCGGCTAAGTGGTAGAAAGCGGTGCCTCCGAGTTTCTTCTTGATGTAAGGTTTTTGTTCCTGTCGGATTTCGTTGGTTGATCTGAGCGGTCTCGTTGGCTTGTAGATTGTTATTTTTTTTTGTAGGAATTCTGCTCCTTGTCGGCTGATTGCCCTGTGCGTTATGCACATTGTTTTGAAGATGATAGGCTGTTTTACTTGGAGCCAGTGTAGTGTTTTTAGGGCCGGGGTGATGTGGTCTCTTCTGGATAGTTTGAGGAGTAGTCTGGCTGCTGTGTTTTGGATCCGTTGTAATTTCTTCATTAGGTATTCCGGTATACCGAGGTAGAGGCTGTTTGCATAGTCGATACTTGACATGATGAGGCCGACGATGATGAGTGTTTTGTGTGTGAAGGAGAGGAAAGGTAGTATTTTTCTTGCCGTGTGGAGGAGGAAGAAGCATTTCTTGACTGTTGCGTTTATTTGCGGTTCTAAGGTTAGGGTGTTGTCCATCAGGACTCCCAGATTTTTTACTACCTTGGATGATGACGGTGCAGATCCCATTTCCGTTGGCCACGGGATGGCGGTTTCCTTCTCTTGGTCTTTGGATATGATCATGATTTCGGTTTTTCCTGGGTTGATTTTCAGGTTGTTGGCATTCATCCAGTTGAAGACTTCTTTTAGACAGTCGGTTAAGTTTGAATGATCGGCTTGGGTGTCTTCGATCTTGTAGATGATTTGAGTGTCGTCTGCGTAGTTGTAGCATTTGATGTTGTGTTTCTTGAAGATTCTGATTACTCGGGTTTGGTAGATGTTGAAGTACAGTGGTGATAGTGAGGATCCTTGTGGTACTCCACAGTGGTTGACTCGTGGGGTGGATTTGAAGGGTTTGATCCAGATGGTTTCAGTTCTGTCTGCTAGGAATGATTTAGTCCAGCGTAGCGCTGTGTCTGTTATGCCTATGTCTTCTAGTCTTTTGGTTAGGGTGTCATGGCTGACTGTGTCGAAGGCTGCGGAGAGGTCGAGCAGGATAAGGGCAGATGTTGTGTTGGAGTCTGCGTTTGTTTTTAGGTCATCCCAGATGGATAGTAGAGCTGTTTCTGTACCTCTTGTGGGTCTGAAGCCGACTTGAGCTTGGTCTAGCAGGTGGTGTTCTTCAACGTATTCTTGGGTTAGTTTGTATACCTAGGTTTCGAGGAGTTTGGCCGGGTAGGGGATGTTGGAGATTGGTCTGTAGTTGGAGAGGTCATCTACGTCCCCGCTTGTGTTTTTCAGAAGTGGTTTGATGTAAGCCAATTTGAAGATCCTTGGTACTGTTCCTGTTGCCAGTGATAGATTTAGAAGGTTTCTGAAGTATTCTGCTGGTGTTCCTTGTCCGAGAATTGATTTGTAGATGTCCGGGGGGCAGGGATCCATTGGTGAGCCCACTTTCTTGCTGTGTTTTATCAGCATTGCGAATGCCTCTGCTGATATTTCTGGGTAGTTATTGAGTTTGTGCAGCGGTTCTGATTTAGGTTCGTTTGGTTGTAAGTCGTTGCTGATTGGTCTCTGTTGGATGGTTTGTCGGATGTCATTGATTTTCTTTTTGAAGTGGTCTGCAAGGTTGTTGCATAGTTTCTCCGAGGGGGTTGGGGTGTTGTCACAGCCTGGTGGGTTTCTCATTTCTTTAATGATACGGAACATTTCTTTTTGTGTGTTGGTGGCATTTGTGATTCTGTCATTATAATGCCTTCTCTTTGCCTTTTGTATTTCCTTTTTGTATGCGCAAATTTGCTTCTGGAACATTGTTTTTATGTTTGGGTTGTAATCTTTCCTCCATTCCATTTCCATCTTTTTGTTTTCTTTTTTCATGGTGCTTAGTAGTGGGGTAAACCATTTAGCCATTGCTCTCTTTTTTGATGGTGTGAATGGTTTTTCTGGGGCCATCTTGTCAATTGTATCTGCAACCCATTTGTGTAGTATCTCGGCTTTCCCGTCTAGGTCAGCTAGGTCTAGTTCTGTTGTTGAGGGCTTGGTTAACTCCGGTTGTTCGAATAGGTTGCCTTTTTTGACATCTTTCCAGTTTCTTTTTGTGGTGGCTGTGAGTTTGGGAGGTTGGATGTAGGCTTGAGTAGGCAGAGTGATTACGAATGGGATGATGAGATGGTCGCTCCACAGTATTTGTATCGGCGGTGCCGTGGTGATGAGTTTTTCCTCTGCGAATATTGCATCCAGGGTGTGTCCTGCCGAATGAGTTGCCCCTTTTACTAGTTGTCGTAGTTTCATGGTGGCGAGTTGTTCAATCAGTGAGTTTTGTGAGTTGGCATGACTGTCTTCGAACCAGATGTTGAAGTCCCCCAGTACGATTAGGTGTTCGTGGTTGATGGCTATGTTGGTTATGGCTTCTATGAAGTTGTCGACGAAGGATGCATCATAAGTTGGGGGTCTGTACACCAGGATGAATGTGACGTTGGTTTTTGGGTTAGCTGTAAGGTGTATGATCATGGACTCGCAGTTGGGGATGTTGAGTGGTTCGTCTGTTCTTATTTTCAGCTGTTCTTTAAATGCTATTGCGATGTCTCCTCCTTTTTTGTTTTTCCTGTTTGTTTGAAGGCATTTAAAATTTGCCGGAAGGCAGCTTTGGAGCGTGATTTTGTAGTTGTCGTCCAGCCAAGTTTCTGTGATGAAGAGGATGTCGATGCCGTTGTCGTCGAGTAGATCGAAGATCTCTGTGGAGTGTTTTGACATGGATCTTGCATTTATTAGATTGCAGTGGAGTTTAGAGGTGTAACTTGGTTTGCCTTGTTTTGTTAGGGTCGTTTTCTGATCTTGTTGAGCAGCAGTTTTCAGGTTGTCAGCGTTCTCGAGTAGTTCTTCTAGGTTTAGTCTAGGTCTTTTGTTTTCATCTGGTTCATCTTCCAGGGGACATGGTTGTGGGTTGGGGGTTCTTCTTGCTTTGGTGATGTATGGTGTTATTGCTTCAGTTGTGTGCTTGTTGTATCTGGTGGGGTTTGTCCTTCTTCGTGATGTTGGTTGGTTGCTCTGTGTAGTTGGTTTTGGCGTCACGTTGGTTCGATCTGGTGAGTAGGTCGCAGCGAGGTATGGAGTTAGGTAAAGGGACTTGTCTCTTCTTTCCGCGTTGGTCCGATCTTTGAACCTGTCTGTGGGGGTGTGTTCTGTTGTTGCGGTTCTTAGTTGAAGTTTCGGGGTGTTTGTTCTTTCTTCTCTTCTTTCCCTCTGGGTGGGTCGTTTGCGTGGCATTGTACGATTCCGAGTTGTTTTTAGTCTAGTTGTTGTCTTGGTCGGGGTGTAAGGTTGGAGTTGGGGTTGTATAGTTATATAGTTGGGTTCTGGCAGTGGCTCTCTTTAGTCTCCGTCTCCCTTAGCGACAGTGCAGTTTGGGCACGGTGGCCCTGCTGGGTTTGGGACGCCTGTATAGTGGGAGAGAGGTCTGTCAAAGCAGTCTGGAGAACTGACACTGCAGTTTGGGTATGGTGGCACTGCTATTAATGGAGTTTGGGGAACAGACAATGCAGTTTGGACACGGCAGCCCCGCTAAGTTTGAGACACCTGTATAGTGGGAGAGAGGCCTATCAGTGCAGTTTGGAGAACAGACAATGCAATTTGGGCACGGTGGCCCTGCTAAGTTTGAGACACCTGCATAGTGGGAGAGAGGCCCATCCGTGCAGTCTGGAGAACAGACAATGCAATTTGGGCACGGCGGCCCTTCTATCAATGGAGTTTGGGGAACAGACAATGTAATTTGGGCACGGTGACCCTGCTGAGTTTGAGACACCCGTATAGTGGGAGAAAAGTCTACCAGTGCAGTTTGGGCAAGGCGGCCCTGCTAAGTTTGAGACACCTGCATAGTGGGAGAGAGGCCTATCAGTGCAGTTTGGACAACAGACAATGCAGTTTGGGCACGGCGGCCCTGCTAAGTTTGAGACACCTGTATAGTGGGAGAGAGGCCTATCAGTGCAGTTTGGACAACAGACAATGCAATTTGGGCACGGCGGCCCTGCTAAGTTTGAGACACCTGTATAGTGGGAGAGAGGCCTATCGGTGCAGTTTGGACAACAGACAATGCAGTTTGGGCACGGCGGCCCTGCTAAGTTTGAGACACTTGTATAGTGGGAGAGAGGCCTATCGGTGCAGTTTGGACAACAGACAATGCAGTTTGGGCACGGCGGCCCTGCTAAGTTTGAGACACCTGTATAGTGGGAGAGAGGCCCACCAATGCAGTCCGGACAACAGACAATGCAACTTGGGCACGGCGGCCCTGCTAAGTTTGAGACACCTGTATAGTGGGAGAGAGGCCTATCAGTGCAGTTTGGAGGGCAGACAATGCAATTTGGGCATGGCGGCACTGCTAAGTTTGAGACACCTGTATAGTGGGAGAGAGGCCTATCAATGCAGTTTGGAGAGCAGACAATGCAATTTGGGCACGGCGGCCCTGCTAAGTTTGAGACACCTGTATAGTGAGAGAGAGGCCTATCAATGCAGTTTGGAGAGCAGACAATGCAATTTGGGCACGGCGGCCCTGCTAAGTTTGAGACACCTGTATAGTGGGAGAGAGGCCTATCAGTGCAGTTTGGACAACAGACAATGCAATTTGGGCACGGCGGCCCTGCTAAGTTTGAGACACCTGTATAGTGGGAGAGAGGCCTATCGGTGCAGTTTGGACAACAGACAATGGAGTTTGGGCACGGCGGCCCTGCTAAGTTTGAGACACCTGTATAGTGGGAGAGAGGCCTATCGGTGCAGTTTGGACAACAGACAATGCAGTTTGGGCACAGCGGCCCTGCTAAATTTGAGACACCTGTATAGTGGGAGAGAGGCCTATCAATGCAGTTTGGAGGGCAGACAATGCAATTTGGGCACGGCGGCCCTGCTAAGTTTGAGACACCTGTATAGTGGGAGAGAGGCCTATCAATGCAGTTTGGAGAGCAGACAATGCAGTTTGGGCACGGCGGCCCTTCTATCAATGCACGAGGTTAGGTATCTAGTGTAAAGCTGTACAACTCCCAACCCTGGCCCTCCTACCTTACTGGTCCTTGTAGTTGCTGGTTGACGGCTGGCCACTGGCTTGGCTTCCCCTGCGGACACCTGCTGACACTTCCTGGAGTCGCCTCCGTTGGAGTCGCTCTTAGCCGCTGGGGGCTGCCGGGCAGAGGGCTGCCCTGGGAGGACCGGTGATAAAGGCTGGGGGGACCAATGAGAACGGTGCCGGGAGAGGAGGAGAGGAGGGCTTTGGATGGTGAAAAGGCAGCGAGCGCTTGAAGTGCAGGTCGCTAGACCCTGGGCCCCGAAGCCCAGTAACCAATCACGGGCGGTGGGCGGGTTGGGAGACAAGAGGGGGCAGGGGCACGCTCGAGGAGGGATGCGGGATGCACCAATGGGAAGGTGGGCGAGGCGGGCAGACTGGGGAATCAGGAAGGGGTGCGGGGAGGGAAGGGTGCAAGGGCCTGCTTCTGGGCACGGGCCCACCAGGCAACACACTCACCGGGCTCCGAGGGCCTTGGAAAGGAGCCGGTGGGGGCCTCGCGAGTCGCTAGACTCGATGCAAGATTGGAGGCACCAATGGGAGGGAAGGAGGGCGGGTCGGCGGGCGGGCAGACTGGGGGATCCGGAAGGGGTGTGCGGGGAGGGAAGGGTGCAAGGGCCTGCTTCTGGGCACGGGCCCACCAGGCAACACACTCACCGGGCTCCGAGGGTCGTGGAAAGGAGCCGGTGTGGGCCTCGCGAGTCGCTAGACTCGATGTAAGATTGGAGGCACCAATGGGAGGGAAGGAGGGCGGGTCGGGAGGCGGGCGGGCAGACTGGGGGGATCAGGAAGGGGTGCGGGGAGGGAAGGGTGCAAGGGCCTGCTTCTGGGCACGGGCCCACCAGGCAACACACTCACCGGGCTCCGAGGGTCTTGGAAAGGAGCTGGTGGGGGCCTCGCGAGTCGCTAGACTCGATGTAAGATTGGAGGCACCAATGGGAGGGAAGGAGGGCGGTCGGGAGGCGGGCAGGCTGGGGGATCAGGAAGGGGTGCGGGGAGGGAAGGGTGCAAGGGTCTGCTTCTGGGCACGGGCCCACCAGGCAACACACTCACCGGGCTCCGAGGGTCTTGGAAAGGAGCTGGTGGGGGCCTCGCGAGTCGCTAGACTCGATGTAAGATTGGAGGCACCAATGGGAGGGAAGGAGGGCGGGTCGGGAGGCGGGCGGGCAGACTGAGGGATCAGGAAGGGGTGCGGGGAGGGAAGGGTGCAAGGGCCTGCTTCTGGGCACAGGCCCACCAGGCAACACACTCACCGGGCTCCGAGGGTCTTGGAAAGGAGCCGGTGGGGGCCTCGCGAGTCGCTAGACTCGATGTAAGATTGGAGGCACCAATGGGAGGGAAGGAGGGCGGGTTGGGAGGCGGGCGGGCAGACTGGGGGATCAGGAAGGGGGGAGGGAAGGGTGCAAGGGCCTGCTTCTGGGCACGGGCCCACCAGGCAACACACTCACCGGGCTCCGAGGGTCTTGGAAAGGAGCTGGTGGGGGCCTCGCGAGTCGCTAGACTCAATGTAAGATTGGAGGCACCAATGGGAGGGAAGGAGGGTGGATCGGGAGGCGGGCAGGCGGGCGGGCAGACTGGGGGATCAGGAAGGGGTGCGGGGAGGGAAGGGTGCAAGGGCCTGCTTCTGGGCACGGGCCCACCAGGCAACACACTCACCGGGCTCTGAGGGTCTTGGAAAGGAGCTGGTGGGGGCCTCGCGAGTCGCTAGACTCGATGTAAGATTGGAGGCACCAATGGGAGGGAAGGAGGGCGGGTCGGGAGGCGGGCAGGCGGGCGGGCAGACTGGGGGTCAGAAAGGGGTGCGGGGAGGGAAGGGTGCAAGGGCCTGCTTCTGGGCACGGGCCCACCAGGCAACACACTCACCGGGCTCCGAGGGTCTTGGAAAGGAGCCGGTGGGGGCCTCGCGAGTCGCTAGACTCGATGTAAGATTGGAGGCACCAATGGGAGGGAAGGAGGGCGGGTCGGGAGGCGGGCAGGCGGGCGGGCAGACTGGGGGATCAGGAAGAGGTGCGGGGAGGGAAGGGTGCAAGGGCCTGCTTCTGGGCACGGGCCCACCAGGCAAAACACTCACCGGGCTCCGAGGGTCTTGGAGAGGAGCCGGTGGGGGCCTCGCCAGTCGCTAGACTCGATGTAAGATTGGAGGCACCAATGGGAGGGAAGGAGGGTGGGTCGGGAGGCGGGCGGGCAGACTGGGGGATCAGGAAGGGGTGCGGGGAGGGAAGGGTGCAAGGGCCTGCTTCTGGGCACGGGCCCACCAGGCAACACACTCACCGGTCTCTGAGGGTCTTGGAAAGGAGCCGGTGGGGGCCTCGCGAGTCGCTAGACTCGATGTAAAATTGGAGGCACCAATGGGAGGGAAGGAGGGTGGGTCGGGAGGCGGGCGGGCAGACTGGGGGATCAGGAAGGGGTGCGGGGAGGGAAGGGTGCAAGGGCCTGCTTCTGGGCACGGGCCCACCAGGCAACACACTCACCGGGCTCCGAGGGTCTTGGAAAGGAGCTGGTGGGGGCCTTGCGAGTCGCTAGACTCGATGTAAAATTGGAGGCACCAATGGGAGGGAAGGAGGGCGGGTCGGGAGGCGGGCAGGCGGGCGAGCAGACTGGGGGATCAGGAAGGGGTGCGGGGAGGGAAGGGTGCAAGGGCCTGCTTCTGGGCACGGCCCACCAGGCAACACACTCACCGGGCTCCGAGGGTCTTGGAAAGGACGTATCAATGAGCATCGCTCAAAAATAAAAACTCGTAACCTTAATGCCCCTATGGTCATTCATTATGTGGAGATGGGCCATAAAGCGGACCAAATGGAATGGTTTTGTGTAGAAAGGGTATTTGGGAATAATTCAACTTAGATCCTAAAAAACCTAGCCTACAAAGAAGAATTATGGATCTTCAATTTAAAAACTCTGACCCAAGGGCTAAATACCTTAGAACCCTGGAATGTAAGTATATAACACTCCTTGTTTTCTTCCATAGACTGGGTCAGCTGTCGGGACACATTAAAATTGTGGTATTGCTTTGGCAATTGGTTTGCTCGTGATTTCTGACCCATTATAAATGGGCGTGCCAGATGCACAGGCATTATTTAAATATAGGGACTGGCCACTTATATACCTCTTAATAAATGCTACTCTGAGAGTTGCGCATTTGTTTTATGACCGGGTATTCACTTCCACTAAGACTAACTAGTCGAGTTAATGATGCCAGTCTACTCGATCTAGTCGGTATGATTGGTTGCCGTGACAACGGCAATGTCCAAACTAAGTTGTCCAGCATGCATGGATTGTGTGCACGTTGTATGCACCAACGAGTATGTGCTATTTCGGGGCGTTTAGAGTGAATTTTTTGCTTGCCACTTTATGACTAGCGAGGTCACGCGCTAGTCGGCCCATTGCTTGATTAGATTGGAGTCCGTGGCAACGTCATGTCTGACCCTTCATTACTCATGACTGGCGTGGTCACGTGGTGGACGGCTCGTTACTCGATTGAGTTAAAGGGCCTGGTTGCCATGGTAGCGGCAGCATGTGGGCTGAGCCGCGGGCTGAGTGTGTGTTGCGTGGACCGACGGTCACGTGCCATTCGGGCGGGCTATCCCCCTTGTTAGCGTATCTCGGGGCGAACACTATTCACGGAGTCACGTGGCAAGCGGCCTAGCAGTCACGTGCTCTTTCTGGCTGGGCTTCTTCCTATCAACGTGGCGTAAGGCACCCACGTGATAGGCAGCCAGCTGCCTTTAACGGGCTGGCAAGGACAGGTAATTCAGATGCGCGTCTCCCTTCCATTTGGACGCGACACAGACGTCCGGAGTTAACAGCGAACTCTGGTCTCGCTCGAGTAACGGCGATGCACTCTGTGGGATATTCTCTGCAGGTAAGTAGCCTTCTCTTAGAATTGAACATTTGGGACTGGTTTTAGAGGGGGTTTCCTCTACTCTCCTCATGGACTTTTTCAGTCCAGATTGGATATTTCGGAATGGTGAAATCTGATTTCTTCCAACTTAAAACAATCAAAAACGGTTCTCCACATAAAGATTCTTAAGGCCACTTGGGCCTTACTTTGGGGTGGAGCCTCTCTTGGAACTCTGAGTATTGTGTGCAGGTTTAGACATCCTTATATATAAAAAAAGACATTTATGTAATATTATGAAGTTACTTCTGTGGCCGGGGTCTTTGATAGAATTTCATTTGTAACCCCTGTAGATTGGAGTCCAACTGCAGCTAACTGCCTTGCAGGATCGTCTATTAGAACATTGCCAATTTGTATGACAGTGTTGCTGTTCCGTACAAAAATTATTGAATGGATTGACTCCTACCATTATTGACAAGGTTGGTCCCCAAAAAAGGGTTTCCTTCAGCAAAGTTGCCTTTCTAAACATACTTGCATGTGGGTATTGATGTTTTCCCATTGGATCCTTCCTCCTTTTCACTTGAGTTGGATTCTACAGTCTTTTCTTTCCGCCTTCCTCATGATCTACACCTGGTTGGTCTAGGGACACTTATTTCTCTTGGTAGCACTCCATGCATGACGCCCTGAGTTTTTAATCCCAATATATGTAAATATTGGGCTACTTATAGCAGGACAGTAGCAGAACAATTTATGTCTGCAATTTATTGTAGTGGAGTCATGTATTGCTATTTTTCTTCCCCGCTTTCTTGGACTTGGTCTCTTCTTTTTCTTTTTTCACAATTTGTGGGATAGGGAACTGATGGGGCCCTTATATTTGTGTTTGCTTTTAGACAACTACCCTTAATCTCCTGATGAAGTCGTATTAAACCATCTTTCACACGTCGAAACCGGTCGAGAAAAACCTAGGATAAGGCCGCTTATGAAGATCTTGTTTGGCATATCCGGATTGCTGACCACAGTTTTCAAAAATCTACTATGGTCATGCATTAAGCGTTGTTGCTGCTGACCACTTAAAAATGTATTGTGGCCCTGCACTATGCGTTGTTTTGCACAAAAATTGATTGTATAATTATGAAATTGTATATGAATTGTTATATTTGTTAGATGTTTTTATCTTGTAATTGTCGATGAGGTGTATGAGCTTATGGATGGATGTAGTATGAATGCGGGTAAATGTTTGTATGATTTAATAGGATGAATTTTATCAAACTGTTTTGTTTTTAAGTATTCCTGCTATGTAAAATAAAAATTGCTACAGTGCAGATTAATTCGTGACTAAATTCACAAAGAAAAAAATGTATTGGGTATAATAAAATCCTTATACGCCTTTTATTTCTGAGAATTATTTCCTGCAGCTGCTTTAATGACAGGTGCTGTGCATAGGTCACCCTGACAGTTGCACGGTTTGAGCTTCCTGATAATGTTTTCTACTTCCCACGTGGACAGTAGTGAGAAGCTAAATGGTTTAAGTGAAGGCTCAGCCGAGGTGTTGGATTCTGGATCTGAAAGTAGGTTACATTTTTTGGCGTTAATTTTGGTTTGTAGCATTGATATTTTATCGAGGAGAGCCTTTTGGATGTTAGTACACCATAAGGCGTCTGTGATACATTTGTGTGTGCAGGTGTGTGTGATTTTGGGGTAGTCAAAAGAGTGGGTGCTTGCTTGTAGCTTGGCATAATGGCCAATAATCAGATCCTTGGGGCACTCTGCAGATCAAGGGGGGACTTGTGTGTGTCTGTGAAGGGCTCAGCACCACAGTGCTTTGACTTTTGTGTGGAGAGGTCCAGATGCATATATATGGTCTGTGCTGCTATAGGCAGATGAGAGATGGAGGAGGATGTGGGAAGCATCCATGTCTACGTCTATTTAGAATGCTTTCTGGCAGGAAACCAGAATGGCATTCCTTGAGGAATTTGATGAGCAATTTATGATGTTTGGACTATTAAATGATCTCTTGTTCAAGGATAATGGTTAAAAAATGAGTAACAAGACATTTTTGAAGGAGTTCAGGAAAGAGAGCTGATAGAAATGGAATAGTTTGGAAACATGTAAATGGATTATCCTATATATATATATATATATATATATAAAACTTTAGTTAAGGTGCAGTTAAGTTGAGCAGATTTAAAACAACAAAACCCTTGAAATTCCGCAGATGTGGAAGTCATGACCAGCTTAACTCGGCAGGCTACCGTTGATGTCCCCCATAATGCTGTTTCCACCATAATGCCATTTGGTGTGTCATCGTGAATCCCTTTTCTTGTAATATGTATGCGCTCGTGGGCTTTGCAACAGGAATTCTCAGAGTTAAGGTGGTCATGATTTCCCACATCCACTGAATTTCAAGGGGTTTGATGTGCTAAATCTGATCAACTTAACTGCACCTTAACTACCTTTTCTCAAAAGCACCTGTAATTGAATTTTACATCCTTAGGTTTTACTCACCTAGTATAACTGTGTGTTATCACAAAAGTAGTTATAGGTTTTTACTGCACCTGGAATAAGTGTTCCACTATTCACAAAAAAGTATATTATCCACTTTACTGATTAAGTGATTTGTACTAAGAGTCATTGTACAACTGGTAGGGTCTACTGCCCTTGCGTTACTGAATGTAATCTGAAAGTAACCATTGGTTTTTACTCCCCAAGAAAAGGTGTGGCCTATACTGAATGTGTATGAAAAGGTTTTGACTTCTCTAGAACTACTGTTAGGTATTCCAAATAAGGTTTATGCTCTGGTCTGTGCACCTTCAAGCATAGTGTTGTGTTTTGAATTGTGATTACATATACTGTCTGATAGTACTTACTAACCCCTAGATTTATCTGAGCCTACCTGTATTTAAATAAATCCTTTATTTTTACAAATCATATTGTTTTGGTGTTTCTTTGGATCATTTGTATAACAATTTCATTTGTACTGATTCTACTGCCCTCTCTCCCTCCTAGGATACGCCTGGCTGCTCTGTCTACGCTACCCTGAACTCAGGTGGTACAGCCTTATACTAAGAGTGGAGTCTTGTACTGCCTAAGTTGAACGGTTTTACTAAGCCCTTAGTTGGACTTCAGAAAAACTGTCCTAACAACCCCATCCTGGGCAAGTGTCCCCAATGCCCTAGGCTTGAAGCATCTCAGGCCCCCAGAACTCTGGTGCAGTATCAAGGCATTCCAAAATATTTCAAATTTCCCCAAAGACCCTTTAATCATGGCCGTTAGTTTCTCCATGGTGACTATTTCTGACTATTAGAATCCACTGACCTAGTGGGGGAAACTCTCTCTTCCCCCACATAGAGATGAATACTAGCTTAGCCGCTAAAACGATACATTTAGCCAGCCTCAACATTGCTTCCCTACCATTCCATTTATCTTCTGAAGCAAGACCCAGCAATATAAATGCTGACTTGAGAGCGGACCTACTCCGTCCTATTTCCAGTGTTGGACAAGTTGCCATAAGATGTGTTAGCGTTTCTTCCTGTACACACCCCCTACATAATAATACCTCAGTCTCCGGGTTAAACCTGCATTGCTTATCTGAGTACAGTACCATCTGTGTAGAAGCTTAACCTGGGCCTCTTAATGCTGTGTGCAAATGAAGCCTTTCCATACATTGTGAAAATATCTTCCCATTCTGCCTGTGAGATATCCCTTCCCGATTCGGCCTCCCATTTCTGCTTGAATGGCCAATCCTCCTTTCCCTGAAGATTCATAACGCACCTATATATTGTCCCTATCAATCCCTTCATGTTGTCTGCTTATTTCAGTGCTTTTTCAAGAGTTGAGTGGCCTTATTGCACCCTTTTTGATAGTCAGGTCATGAAACCAGTGATGAACCTGTTGGTATCTAAATCTGTCCCCCTGCTCCAAACCAAAATCCTCCTTGCATTGCTCAAAGGTCTTACAGTCTCTGTCCCTTACCATGTCTCCTATTTTCCTGCATCCCTCCCTCTCCCACTTATCAAAGCCTTTATCACTCAGGGCAAGTGTGAAGTCTCAAATTCTATTTTGCGTATTAAAACCCACACTGTTAGTGTGCCCCTGGAGATTGGGTTCAAATGCAGCCCTTTGGCTCTCTGCTTCTTGCGTAGCCAGGGTACTTTTCCCTGCTTACTTGCAAACCTCGCTCCTCACTGTAGCTTCCTGTACTGACGCTCATCTGTCTCTCTCTTTCTAATAGAAAGGTCATCGACCTTCCCTGCGTTACAGACTGATTAGAGTAATCCATTCCGACTTGACACTTCCTTCCGAAGAGTTCCGGCTATCCAGGGTTTTCTTCCCCAGGAGGGTTTCCCTGGGGGTTCCGCTTCCCTCCTCCCTGAGATTACCTGCAGGGAGAGAGGGAGCGGGGAATCCACAGGAGATTTTCCGATATCTGCCTGTTGCCTCGATTGTGAACCGCAGTTGCCCAGGTTAGTGAACTCAATCATTATATACTATACAAGTCGCCAGAGTTGACAGTCCCATGGAAAACTGCTCTAGCTACCCAGACCTCGTAATTTGTTCTGTGTCATCCTTTACTGTAATAGCAAGATTGCTATATCTAAAGGGAGCAGGCCCAAGTTAGATGTTAATAGAGTCCAGTGCAGGCAGTAACATCGTGAGCTGCAGAGAGCACAGCTCTTCATAGGAGTCGGGCGGGCCGCACTGCAGCAAGTAGCTGCACCCTTCCATGGGGAGGGTGGTGCAGAAAGCAGTCTGTGCCGCCTTAGGGCCTATCAGTACGCAGCTTAGCATAATGGATGACTTTATTGCCTTCCTGCAAGGCATGCAAGATCTAAGAGACTGGCAGAGAGAAGGGGGAAGACACAAAGCCTGCAGGGCCAGCAGTGCCCGGACCTGCCCGGGCTCTCTGCTTAGGAAGCAACGCAAACGCACGAGGTCCAGGGACAGCAGAGGCTGAAGTAGAGGAGAGGGTACCTCCCCCTCAGACAGCCTAGACTAGGATAGCTGGGTAGACCCCTCCGAAGAGAGCCCGGATGAGAGGGAAGATCAGTACTCGGATGCATGGAGGCCAAGTAAAGCCTCAAAGAAAAGTAAACGGTCAGGGGAAGATGACGAGCTATTTGACCCAGAGAGCCTCATCCACCCCAGGTCGGTGGAGTGGGAGCCACTAGAGAGAGAGCAGGCTTGGTGCAACAGGCCTTGGAAATGCCAACTGCGCCCTGGCAACTGAACGCAGGAGGTCGATCCTGGTGAAGATAGACTCTAAACTGGGGGAGTTTGCCTCATCTGAAGCAGCAGGAACCGGGAAGGGGAAGCTGTTTGGTGACTCCTTTATCAAGGACATGAACACATTTGTCAATACTTTTATCGCTCTCGACAAAGCACAGTCGTCCCTCAAGAGGGTCTTTGAAACTGGAGTTTTCAGCACGGCTGGCAGAGGCAGGGGCCACTCTGCCAGCTGTTCCACCGGCTACAGGGCCCCTTCTAGAAGGAGCTGGCGAAACCAGGATGAGCGGAAGCCAAACCCCTTCTTCCCATCCAGGGGAAGGGGGAGAGGAAGACGATGGAGGCACGGCAGGAAGCAGCAACCCACCAATTCAGGTGAGATGGCTGGTCACGCCACGCGGCGATATCGCAAGCGGGAACCCCCTGCTAGTACGGAGAAGACTAGCGCAGTGTGCAGGGAAATGGTCAGACATTACCAAAGATGCATGGGTGCTGCAGGCGGTGCAAGCTTTTTGCTTAGTTTTATCAGCAACCCACACAAGCGAGTTTGCCCAGGCCAATAGCAGAAGACGAGCGGCTGCTAGGGGAAGAGATTGCACAACTGCATTGCAAAGGGTCGATCGTGGCAGCAGAAGCCGGACCAAGCTCATTTGTGAGCATCATGTTTTTGGTGAAGCGCAAAGCCAAACTACGCCCGGTGATCAACGTGAGGGGCCTCAATTCCTTTCTAGTTTACCACCACCTAAAGATGGAGGTCATCCATCTACTGCAGGACATCCTCCAGAAGGGAGATTGGCTGGCAAGGATAGACCTGAAGGATGCCTACCTCACGGTGCCCATTGGCAGCAGTTCCGCTGTTTACTGCAGTGCCTTTGGCACCGTTAGATGTGGGAATAAACCTGTCTCCCATTCGGGCTGGCTTCAGCGCCTCAGTGCTTTTCCAAGGTAATGAAGCCAGTAGTGTCCAGGTTGAGAGAGCAGGGTATCAGGCTCATGGACGACGTGGGCCTGATGTGCCAGGACAGGCATCTGTGCAGGAGCAGATGGCGTACACAGTCTCCTTACTGCAGGAGCTAGGATTCCTAATAAACTGGGACAAGGCAGAGGTAGAACCGTCTCAGACAATGGAATTCTTGGGCTTTGTGGTGAATTCCACGCTAGGGACTCGCAGCCTCCCCCTGGCGAAGATCAATGCGATCAGAAAGGAAATCAAGCTATTTATGTGGAAGGACTGGGTTTTTCAGGGAACTAGCAAGGCTGCTAGGGCATCTTGCGTCGTCCATCCAAGCTATCTTTCCCGGTCCTCTCCACTACCAAGCGTGTGCAACGGCTCAGAATACAGCACCTCCGGAAGGGTCTCTCTTACGAGCAGTGAGTCCCTCTCTCCCCGGAAGCCAGGATGGAATTGTCATGGTGTTGCCATCAAATGGAGGCTGGGAATGGAAGAGCAATTTTTGGATCCTTGCCGGACCTAGTCATAGAACCGGATTTCAGTCGCTGGGGCTTGGGAGCATGTCACAGGGAGATGTCGACCGGAGGGAGATGATCAGGAGAGGAACTTTGCAGTGAAGTGCTGGACACAGGAGAGGGCGCACTGTTGCATGCTGCTCAAGATGGACAAGGTCTCTGCAGTCCAGTACATCAATCGACTGGGAGGGACAAAGCAAAGGACTTCTGGCACTTGTGCCTCAGGAACAACGTGAGCGTGACAGCAGAGTATCTGCCCGGGCTACAGAACGAAGTAGCCTAATGGAATTCGAGGTACCTTCAGGATTCAAGAGATTGGCAGCTGGACCCGGAAGTGTTTCTCGAGATCATGGCCCAGTGGAGGTCTTGTCATATGGGCTTGTTTGCCTGCAGGCTCAAGAGGCAACTTCTGCGGTTTTACAGTTGGAGGCCAGACCCGGAGGCAACAGCAACAGATGCCTTCCTTCAGGCTTGGGTTCCCAGCAGGGAGTATGCATTCCCGCCATTCGCTTTGATAGTCCGGATGCTAGCCCAAGCGAGGAGGCCAGCTGGTGCTTGTCACCACAGGTTTGAAGGGTCAAACCTGGTTCCCGACGCTTGTTAGAGCTCTTGTGCCAGCCTCCCATCTCTCTGCCTTGAGACCTGACCATCCTGCGGGGCCCAGCAGACGAGAGGCATCCACTAGTTCTGGCAGGCAGCCTGAACTTGACAGCCTGGATGATTTTCCGGAGAGCCTGGTCCCTGCCAGGCATTTTGGGCAAAGCTGAGCAATTCATCACAGAATCCTTGCCCCCAAGGATGAAAAAAGCCTACAAGGTTGCGTGGGGGAGATGGCGTAGCTGGTGGTTGGCTAGCGTTAGAGCAGATGTACTGCACGTGCTGAATTGCTTAGTCGCACTGGCTGCGCAGGGGGACGCTTACCGGACGGTCAATATGACATGTTCAGCCATTGCAGCGGGGCATACGTGAGTGAAGGGTCTCTCCATTGGGGAGCACACTCTGGTTTGCTGGCTGCTCAAGGGAGTCAGGCTCTTGAAGCCTACGGCGCAAAGTACACAAAAGTGTGGGATGTAGACAGAGTTCTTAGACTTTTTCAGTCCTGTCCAGCGAACAAAGATTTAGCGCGTAAAATGCTATCGGCCAAACTCGCAACTTTGCTCTACCTCATTTCATGCAAGAGGACTCCAATGTGACAGCTTTGGAGATCGACAATAAGTCTTTCTCGCCATCGGGGGTGCCCTTTCATGTCCACAGAAGAACGAAAACCAGGATCAAAGCGGTTACGCACCGAGCTTTGCCGGATCAAACCGAAGCTGTGCCCAGTGAAGTGACTGGTAGTTTATGAAGCTTTGACAGCCAGGATTGGGCTGCGGGGTCAGTCCTGCTTACTAATATCTATTCAGAAGCCTTTATAGGCTGTTTCCTCAGCCACTCCTGCAAGGTGGGTGCGCTGGTGCATGCAGGAGGCAGGCATCGATATTCAGGCTTACGGAGCCCACTCGACGCAAAGAGCCATGGCTTCCAAAGCATTCAGGGTTGGAGCACGGCTGGAAGATAGGATTAAAGACTGGTCCAACGAGTTGGTCTTTAAGACCTTCTACTTTAGGTCTATTGAACAAGTGTCGACACTGGTGGTAAGTACGCTTTGAACGAGCATAATCCGAGCCTCCAGTCTTGACGTAGAAATCAGATTTTCCCTACTATCATAACAGAAAGTTATAATTCTATTAAAGACACAGAGGTGAAGGATTAACCAAAGCTTAGCATCCAGTCAATGTAGTATCTTCTGTTGTTTTCCTTGCAGATGCAGAGACTCAGCCAACGGCTTTGTGACATGGCAGGATGAGTTATTGATTATGAGCGTTTACCGGTTGGGATGCAAGTTCGAGTTGGTGATAGCAAAAGAAAGAGGAGGACAGTGAGCCAGTCAGGAGTGGTATAGCTTCAGAGACACTGGAATTCGATGGCAGAGTCACATGGACTTTTTTTTTCACCCTACCAAGTTCAAACTACAAAAGGACTGTTTTTCCATGGACATTGTAGTTTTTCCTTGTATTGTGTGTTTATAATGTTTTGGTAAAAAAGCTGCTTGAGAAGTAAAAAGTAGAGTTGAGGATAATCCTTCACCTGTGTCTTTAATAGAATTATGACTTTCTGTTACGATAGGAGGGAACATTTGAGTTTAGCACTAGAGTGACGATGTATTGGGTACTGCCTGCTTTTAAGCCTGAATTGATCTTTGTGAGTCAATTGCGCCTCTTGAAGTGCAACCACATCTGCCACCACTCGTCCCAGTTCCCTAGCAGTGAGGGGCTCTTTTGTTCATGTTGTTGAGCCCCCTCTCATTCCCGGACTACAACTTAATCAAGCCTCCCATGTGAGCCATGCCACAATCATAGTAACCTCCTCATATGGCTGGACTCTGCTCTCCCCCTACTTTCTTCTGGAACTGGTGGTGTGGTATTAACATCCATCCCAACTAAACACAACTTCAACATCTTCCCTCCCCCTCCCCTTTTTTAACTTTAGCCATTTCTGATCAAACCTTCCCTCCAGCACAAGATGAACCCTTCTCCTTCTAATAAACCTTACTAACAGTAATTCCTCCTCCCCATTTCCTCGTCCAGTTTCTTACCATTTCCTTCCTCCTTAATTCACTGCATCCTGCATAGGCATGGCCCCCCAAAGTGGCCCCCAGATCTCTACTATGTGTTCATTGGTTCATTGTGTGAACCTCTGTGCAGCCATTTGGCCATTTGTCCTCCTCAGTCATTCTACATGGGTCGTCCTCGCATCCTTAAGAGCTCACCGTTTGGATGAGGAGTCATTGTTGCCTTCCCTTCAGTCTTCTCTCCCAGCTGTTAAAGGTCTTGGTTTCGGACCTGCTCATTGAGCCCCCCAGACCCTCCTCTGCCTCCAACTCCAGTCCCAGCAGATTCGCACCCCGGCTCGGGGCAGTTGAGGGTGACCACCTTGTCATTCCACTTGAACTACAGTCAGAAGGGGTATGTCCATCGCTACTTGACCAGAGCCTCCGTAATGGACTTCACTCTTCTCCTTTTCAATAAAGTAAGTTGCGTGAAATCATATGGGCCCCCTCCGTCCTGCTTCTTTGAGGATAGCCTTTTTAGTCGTGTAATCGTGCAGCTTCTTAAAAACATCTCTCCGCTCCCCTGGTGCTGGCCTTTCGCCTCCCACCCTGTGGACTCGATTCTAGCCAGTTTGTCCAAGGGGTTGGTGAGGAGTTGGTTGAATAGTTCTGTGATGCAACCCTGTTTGTAATTCTCCTCTACATCCTCTCTCATTTGTTTGGTCCTTAGGTGGTTTCTTCGTGATAGGTTCTCCAGGTCGTCACACCTATTGTGCACTATATTGTATTTTCTGCCAGGTCGTCACACCTATTCTGCACTATATTGTATTTTCTGCCAAGGCCTGAAATTCATGAGTGATTTGAGGCGGTCTGTTTTCCACCATAGCAATCGCTCCTTCATTGGTAGCTATTCTTTCCCCCAGCTTGCGGATCTCCTTCCTAGATTCCGAGATAGCCTTAGAGAGTTCTTCCTTAATTCTGGAGATTTCCGACCTCTGGAGAGAAGAGATATCTTTTTTGAGGGTCTGAATCATGGATACCATTTTACCCTGTGTTAGCTGATCCGTATCCATCCCTCCCCCTGTACATGTTCTTTTCATTCCCTCGCTTTTTTCTGCCAGATTGAGCGATGCCAGTTTGGTATGCTTGTGGGGCTTGGCCATGATCCCACTTCCTAGAAAAGTATGGCCACACACTATATCCTCTTTGTGAACCCGAGGGTGTTCCTTCCAGCCCATTCCTCACAGCACCCATTTGGCTCCCTGTTCCTCTCTTGGGTCTGGGGGCCGTAGCCTTTTTCAATTGAGATGCTTACAATGGTGCTTCCTCATTGCCAGCATTGTCCTCAGCGTTGGGCCCTCCACTGTTCTCTCTTCTGCTCTTTCTTAAAGCATGTCAACCACGCCATCCTGATCAATCGTCCATGTGACAACCCGGGAATCACGGGTCAGGTCCTAGCCTGGTTGAGCTCCTTCCTCTCAGATCGAACCTGCCAGGTCCAATTGGGGTCCCTTCTCTTCACCACCTCTCTCTCCACATGTGGTGTTGGCCATGGTTCTAACCTCTCACCCTGGCTCTTCAACCTTTACTTGGCATCCCTAGCTCACCTGATCTCTACCTTCTCTCCTAACTTTCAGTATTATGCTGATGACACTCAGCTCTCCTTCAGGCTCCCCTCAGCCTCCTTTCTTCTCTCGCTTATTCCTGACTGTCTAGCTGCGATTCAGGAATGGTGTGCCTCGAAAGATCTCTGCCTTAATTCCAGTAAGACTGAGATCCTTCTCATTGGGACCCCTGCTCCTGCTTTCCCTCTTTCACTCTGGCCGCCCTCCTTGGGCCCTCTACCTTCACCTTCCTGCGAGGCAAGAAAGCTTGGTGTCAGCTTCGACTCCACCCTCTCCTTCTCTCCTCTCATCACGGACCTCTTTAAGAAGTCCCACTACCAGCCTCACCTCCTCTGAGGTATTCTTCCTTTTCTCACCTTCCCCCAAAAGCTCACTGTCTCCAGAGCCCTGGTTCTCTCTAGGCTGGACTACTGCAACAGCCTCCTTCTAAATCTGCCTGCCTCTACTCTTCGCCCTTTGAAACTAATCCAGAACAGGACTGCGAGACTTGTCCTTGGTCTCAAGCCCAGGGATCGTATCTCTTCAGCCCTGAAGTCTCTCCAGTTGCTCCCGGTGGATGCAAGGATCAAGTTCAAGCCCCTTTGCATTGTCCACAAGGCTTTCTGGGGCCAGGGACCACACTACATCCAACTCTCTCTTCCTAAGCATTTTCCTTCTCTAGCCCTCCGCTCATCCACTTCCAACTCACTGAGGGCCAGAAGCTTCTACAGGCAGAGAGTGGCGGGTAGATCTCTGCCCTCGGTTGGGGCCTCCCTCTGGAACAGCCTCCCTGCCTCTCTCAAACTTGTGCAGGACCACCTAAGGTTCCAGAAGCAACTCAAGACCTTCCTTTTTTCTCTCTCCCTCTCTCCCTCTCTCCTGCGCTAACTGGTTTCCTGGTCACCCTCTGAACCTTAACAGGCACCAGGCTCCTTGCACTTACACAATCTGAATGATACAAAGCCTAGTAAGATCACTTGTTTTGTCCTCCCTTTGTCTCCCTTTCCTTGTCTTGTTGCGCCTAGAAACACTTGTGTACAGGCGCGTTATAAATGTCTTATGATATCATATCATGTGCTTATTCAGGATTCCAACCTGTTCTTTGGCCCCCAGATCTTCAGCCTGTCATTCTCCTGCAGATCTTTCCTGGGCTACGACTCCCACCCGCCCCATTGTGGCCTGCTTCGGAAGCCGATGCACAGTGCTTCCCTTGACCTCCCTTGTTATCGTTCTAGGACTCACTTAGGCCACAGGCTGGTTAAACGCTCCCTCTCTGTGGCTAATCTAGGGAGCGGTCCTCTCCCTCGCAGGCAGACCACAGCTCGCCCTGTTGCTCTAAGTTTAATCCTCTTTCGGTGAAGTCCTGCGTCGCATCGGTGCTCTGTGACCTGGTTCCGCTCACCAGCTCCTCAGGCCCCGCCGACCCTCTCGGCAAGCGGGGGGCAATCAGGACTACCAGATTTTTCCGCTCCGTCACTTCAGCCTCAGCGCGTCCGCTTTTTAACTCCTATTTCGCTGCGGCTTTTCGCCTCGACGCTGCTGCACCATCTGCCATATTGGAGTTAGGCGGCCCCCAGCCACCTCGCTCACTAACTGCTCACGGGAATGCTGGATAGAATATCCCTAACCCCCACCCCAGAAATTGAGTCAACGCTTTGTGCCCAAGTTGTTTCATACCTGGCCCAATCCATCCAGCGGTTTATGCTGTGCGCTGGAGCAAAAATTGCACTTTTTTCTATGGGAAAATGAATTTCTAGGAGGAAACAGCGTTTTTTAACTTCCTTATGTTTTTAAATTTTTAATGGATCTTTCCCAAAATGTCCGGCAAATCTGTCACTCAAGTCAAAAGTAATTCCCAATTCATTTTTCGTGTTTCCTATGGAACTTGAAACTCACCTTAACTATAGAGCAGCGACCGCCACGCTCCATTTAAGCCAAGTCACACATTCCACAATGCCACCTAGTAGCCATTGCTTGAAGTTCACCTCCAGTTCTGAGCCACCTCAGCAATGCATTGTGGGTATGCAAATTAGCCCAAATGCAAACCTTTTTCTCCAGGAAATTGTCTTTGTCTTAGAGGGCAGTGCTACTTTATACATAAAAGAAATGTCTTAGACCAGAAAAATTGCACTTATCCAATTATTGGATGAACACAATTTTTCTGGTCTAAGACAAATTCATTTGTCGATCATTTATCGGGTAGGGGTTAGCCTGACTTGATCAGATACTGCAGCTATCCACTTTTTGACTAATGATCTTGAATAGTTCATACCTAAAGCGCACCTCTACATCCCAGATTAACCTCACATTTATTAACAGTTGTACTTTATACATAGCTTAATCAACACAAGACAATTTTATATATAAGAAACAGCAAAAGCGCATAGACTCGCGCTTGGGATTGCACTCAAGGGAGCCCCACGAAATGCCTGGAATACGTACCGCCAACGTTTCGTAGCCTACCGAGTACTTGTTCACATACCATGTATATATACTATAGTGCGGCAGTCGCACAGTTGAGTATCAAGTACCATAGGAAATCCGAAAATTGAATTACTGATAACTTTTGACTCGTACAACGGATTTGGCTGAAAATGTACTTACGGACCCCTCCCCCCCAAACCCCAGACTGGACATTTTGGGAAAGATACGTTAAAATATAAAGAAGTTGTTAAGAAAACGAAGGAACACAGTTTCAGCGTAGTCCCCATTCATTTTCCCATAGAGGAAAAAGTCCAGTTTTGGCTGTCTGAAATTGGGCCAGCTACGAAACAACTTAGGCACAAAGCAGTGACTCGATTTCTTATTCTATTGGATGACATTTTCTAAACAAAAAGTTTGTCAAGACCCCCCCCCAAACTACACATTTTCAAAACAATACGTTATAAGTCAAACGGTTATTAAGAAAACAAAACACCACAGTTTCACAGTTTTCATCCCATTCATTTTCTAGAGAAAAGTGCAGTTTTTAAACAGCCGTAGCACAAAATAAATAAGAAACAACTTGGGCACAAAGAGTTCATTTACATTTCTTGACTCGTTGGGGGTAAATCCATCCAGTAGTTTTGAAAATATTTGACAGAGAAGCGGGTGGCCCCTGCATCTTAAAACCTTTATATCGGCCTTAGTGCTTTATACAGCAGAGCGGCTGAGCGAGGCTAATAATGTTTGACCTTCTGGATGGGTTTGGATGAAATGTTTTCCAAACACACAGTTTATCAAGAGTCCAACTAAACTGGACATTTTGGGAATTATTCATTCGAAAATGAAACGGTTATTAAGCAAAACAAAAAAAATATGGTTTTCAGCCTACTCGCATTCAATTTCCCATAGAGAGAAAGTGCACTTTTTGAACAGCCGTGGCGTAAAAACCACTTGGCAGATTTGGACCAAATAAGAAACAAATTGAAACAAATTGACAGAGAGTGGGGTGCCCCCTGCGCCTCAAAACCTTTATATCATTATTGGTGCTTTGTAGCAAATAGGCTTAGAGAGGCTAATAACTTTTGACCTGCTGGATGGATTTGGATGACATTTTCTAAACCAAGGGATTGTGAAGGGTCCCCCTAAACTGGAAGTTTTGGGTACAATTTATTAGAAAAATGAAAATGTGGGGGTCAAAAGAAATATTATGGGGAAACATGTACAGTCGAAAGGGCCAAAGGCAGGGCTAGTGTTTTAAAATATACAGTGGGCACCGCCAAAGGCTAGTGGGCCCAAAAGACATGCGTAACTTAACAGTGCGCATTCCCGTTGCAAAGCCCATGATCATGTACATATGATAAGAGAAGGGATTCACAATGACATACAAAATGACAAAATGTGGGACATCAACGGAAACACACTGAGTAAGATGGTCATGACTTTCCACACCCGTAGAATTTCGAGGGTTTTGCTGCGTTAAATCTGCACAACTTAACTGCACCTTAACTAAGGTTTTTCAGTGAATATATGCATATATATTGTAATCTTAAAGGCTGCTGTGAACCTGTGGGAAATAACTTTATGTAGTCAAGGCTACTATGGGGCTTAGATCACTACAAACATATCTGGATGAATTCAATATGAGAATGTTTTTTAAACGAAGGCTGGTAATAATATATGGCTAAAGATTACAAAAAATCTTTCAGTACGTCAGAATCTGCCTGCCAAAATCTAGACAAGGCCTCAGATAGTATTGCATTGCCATGGATTGTCCTGGGATGAACTGATGCATGCAGAGTGGAGTCACTCCATATATATACTTTAGAGGGAATATATGGCAAACTAGAAAAAAACACTTCTTTAAAAAAGGATCTCTTTAGGTAATATAAACCAGAAGGAGGCTTCCTTTTTCCTGTGCTTTCTCTAATGTTGCAAAGAGCACGTCTAAGAATGCCCACCTGTGTGGAGGAGAAGCCCCCATTTGGATTTTGCTGCTTTGTGATCCATTTCACAACTTTGGACGCCTTGGTGAGTTCCTCCATGGACACCCTGGACTTGGAGAGGAGAGCCAATAGGGCGTACGATGTCATTTCAACCTCCGCTGATGGTGCACGTTGATAAGACAAATACGGGTCTGTGTCCTTGTGGGGTTCCTTGCTGCGTTCCCAATGGACAGACCCATCATCTGAAAAACAGGAGCCAATAGGGGTTACGGTTGCAATATCACTGGAAGGTACACCCAACAGCAAAGTCTCTCAAAAGCCAGCAAGTAGTCAGAAAGAAGTCTATGTGTAACCATTTGAAAACATATATTCTTTGTTAGGATTTACAATTTGGGAAAATGGGTCACATTCCAAGTATGGAGATGCAGTGAAAAAGAAGCGGTAAAGGAATCACTACCGCTTTTGCTGAACTGACATATTACGGGGTTGGAGGAGAGTTGGAAGAAAAACCTCCAGAACACAGGGCACATATGGACGAAGACTGGAATACTTAGGGGAAGGTAATGAGACGGGGAACAAATGGACAATTTGTCAGTTTCATGACTCATTTGGTGTGTGGATGTTTCATGCTGTTTAAGGGAGCCGTTGGTACAGAGGCTGGCTGGCTAGTGTCATGCAGTTTACTGAGACAGGTCATTAATAATGTGTCACATGATGCTGACATGACAACGATCCCATTGGGGATCCCGTGCTGCTCTTCTGACCATTTGTATGGGAGAAAGTGCAACTCTAGAGATGGTGTGAGTACATTTGTCTACGTCTACGTCTATCGTGGAAAACGCACTTACATTTACCTAACTTAATGGCTGACATGGGAGTATCTCATGAGCTACTTGGGAACCATTCGATCACTACTTTTTTCAATGGTAACAGATCATTTAGCGGCATAACCCTCAACTTCTTGCTGTTTTGCCTATTTTTTAAAACCTTTATCTCTGAGAACCACTACTGTGGTGCTGCCCCTTTAATGGCTTCGCCACGCAGCAGAGTGATGTTGCACTCCGCTGCGTGCCTTTAAATAAAGGGGGCATGCCCCAACTGTCAGTGCGACCGGGGAGCCTGAACCGAGCGGATGTCTTGTGTGTGAGTATGTGGCGGGGTATCGGGGGCTCACGGAACATCACAGGGATACAGAGTACCCCACAACAGTGGCGACGAGACCGGAGTCTCGCCCGGGCTCGGCGTTGAAAATACTTTCAATTTTTTATGTTGAACGAGGGTGGAAATCCACCGCGGAGAGGGCGTAGACCACGTGGCTGCCGGCCATTTTGCCTCTGAGGCCTAAGATGATCGCGGCGCTCCGGAGGGGCCCACGAATGCCATCCAGGCCTCATTTTTGGACAAACATGTAGCGAGTAGCTATCTCTGCTCACACAACCTTTAAAATACGGAATATTTTCGATTTTAAGGTGTTTTGCATCGAGTGAAGGTGAGGTGGTGGGGGGAAGATTGTTGTTCCCTGGGAAGATCCTGGACCTCCCTGGCTCAATTTTTTGACACTCCCTTCTAGCCTGTGGGCCCATCTACATCTGGGTGGCTGGCCGTTCTATGACTGCATTTGATCTGCATTGCCTATGGCCTAATGTTGAACTGGTGTGGAAGTTTGAAGATCAAGGAGGCCTGTACAGGCCAAACCTTCTGGGTGAGTTGCGGCCCCTGTGTCATCTCGAAGGGGTGCTTGACACATGAGTGATCCAGCAAATCAAGACAGGGGACAACCAACCAGCAGCACAGCCACCGCCTCAAGGCCAGCATCCACCTGCAGCCCAGCTTGGGCCTCCACCTGTGCCTCAAGCCATGGCCCATGTGAGGCCCCCAGAGGCCCTTCAGCCAATCCCAGAATTCGACATTTCGGGCCCTCCATCTAGCCTGGGGCCCAGGTCGAAGCGGTGGATTGAACGCCTCAACATTTATTTCCGGGCTACAATGGAGACCAACGACGACAGTAAGCTGGCAACCTTATTGTATGCAGTGTCCAGTCAAAGTTTCGAAACATTAGTTTCGAATGTCAAAAGTTCTAACACAAATGTGTCGGAAATAAAAGTTTTGAATTTATTTATTTAATATTAAAGGGAGGTAAATAAGTGTTTAAAAAATAAAAAACAGGGGTTTTGGGGTGGAACCCCCCCAAAAAAACAAAAAAAAATATTTTAAACTTTTTGACACTTTTATGTCGGAACTTTTGGCATTCAAAACTTTGACTGTCAAAACAGTCACTAGGAGCCTTGTATGCTGCAGTGCATGCGGCTCACAACATTTTTGACTCCCTCCAGCCTGCAGATGCTTCCTATGCTGCAGCGAAGACGACTCTCCACAACTACTTTCTTCCCTTAGCCAATGCAGACTATGAACATTTTGTAATGCTCTCCACTCGCCAAAAAGAGGATGAGACACTGGACACATTCAATGGCAGTCTTGTGACGGCTGTCAGTGGCGTGTGCCTGGGACAACCCCGACGACATGGTCAGGAACCAGCTAATTCAAGGATGCTCATCGGGGAAGCTACGGAGACAGGTGCTGAGGGAACCGGGGATCACTTTGCCCTGCATCCTGGAACTGGGTCGCTACCAAGAAGTATCGGAGGTACGTGCGTCCAGGATGGAAGCAGGTGCACGTTCAGTCAAGACGGAGGAGGTCTGTGCCGTGGGTCGTGGCGGCAGAGGGGCCCAGAGACCGGCAGGGAACTTACGCGATAGGGGCGGGAAGCCAGGGGAGGCGTGCCTGAAGTGCAGGTATAACATGCCCCACCCTGCTGAGTGTCCAGCGGCAGGAAAGACTTGCAGCCGGTGTGGCCTGGCCGACCACTACGCCCGGGTATGTAGGGCATCCCTGCCAGTGATGGTGCTGAGTGGTCTGGTGCAGTCTGGCTTCTTCCGACAATCTTGCCCGCATACCGTTGCCCAGGTCGATCAGGGTGGGGAGGGTGCACAACTGGACGAGGAGGAAGAGGAGAACATTTTCTTCGTATCAAGCATTGACACCCTCAAATCCAGGAGCAGACGACAACCAAGGTGCATCATCGCAGTCAATGAGTCTCCCATTCCGGTACTGGTGGGCATGGGGGCATCCATCAATGTGATGGCCAGAGAACACTATGATGCCATGGAATGCCCCCCAAAACTCGCCGCCCCTAGGGCTCGCATATTCACCCAGAATGGTGCGTTTGTAGCGCAGGTGGGACATGGAGCGTCAATAATAAGAGCATGCTTCTATATAACACCTCTCAGCACCAACACATTGCTGAGCTGTGCTGCGGCAGAAGCCCTAAGGATTGTAAGTTTCGTGTATTCAGCATACGTGGAAGACATTGAAACTCTAATAGACAAATACTCCCAACTATTCCAAGGAATTGGACAGATGGCTGGCGACCCAGTAAGGCTGCACATCGCCAAATCTGTGCAGCCCATTGCTCTCAAGCACCGCAGGGTGCCCTTTCACTTGAGAGAGTTAGTGGACAAGGAGTCAACCTCGACATCGAGAAAGTGGATGGCCCGACACTGTGGGTGTCCTCCATTGTGGTGGCAAGAAAGCCCAAACAACCAAACTCTGTGAGGATCTGCGTGGATATGAGGCACCCCAACAAGGCAATCAGAAGGGAGCGGCATCTTAACACCAACCATAAACAACATCATCACAGAGTTGCAGGGGGCCCGTTTCTTTTCGAAACTAGACCTCAGGGCCGGGTACCACCCAGTTGTATTACACCCCGAGTCCAGGTACATTACAACTTTCATGACCCACAGAGGCCTGTACAGGTATGAGAGACTCAGCTTTGGGGTATCCTCGGCGGCTGAGGTTTTTCAAAATATAATACAGGGTGCCTTGGCGGAACTTGACGGTGTCTTGAACATCAGCCTTCATATCCTTGTGTTCGCAAAGTCTGAAGTGGACCATCTACACACGCTCGCAAAGACATTTGAGCAGCTGCAATCACTGGGCCTGACACTCCACAGGGAGAAATGTGAATTTCTGAAACCGACCATTGAATTCTTCGGATTCGTGTTTAAGGAGGGAGGAGTGTCTCCTGATCCCTGAAAAGTCAAGGACATCAAGGACGCACGCCCACCTGAAAACATCTCTGAGGTATGGAGTTTCTTGGGCATGGTGACATACTGTGGCCGTTTTATCACGAACTTGGCGTCCAGGTCAGAGCCCCTGCGGGCCGTCACCAAGAAAGAGACAGCATGGCAGTGGGGACTGCTCGAGCAGGTGGCCTTCAAGGACATTAAGAGTGCCCTCATGGCAGAAGACACCATGGCGTTCTTTGATCCCGCCCTACCGTCTGAAATAATAGCGGATGCCAGCCCGTTCAGCCTGGGGGCCGTACTGACACAGATTGGCCCCGACTCCAGCATCCGTCCGGTGGCATATGCCAGCAAGGCGCTGTCGGAGACAGAGCAGTGCTACTCCCAAATTGAGCGGGAGGCCCTGGCCCTGTTGTGGGGGTGCTGGCACGTCCGGTTGTACATTCTGGGCAGACCGGTAACCGGTGTGACCGACCACAAGCCTCTGCTCCCCATTTTGGCTGGGTTGTCCTCTAAGCCACCAGCGAAGATCGAAAGATGGATGCTCGCGCTACTTGAATATGGGGTGTTGCTGGTATACCGGCCAGGCTCCAACAACGCGGCCGACTATCTGTCTCGCCACCCCAGGGGAGGTACTGTCGGCAAGATGGATGCCTGTGCGGAAAAGGCTGATGACCATGTTCAGCTAGTGGTGGAGGCAGCAACTCCGAACGCCTTGACGCTGGAAGACCTGGAGGCCGTGGCGGCCCAGGACGAAGGCTTTTGCATCCTAAGAACGGCAATGCAACAGGGATCCAGGAGGAGCATGCTAGAATCCCTGGTGATGCGCACGCAAGAAGCGAAGGTGGCACTCGAGCAGCTGTGGAAAGTGAGGGACGAACTGTCATTCTCTGCATCCGGCCTCCTACTCAGGGGTGACCGGATTGTGGTCCCTCAGGCCAAAGTCCAGGAAGTCATCGCCCTGGTCCACCAGGGTCATCAAGGGGCTGCCAAAACCAAGGCCCGCCTACGCCTCAAGATGTGGTTCCCGGAGCTGGAACGACGAGTAGAAGAGTATGTGGCCTTGTGTGTGTGGTGCCTGGCAGCGGCTCCCGCCCAGAGAGAGCCCCCCATTGAAGCTATGCCCCGAGGCACACATCCCTGGGAGGTCGTACATGCCGACTTTGGCTCTACATCGCAGGGTATCAACTTCCTGGTGGTAGTGGACGAATACTCTAGGTACCCTGAAGTCTAATTTATCGAGTCGGTGGCATGCAAACACGTCGTAGTGGCCATGGAAAAAGGTCTTCACGGCTCATGGACTCTCTAAAACCCTCTGTTTAGACAATGGGGCGCCATTCCAAGGCGAGCAATTTGCAGCTCTAATGGACGACTATGGGGTGCAACACCGGAAAATCACCCCGCTCTGGCCCAGGGCAAATGGGGAGGCGGAGAGACTAATGCACACCCTAAACAAGGTGTTGCGCATAGCGCAGGGGCAAGGACGATGCCTGGAAAGAGTGCTATACCAATTCTTGGGTGTCTATCGAACCACCCCCCACATTTCCACGGGAGTGGCCCCGGCGGAGGTACTTTTCAAGTGGTGCCTGAGGGGGCTGCTACCAGAGGTTGGAGAAAAGGAACCGGGGTTCATTGATGACCAGCAAGAACACAGGCTGAGGACTGAACAAGAGAACTTGAGGAGAGGGCTCAGACCTCAGCATCTCGCGCCCGGGGATGAGGTGCTGATCAAGAACAGGCACCCACACAGGAAGTTATCCATGACATACGAACCTGAGCCGTTGGACGTGATTGCGGTAAAAGGATCCATGGTGACGGCCTTCGATGGCAGGGCATTGGTCACGAGGAACGTGAGTTTCTTCAAAAGCCTGGGGGAAACTAGGACAGAAGTGCCCCAGGACCAGGACAGCATGGAGGTCCCAGGTGGGGGTGCGGGGACCCCTCCCTCGGTCTCCGGGCGTTGCAATGGCCGCCGATGGAACTCCTATCCCGGAGGCGAGCAGGAGGTACCCCCTGAGGACAGGGAGAGGGAAACCTGTTTCCCTCAGTGACTATGTTTTGGAACAGTAATCCCGAGCAACCCCGGTGGGTGTGCTAGTTGTAGGGGCACCCGGGTGGCTGTGATTAAAGGGGTCCAGCGGGGTAATATTTGTGTGGTTTGATATTACTGTGTTGATTTTTAGTGTTATGTTAATACTGTTCATTGTTTGTCCTCATGAAAAAGGAGGAGTGCGGTGCTACCGCTTTAAGGGCTTCGGCATGCGGCAGAGTGACGTTGCCCTCCGCTGTGTGCATTTAAATAAAGGGGGCGTGCCCCAACGGTCAGTGCGACCGGGGAGCCCGAACCGAGCAGATGTCTTGTGTGTAAATCTGTGGTGAGAGTGGGTGCTCACGGAACATCGCGGGGGTACAGAGTGCCCCACAACAACTACCATCTCCTGATAATATCTGTGCACTTCTATAAAATGAGCCTAGTTTTGACAGGAAAGTATAACAAAAATGCTTTACAGTGTACACATCATCTGCATTTTATAGAGCTGCTTTCGCTGGCTCCTTAATTCCAAACCCCCACCCCTGCCCTTCATTGCTCACCCAAAATGTGGGCACCCTGGCCCAGGGAGCTAAGATTTAGGTTACTCTAGGAAGGAACCTTACCTGGATCCTCTGCTGGGTGCACTTCTGCTCACAGTAATGAGCACTACAGAATTTGGTGAAGCTATATAAGGTGCCAGAAGTATTCTGGTGCTGCCAACATGACTGTACCACCTGCTGGCTGCATGGCCGATGGGTCCCCTTTGGGCTCTCCTGGCTTCTCAGTCAAAGCACTGTGCATGCAGGGACTTCGTGCGCGTCCACGCACAGCGTGCTGTTGGCTGAAAAGCCAGGACTGGCGTACATGTGGCGGGCAGCGGAATGAAGGAACATCAATATCTCTATACCGTCAGTGATGGCTTCAGCCTCAAGTGACATCAGAAGCTTTTCCACTTGATAGTCTGATCCCGCTAGGGCGAAGGCATAGGCCATCAGTGCTTTGACGTAGACGTTGTTCAAGTTTGTGGCAGCTGTCTCCAGGCAAAACAAGGCATTCCGTACAGTAGGGTGCTGGGAAAGCAACAGAGGAGACAGACTTACACACACACAATATCATACGCCTAAAATCAGCAGAATCAGTATGCGCTTAACATAACGTCCCTGTCACCACACACTCCCCACCCCACCAACAATGCCACAATGAAAGCCATCTGACTAATTTCAGAGTACACAAAGCTCTTTTGAAATTTGTTGGGACACTTGCACATATGCAATCGAAAACATTTGCAAAATTCACAGGGTGAATGCATGGAGGCGTCGCATGCACACTGAGGTCACCTTTTGCCCACAATATTCCTCAAAGCTCTCCTAGTTTAGGAGAAACTACCAATGCTCAACTGCACAAATGTTTGTTTTATAACTTTATAATTTCATGATTTTTCTAAACACATCTCAAAATGAGGTTAGTACAACGCTACTAGTTACAATCTAGACAATATGTGTTCCATAATAATGGAAAGACACACATGTTAATGCAGACATCTTAGTAAGCACATAAGCATGTTCATATGGCTCCGCTGAAATTGGACTTACTAAGATTCCTGTTTTGAAATGTTTGTCTGCAATATTAGGGAACACATGTCTAGATTGTAACTAGTAATATGGTACTAACCTCATTTTGAAAAATGGTAATTGATGGCTTTGCTCATAAACAGGCTGGGACCTATGAAAGAGCACAACACACATGTGCACACTCAGCTGCCCATTGCCCCCCCCCACTGTGCAATTTCACAAAGCTGGGCTTCTGAGGAGATGAGGTGCCCCTGCAGTTATCAGTGCATCCGGTATTCACACATGGGATCTACTCACAAGTGTGAGTTTATTCCCTGGCTTTCCACTGTTTTTGCTAGGAACGGGTGCATAGGGAAGCATCATTTCAGTTTTTATAACACAAAATGGCGTTACAAAAACAGGCAATTGGAGCTTTCAGTCTAGGTCGGATCCTTGTATGCCTTTTCCTCAACCTTTGAGTAGTGGCAGCTGGATTCTCATATTAAAAGAATAGTAAAGTGTGCAGGTATAGGTATGGAGGGTTCTTACGATTTCATCGGCTCTATGGGGCTGGAGACTGGATTTGTGCAGCCAGGTCCTCACCGCTCCACAGCAGCGAGATTTGGGGGTTCGCTGACAGCAGCTGCCTGGAAATGTCCCAGAATATATTCCTGAGGAAGCTGACAGGGCCGCCAGCAAGCACTCCCGGTGACGCACTGAGGCATGTGTGGGGCATTCCTAGCAGGGCTCAAGTCGAGGGTACACTTGGGTGGACAGAGTTCCCCCACTTTTTTCAGGAGTCCCCCCACTTTTTTCCTAGGGCACCTTGATATGCTAATTTCTGGTTACAGCACATTGAATTGGTATCTTAATGAGTCCCCCCCCCCCATTTTTTTTTTAGGACTTCACCCCTGTTTCCTACTATGATTCAAACCCACTGCATGAACTGTAATCTAGCCCATGCACTGAAAGAGGTGACCGCATCTCAGGTCACAAATAGATACCCATGGTACAGAAATGGTTTAACCTTATTAAATAAGTGGGGGATTGGGAATATTGCAGTGCTTGCAAGCCTGCCAAAAGAACAACATAAGGCATTGCTAAGAAGCAGGGCAACTGAAATAGAGGTCATGAATGCAGGGTTTTGCACTAAAAATCGACCCTCAATGAAGTGGTTTAGCAAGCACATAGGCGCAGGACCCAAAACTGGAACAGATAAAATGAAGGCACTGGGGCAAAGGAGGATCCTGCTAATGACACGACTAAATGTGCTCCTCTTAAAGGCTCGCCTGGCGTGGTTGGATACCACAAAAAATGTTCATGCTGGTCAGACAGCAATGAAGATTTTTTGTACAAACTATTTAGATCTGAGGAGGAAATGGCTTTGTCTGCATTTTATCAGAAAGAAACATAAGGGTCTGTTCAGACGCTATGTCTATGACTATCAATTGTAACAACCCTTTGTTTACGCATGATGTTGTGGTATTTGTAAAAGTGTTTTTTAGCAGATGGCAAAGAGTTTATGATATTTGCTATAAAGAATTTGTGTTTGATTGTTTCATGAATCTGTTAATGGAATTTTATTCCGAATAACCTTTTGTATTGAACGGACCTCTGTAGCCTGGTCCCTACTCAAACAAGTTATAATACAGTACTGATTCACTAATACTTTATTCTTATTAGGGAATTCATTGTGCCCGGCCTAGCTTCAAGAAGCAACGGAACGCTTTACAATCGTAGGGGAACAACATGGTAAAGGGAGCAAAGCAACAAGGGAGTGGGGAGCTACCAATAAGTGAGGGGGAAGATGGGCAATTTGTCAGCAAGGGATCTACAAGCAACGAGGAGAGGAAATAGATGGGGTCAAATCACCCAATCTTAGGTAGGGTGGGAGTGGAGGGTGTGTGGACCTAGGTCTTAGGGAGGAGCCATTCCTTGAAGAGGAGGGTCTTGAGATCCTTCTTGACCTGTAGAAGCGAGGGGCTGAGTTCCAGGAATAGGAATTTGGTCTTGCAGGGCTTGAGCTTCAGGTAAGCATGGGACACCCCCTGGATCAATGAGAGGCAGGTCTTGAACCTGTGGCTATCTTTGATGGAGGATATCTTGAGGTAGAGCTGCTAGTCACCATTGTATTGATGGTTGTCGATGTTGTGTTGAGCGACAAGGGTTCCAAGTGGTTCTGTTTAAAGATTGAAGATCACAGTGGAGAGGATGGATCCCTTCGGGACTCCACAGGTGATGGGTAGAGTTGGTGATCTGGAGGAATCCATTTGCACAAACTTGTGGTGATTAGCAAGGTACTATTTGAACCAGCTGAGGAAGATCTTGCTGATCCCCATGCAGCAATGCAGATTGTCGGTGAGTGTCTTGTGGTATACCGTGTCAAATGCTGCTGAGAGGTCAAGGAGAACCAGAAGGCAAGAATGGCCATCATCAAGGATTTTAAGAGCATTGTCAATCACCCTGATGGTAGCCGTTTCTGTGCTGCATCTGGGTCTGAATTCAGATTGGTATACCGAAGGAGGTTGTTAGTAACCACATATCTCCTTCAACACATGGAGGCCGCTTTCACAAGAATTTTACCTAGGAAGGGAAGATGGATCAATGGGTGGTAGTTGCTGTTGTTGTCAGTACAATTTTGAGGGTCGAGGGGAAGGTGCCTTGAGTTAGGGAGCTGTTGATTATTGTCAGGTAAGGTAGGAGTGCTTCAGTAGGAAGTGTCTTGAGTACGGAGGGAGGGAGGATGTCGTCTGCGTACGATCTGGCTTTGTGGGATGCTAGGGTGGCAGTGAGGTCTTCCATAGTGAGTGTCTTGAAAGTTGTCCAGGTAGTTGTGGTTTTGCAAGGTGGGGTGTGTGGTGTGCTGTCACTTGTGCTGTTGGTGTCTATGTGTTGGTGGATCATGCTGATCTTGTTGATGAAGAAAGAGTTGATGGTTGTGGATTTCTCGATGGAGTGAGTTATGGGTGGGTCAGGCAGAGGCTTGATGCAGTGCATGATGATTTTGAAGAAGGCTCTGATTTAATTGTTGGCCTTGGCTATGGTGTTTTGGTAGTAGTTGGCCTTGGCAGTGGTGACCAGTCATCTGCGTGTAGCATGGAGTCCCTTGAGTAGGGTGAGGTCGGATGCCTACCGGTATTCCCAGGTCTTTTCTTTTTTTCTGAAAGTTTGTTCAAGTTGAGCTCGTGAGCGTGCCAGGGTGCGGCAGGTTTAGGCTTGAGAGTGCGTTGTTTCGCTGGGGCATGGAAAGTGATGTTGGCTGTGAGGGTAGTGTTGAGTCCTTGGAGAAGCGAGTCACAGTTCTTGTTCGTCAGGGGTAGATCAGCCCCTCCACTGGTAAGTTCTTGAATGATCTGAAGGCTTGTGTGCTGGGTTTCTGATGGGTTTGCTTGACCTGGGTGGTGTCACTAATGTGGAAGGGGATTGTCAGATGATCTGACCAGTTGAGCAAGATTGGAGAGCTGAACTGAAGGGTAGGCAGGGCGCTGAATGAGGTCGAGGATATTACCTTTCATGCGAGTTGGGTCTTTCGTGTGCTTTGTAAAGTTCAGTGTCCAGTAGGCAGGTAAGATCTTCCTTCATTGACTTGGTTGCCAGGGATGTTAAAGTCGCAGAGGAAGATGATGTTGGCATGTGTGAAAGACATGGTGGTGACCCAGTCCGTGAAGACTTTGATGAAGGAAGTGTTGGGTCTGGGTGTCTGCAGATGAGGCGAAAAGTGACTGTGCTCATTGGGCAGAGCAGAAAATGTCAGGAACGTTTTTTCAAAAATAGCTAATGGTGGAGATGTCCAGTTGGATGCATGGCCATGATGCCTTGTGAATGATGGCCAGGCCTCCGCAGATCTTGTTTGGACGGTCTTGTTGTATAATTCTGTAGCTGTTGGGCATGAGGACATCTAGGATGTGTGTCAAGGTAGATGTCATCCAAGACTCAGTAATGAAGATGGTGTCCATGTCATGTCTCAGGAGGATAGCTCAGGGGCAATGTGCTCGCCTTGGAAGCAAGACGACATGGGGCACCACAGGTTCGATCCCCGGGTCTGCGCTTAGAAACCTCTGGGTATTAAGCGCGTTATAAATAACCTATCCTATCCTATCATATCATGTGTGGTGATGAGGTTGGCGATGTCTGCTGCATGGTTGGTTGCTGAGCAGACATTGGTGTAACGCTCACCTAACTCCCACGGAGGCGCTGGCCTGGTTCGCGCTGCTGTGACCTCTTCTAAGGTGATGCGCAGGGTTCGGAAGACGGACTGGACCGGGCCCCCAAATCTGGCTTGTCTGGCTCGCAGAAGTGTCCTTCTGTAGGCGAAAATAGGGGATTAACTGTCTGCGGGGTAATGCAATCGGCCTCCCACTTCCCCCTCTCACCCTCCTCGAAACCCTTCTGTGATTCCTCGTAGCGTCTCACCTTAGGGTCTGGAAGGACGAGCTCTCCATCCTGCTTCTGATGCAGGAGCGCGTTGGTCTCCAGTTACTTCACTGGATTTTCGGATTAGTGAGAACCAAACTTGCTTGGCTTCCAGGTAAGTTTTTTGATAAGAGGTTCCCCTTGTGTCCATACATTAATGTACTAATGCTAGTGTCTTTTTCCCCATAGGGGCCGGGGTACGGAATGCCGGGGAACAGGCACCGACCCGAGATGAAAAGGGAAATCCTTGTAGAAATCAGGTAAGTCTTTAATGAGCGTTTTTTGGTAATGTCTTTTCATTCGCTCATTAACGCTGATGTCTTTTTTTTCTCCTTAGGGGCCGGGGTCCAGAAATGCAAGGATGCGGCGCGGACCCGAAATGGAGAGGGAATGAATCAGCAGGTAAGTCTTAACATGGAGATTTAGCTTTCCTTATTCCCTTCTCTCTCTCACCTTTTGTTCTGGTCTTTTTCTTCCTAGGCGCTGGGGCGTGACTGCAAATCCGGATGATCGCTGCTGAACATGGAGGCGCCCTGTAAAGGTGAGTGGAATGCGGCGCTGCAGCGATCGATGCGATGAGCTTTTAAATAAAAGTCTTCCTTTTCAGGATTGTCGGCGAGATGTCTCCGGGATGCGGTTTTAGCAGATAAGGACTTTTCCTTCTTCTGTTCTCTTCTTCTCTTCTCTCAGGATGCTGGCAGGCGTGGCAGAAGTCAGGATGCAGGAGCAGACACGGTGAGCGTCCAGCTGCTAGATGCAGAACAACGCGAAGCACGTGTGGCTGTTCGGGTGGGGTTTAAATAGCCTTGGAAGAAGTTCCAGGTATGTATCCTTCCTCCAATCAGGTATGTATCCTTCCCCGACCACGCCCGGATGGTAAATTAGTCCCACAGGTAAAGTAGTTCCTTTCAGGCCTCAAGGAGGCCGGGATCCTGCAGCATGGTCTGCATCAGGTAAGTGCACCCAAGCACTCCCATAATGAGCCTGGCGCCTATGGCGCCAGGACTGATGTCTTTTATGAGCCTGGCGCCATAGGCGCCAGGACACTGTCCAAAGGGCCCCTATATGGGGTTGCTGGGTCCTTCCTTGGGGACTGGATGTCCGCTTTCGGGGACGCAGGGCTTGAACCGGCTCCCCGGGAGCGGGCATCATGACAATTGGTGAGCATCAGCTTTCATGTAGTGGTAGATGGAGTGCTGATTGGGTCTATGGTGATGCAGTGTCGATGTTGCTGATGAGTGGCGTGGTTGGCGATGAGTTGTGATGGTAGGGATGGGCTGTTCGGAGAGCAGGTGAAACACATAGCAACCTTACCCAATGTTTGAGGATGGGTTCTGGTCTTGGGTCCTCCCATCCGAACAGGCCCAAACAAGAATTGCCCTTTTCTTCATCTGCCCTTCACTTTGGGCGCCCCACGAGAGACGCCCTTGATCTAAGAGTTAAGAAAGGAAAGGCAAGGGCATGCTAAGCAGGATTGTGGGGCTTAGGTCATGTGAAAAAGATCCACTTGCACCTGTTCACCAACTCCAAAGGTAAACAGGCTGCCTGGAAGGCGTGAAAACTGGTGGTGGCCAGAGCAACTGAGTGGGAGATGCTGGTCATGTGACCAGCAACTTCCACAATGCTGTCTCCATGATACTCCTCTTGTTCGGTCTACCCCTTTCCTAGGAAGGGCCTAAAGGCCATTGCCTTATCTCGCTAAACCCTTCAGGGACTTCCTGGGGAACGTAGCAGGGTAGTCTGGTTGCTGTGGCACCCTTTTCCTCAAGTTTAACATCTTTCAACCTTTTCATCAATCTTTTCCACCCTCATCAATGTCTTTCTCCCTCTCTCTCTCTCCACACTCCATCTACTGGTCTTACCACTCCATCTCACTTTCTCCAGTCTATACCCTTGAAATGATCTCTCTCCTGTCTGTATAATGTGTCTCCTGGTCTTACCACTCTATCCCCCTTCTCATGTCATGAAGCTCCAGGTACCTCCTAATTTTATCTGATTCCCTCCAAATATCACCCCTCCCAATCCTACCCATCTTTAATCTCCTGCTTCTCACTTCCCTCTCTCTCACACCCTACTCTCAACCTTCTCCCCTGCTCTACCTTAAAATCTGTGCCTTTAATCACTCTGTGACAAATTGGTACCACTCCCTCCATCTCTATACCTTATCTTCACCCTCTCCAAATACTCTAAAAGTCTCCTCCAAGTCCTCCTCCACCTGCTACACCCATATTTGCTGGTCTGTTGGGCCACCTTCTTCTCTTCTGACCTCAGCAGTACACCTCTCACTGTCAATTTAATATGCTGGCATTTTGTGCCCCCTTCCTGCCTAGAAGCTTTCCTCTGTTCCCATTGGTTACCTGACTCAAATGCTCCCCTAGTTCAATCACTGCCTGAGCTATCCCTTTGAGGGTCCGAATTTGACTTGCAGGTTTTCCTCAGGATCTCTAGCTGTGCCTCCTTTTCAGCCTCCATCTTTTCCCTGGAGTCACTGTGATTTGTTTTCTCTCTGTCTCACCTTCACTCAGTAAGTCAGTTGTCAACTGGGTTTGGGGAGTGTTCTGTGTCTGCCCTATTCCTGGTCAGCCTCTTGCTAGTCCCTTCTCCGCTGATCCATTGTCCCCCTTTAGCCAGGCTGTGGTTTGTGGGTTAGTTGTTGTCTCCCATTCGGCTTCTGAATGGGAAACCTATTCTGCTCCGACTTGGGTAACTAGTCCGGTCCTCTTTTCCAGGCCAGGACTTGTCCATTGGGCCCGGGTGCCTTGTCGTGCTTGTAGGTTTTCTTTGAATAGTGCTGTTTCCCAGGAACTATATTATCCATCTGAGCGGTCTAGTGCATTCTTGGCACCAGAATATTTTGGGAACCACCTGGAAGAGATGATAAAGCAGCCTGGCCAGGACAGAGATTAATAGGACCAGGGGTCAGTTAAAGGGGGACCAATATGCGCACACGGCTCCAGGTTCACAGAGGGACAGGTGGCCCCTCAACTCCCCTCTTTCCCTTGACAGGGAAATGTTCATGACCCTGTCACACTGCACTCGGGAACTGCTGCTGCCCCAAATACATTTTCAACCCCTTTGTTAGGAATATCAATGTTTTAAAACAAAAATTTTTGCAATTTAGCATGGGCCCTTTTAGGGTTGTCATGCTGAATTGCATGCCCAGCATGAGAGAACTCCATCTAGCTGAGTGGACTCACCCTGCTACAATTGTTAGTTCAGTGCTGCACCTGCCACTTTACCACTCTTAGTGGCTGAGGAGGCGCAACATTGCACTGTCCACCAGGCCAACCCTACATGCACAGGTCACATTTGTGAATGAAGTGCCCTGCACATGTTTGGGAGTTGGGCATCTCTAAGAAGTTCATCATTTGAATTTCACAGACAATCTTACTTCTCAGTTTAGCAGATCTTATGTATATTGCATATTCCTACAGCCAGGAAGTATAGTTTGCCTTTTTCCCAGATACTTCACTGAAGGATAACAAAGCCATTACGGTGGTGTGACAATGCCCCCTGGCTGCCAGCTGGAACGGAAAGCTGGGCAGCTCTGTGGGCAGGGGCGTCTCACTCACTCTGTGATGTGACACCTGGAGATGGTACAAGAAGGATCTCCCAGTACTTCCATAGATCACACAAAGTGCCATCCTTGTACAAAGGAGTAAAACTATCAGAGACAACTCAGGGGCAATATGATTTATGAGGGAGACAAATAAGATGAACCCTTGTTCACCTGTTCCCCCTCATAAGCCGATAGAAAACCCCAAGAAAAGCGCTCTCAGAAATCATGCTTCGCATTGTCAGGGCAAGTCAGTGCTTTTTAAGGGTGACTGGCTCCAGTTGACCATCCATGTCTGTAGTGGGAGCAGCACATCAGTCCACGCTGGGTCAGCGAGCCTCGGCGTGGACCATGAATTGAAGACAGCAGGGAAAGAAGTACAGAGTGAGCACTCACCTTCGGCATGGAACTACGGAGTGCTCGCAAACAGTTAATTTGTTCAGACGAGGCCCACAGAGTCACAATAGTGATCTGCCATGATGGCGCTGCTGGATCCCAACATTCCAGACAAGGGTTTTTTAACCTCAGACCCTGAGGCCACGGACACAAGCTGGGCCATCTCATTAAGAAATCCACAATGCCTGAAATGATATGAAGGAAGCACGAATACAGGAAAGAGGTGGAACCATTAAACCAGGACCAGTAACGGAGGTCGAATCTGGGGGGTAAACAGAGAGGTAAAACAGTGTGGTCATTGCCACAATCACTAAATCAACACCAGTATAAAAATTAGTCATGAGCCCCATGATTATGAGGGTATTAGGATGGTGTTTCAGCAAGACACTCACAGTGTGTGGATCCGAGAGGAAGAAGGAGAGGTAGTAGGGCAGATGCTTTGTTGGCCCAGCAACGAAGGCTAAGTAGCAGCCGGGAAGCTGACAAAACGATCTATAGGAAAGCAGAACCAGAATTGACCAAGCCAAATGGGCCAACAAGTACCAAGTGGAGAAAGAGAAGGAGGAACTGGGCTAGTTAGACCTGAGTTGGGGAGAAGAGTCTGGCTAGACTAGGGTGCTGGAAACCTAGGCCTTATGTCTGACAGGGGTCAACCTTTAACAAAACATCTAGAGCAAAGTCAGCTGGAGGATATAACCCAGGTTCTGGTGTGAGTTACAAGTCCCCCAGCTCAAGTGCACGTCTTGCACAATATTGTCAACACAGGTAGGCGGTAAGAAGTCCTATCTGTAATAACTTGTTATAGGAAAATACCTAACAACACTAGTGCAGCCAAAACGCCTAGTGCAAAATGGGTTTGACGCAGGGCTTTCCCAGTAGCAGCATATGGCCTTTGCCTCATGCAATGACTCATGCCGAAATCCCAAACACAGCTAAGACTGGACCATGACAAAAACTCAGCAAGGGCCAAGTTAATGCTCATGACCAGGACCAACCTCAAAGGCCAAGTGATAGACATATTAAATAAGTGGGCTGGGACTTTGTCCTCCCAGGACAGCGTCCAGCAAGACACTCAGAGATGATTTTCCTTTGCACACAGACACAGAATTGACTCTAGAGATGAGGTCCTATAGCATAGACCCAGTCAATGCATACACGTTTTCGCTACTTCCTCTGACTGTTTGCTTAGATACTTCCTTTTGAATTACATCCCGTCCTACAGGGCACATTTATGCATGCCAAATTTCAATGAAGATGTTGTAACCTATCAATTGTGTGCTTATTCTTTGGCAAACACCCGTGGTAGCGACTATTCCATCCCTAGAGCTACTCCGAAAAAACTGGCAGTGCAAAAATAATCACTGTCATGAAAAGGGGAGCAGGCAAAAGATCTTGATTCTCAAGGTGGTGCATGTCTCAGAAATCTGTCCATAAACTCCTAAAATAAGAACAGGAGACACCAGAGCAAAGCTCAAACATTTTATAAGAATGAAAGGGTACATGAGCTGGTCTACAACTCTAATCGATGTCTTCTGTTTTACCACAATTATTGTCTGTGGGGATGTTTGTCTTCAAGGTCCGTCACATGGACTACCTACTTTCAGAAATTCTCGTAGCAGCTTACAAAACTTTTCCTTTTAATTTCCCACAGGCAAAGTTTATCTGTAAAACCAGTTCCTCAGTGTCTCTTGGAACTCTGCACAGAGAAACACTGCAAATTGAATCTGAAGTCAATCAGTTTCTCTGTATCTGTGACAAGGTCAGTAATCTGTGTTGTTCCCCAGGGGGTCAGCAGGCGGTGGGAGTGGAGAGGGTCCCAATTCCTGTCCCCTCCCCAAGTGCCTATTTATATTTAAGTAGTACCACCTTTCATCCCCCCATACCTCAGAAACCACATGCTTACCAGTCTTGGTTCTTTCATTGCAGGCAAAAGCAAAGCTCAGAGATGGACAGGCAGACCATGCACATTAATGTAACCCATCATAGACCCCAATGTTCCAAGAAGCAGAATTTTCAATGTCGCAAGAAAGAAAGAGAGAGAGAGAGAGACCCAGCAAACAGAGGGATGGAAGAGGTATGCAGTTGCAGCAGAAGCGCTGCACCGCAAGAGCCACCAAAGGAGACAGAGGACCCTCTGAGAGGTTCATATTTATGTGCCGCAGAGCGGCTTATCACGAAACTTAAATCTACAATGTTTACCGCGGAATGCATTGCAACATGGCAACCAAACACAAACTGAGATATTCACCAATCCGGGTCACCATTGTTGCATAACAGAGCAGTGCAAGGAAAAGGGACAGGGTTTAACCCTCATTTTGTAATTGCTGATCCATTTCACACTTCCTGGGCAGGGCAAGGCAGCATCAGATTGGCCAATGAGAGATGGAAAAAGGAGAGATAGGATAAGAGGTTCGCAGGACACAAGAAAGTATGGGTTATTCGTATGAGGTCAGAGGAGAAGGAGGTGGCAGACCAACAGACCAGCGGCAGTAAGGATGTTGGATTGGAGTGTGGAGGAGATTTAGTGAAAATATGAGGTATTGGTTGGGGAGAGCAAGTGGTTCTGTGTGATGAGTGTGTGAGCCAGGTGGGTGAGTGAGTGTAGTAGAGAAAGTGTACAAACTATGTAGAATGTGATTTAGAGAGTGAAAGGAGGATGACTGAGAAAAGGGTAGGGTGGAGAGAGTAGTAGTGCTGAGAGGGAATATTAGTAGTGTGGAGAGGGGAGAAGAAAAATTGATATGAGGAAGTAGGAGGAAGTAACATCGAAGAGTGGGATAGGCTATGGAACGAGAGAGATATATTGGAGGGACCGAAGAGGTAGAGGTCGAACAAGGAAAGTGAGTAGGCGAGTGGAGTTGGATGAAGGAGAATAGCGAGGAGGAGTTGGTAGTCAGTGACAGGGAGGGAAACATCAGGGCATGAGAAGATGGAGAAGAGGTTGGGATAGAATGTTAGATATAAAGAGGTTGTCAGGGTATACCTTCCTAACATTGTGGATAGTGTAGGCCCAGTTTAAAAAGACCAGTGGGGAGATTAGACAGATCAGGCAATTACATTTATGCCCTCACTGACAGCTAGTTAGTAATTAGACAGTAGGGAAAAATCAGATCTAGCTACTACCCTGAGAATATAAGGACACCTGGGCTAGGGTGGACAACGCTTCATCAAGACGAGATAGTGAGCGATGGCCCTGGGCCCTGCCTAATCATTCAATAAAAACCCTTGAACTGTCTCTGGGAGTTGGAGTGATCTTTGGCCCACCTGTGATAGTGTCTCTGGAGCATGTTCCTTCAAGTCCCAGCATGAAATGTTGCTTTTATCACTCAGTTTCTCAGTGTCATTAGAAACGTGAACTTCAAGAACCATCATGCAGCGCTTCCATTTACACTCCACTTCCCAATGGCTCTAGGAACTTGAACATCGAGTTCCAGGATGCAGCAAATCTTTTCACACTAAGTATCTCAAATGTTCAAGGAAACTTCACTGGATTCACCAGTCTCTCTTCTCAAAATAAGCCTCTATCATGGCTTCGGAACTTTCCTTGTAAGGCACCTGCAGCAGTCTCACTACTCTCAATAACGTTCTCTCACCACCTCACCAGGTTTTCCATAGCCATCTATCTGCCTCGCCGGGCCATGGCCTCAGTTCTGCTTTACTTGAGCGTTGAGCCTCTGCACACCCTTCCCTCGAGCCTGAATTCTGCTCACCTATGTCTCGCTTTCTATTGTTCTGTTCACTTGCCACAACCCTCTCCCTGTCACAAAGTTTTCTGATGGCTCTCTTTGGGTGCAGCACCTTGCAGTCCACTTCTGCCACATCACATGTTTTTGCTTTCTAGAGGTGGTCCACATCCTATCCTCTCTGTTGCATATGGACTCTGTGTCTGTCAATTGCTATCACTCCCTCATATGGCTTGCGTTTGACGGTGCACAGTTTTCTCCTTTGACTTTGCAGGTATCTCAGTCAAACTTTCTCTTGCATCACATATCTCTTTTTGCTCTTCTGCTTTTCCTATTCTCTGTGGCCTTTCTGTCCTTCTAACAACCAATAGAGCCATAGTCTAGCTCACATGTCTATTCACTTGGAAGATATACTTTTTTCCATATTGGCCTTGCTGCCTTCGAGGGCACTTCACCACACTGACTGTGATATCCAGATATATAATGTACCAGAAATGAAGCCACTTTCCCCCTCTGTTCACAACCGTAATATTGGTACCCTGCTTCTAGGCAACAGCATCCTTCCTGGTGACCACGCATGCTGTTTTATCCCATCATCTTCAGTTAAAGTGCTGCTACCACAACATGTCCACCATCTGTATATCTTATAGAAGAGGACATATTTACTATGGGGAAAAAATGTTGACTGGTTGTGCACTGACCAACTTTGATAAAAAAAATATTCATGCTGTCAATTTTTTGTCCTGCCTTTTGCTGCATTACACTCATCTTCTGAATTGGCAATGTGTTTGTGTGTGTTGTCTTGAGTGGCCCTAACTCCCTCATTGTACAGTGTGGGAGTAGCGAGCTACTAAGGTCTGGGATGGTCCAGCTATTACCAATAGGTCTCCCAGAGGGTGGATGAAGAGGGATCCCACATGCTCAATAGTCCCCACCAGACGTGGTAAACCTGTTCATCAAGAAGGCCCTCGGGCTGCTGAAGGCAGAATACCCAGTCATCAACGCAGATGGCTGGGAACTGGAACGGCCCAGAAAGAGAATCAGTATCCTCTATCCAAGAACGTTATCATGAGTACGTTTTGACAAAGTTTGATGGCTCCACGACGAAGTGCAACAATTCAAGAGACCAGAATGCACGAGGAAGAGTAAAATCCACTTGAGGAGTGGAACAGCTAAGTTATGTCAAAGCTGGAGATCCTAAGAACCACACCAGAGTTAGACACAACCACAGTAGAAAATAGTATTCATTACCAGCTTGAACTAAGTTACTGGAAGGATCCAAAAAACTGTGCATCGTCGGCTGGTTCACGGACTGGAGAACCAGTGAGAAGCTGTGAACCTCCTCCATGCGATAGAATAAAAACCAATATGGTGCCTGAAGACTACAGATGCCTTTAAAGTCTCACATTGCAAATTATTTGACTGCTTTCATATCATGCAATTAACCAATGTAGAGCTTCGGCTAATAAGAATAACATAATCAGGTCAATTAAGAATTCAAATGGGGTTGACGATTCCTCAGTAGGGATTCAAACAGGCCAAGGAAATAACCAATCTGAAATATTTATGGAAACACGCCCACAAGTCCAGAGTTTATAAAACGATTTGGGGTACAATCAAAAGGGAGGAGAACCCCTGAGCAAGCAGACATGTGAAACATCCTTTCCTTGATACAAAGGGGAACCACACAGGGGAAGCCTGATACAGAACCTACCCGCCTGGTAGAAGTCCGAAACATACAGAGACCTAAAGCCCATCACTACCTGGAAGAAAGCAGTGAAGACCTGAAGGGTTTAAGAAAAGCGTGGGGAACTGTTAAGACCAGAGCATACCAAGGACAGGGTCTTGCTTAAAGGTACACTTGTGAACTTAACAGACCCTAGTGGAAATGGTCATCCCATGGTTTATCACCACTAACCCCTGGGAAAGTGGCCTGAGACTCGACCTGTGGCAGGAGGGTGACAGAATATCAGCTGCATGACAAGGAAAATAAATGTGGCGGTGGGGGGAGGGAATACCCATTGAGTTTGTTTTGAATCCTGAAGACAAGGTCCAGGAGGGACCAATTGTAAGAACCGTGGAAGTCACGGTTCTGGCGGGTCCTGTTCTGAAGTCTGAAGATAAGGTCCACAAGGGACCAGAAGTATAGCCTGAACCGTAGGATCAGTAAAGCCCAAGTTCAGGAGGGACCATGTATAAAGACAGAAGCTAATGTCCAGGAGGGGGCAGTTATAAATCCAGAGGTTACGGTCCAGGAGGGGCCTGTGGTGAACTATGAAGCTAAGGTCCAGGATGGCCGCTCTAAGACCTGTGAAAGATATGGGTAAGAGAAGATTGAGTACTTGTTTTTAGTGGTCAATACTGAGAGAGATCCATTTGTGAAACTAACATACCCAGAGGGGAAGAGGCTGGGTACCAAAAGCTGCTAAGCTTGTGACAGTCCTCAAAGCAGCTGATGAGAATCAACCTTCCTGGGATATTTCCTGGAATCCGGAGGTGAAAGCAGAGAGGACGACTGAAGTACAAACTGTGAGTAACTTCTTAGGGAGCCTTCCAAGGAACCGTTTGTGTTTTCTTCTGTTGGAGCAGACTAAGGATGGACTCTTAAGAACAGGTTGTGAGAACTTATGTGTTGGCCACCATTGGAACATGTTTGTAGGGCAGCCTCCTAGCTCCACAAGGAGCCAGGAGGCTTCGACATAACTTAGCAATTCCACTTCTGGAGAGAGTTTTACTCTTCCTTGTACATTCTAGTCTCTTGGTTCCTTCCAAGAACTTATAAAGAGTAGGTTGAACTCTTATATTGGCCAGAAGGGACAAGTTCTTTTTGTTTAGGAGTTTGAACTTTGTGATTTAGTATACCTGCCTGGTGTGGTAAACCAGCTAAAAGCCCTTTTTACTTTGATCCATACTTCATACTATTTTCACTAGGAAACCCTTTATCATTTGAAGAGAATCCTTGATGGACTCTATAAGCATTTAACCAACCAATTCTAAGCATAAAACGTAACAGGAAAGACCATCTTTGTTACACACATAATTTGGTGTCAATCGTCTTTTTACTAGGCCTGCCACAGTGTATATTGTACCTGTAGGGTGGGTAGTATTCAAAATGCATGGCACCACTCAAGGTCTTGGCCACTGACAGCTGAACCCTGACACCAAAACTCCACTCCTTTCCCCTCTATAGCTGCGCCTTTCAAAATGACTAAACACCCGTCTCTAATGTCTTGGCCAGCTGTTACCGTACCCTCACACTTATGCAGTGCTCTGTTGCTCTCCAACTAAGTTTGAGCTATAGAAATCCCATACATATACATACATACATACAATGCCTCATCTTTTTCCATCTCCCATGATTGCTCCTTGATAGCTGCAATGCTTACAATATCACTAAGGGAGGCGTTGAGCTACAGCTGCTGGTTGTTGGTGTTTGTAACATAATGCCACCAAGTTCCGAAGAGGTGTGTCTCCCATGCCTGAAAACTTGTCAGGACAGGCAAGCGTTTGCAGGTAATGTGCTTAGGCTTTTACCTGTCTCCCCACATAGTGTCTTCACAAATTAATGATGCCCCAGGGAAAGGTGCTATGAAGCCTTGAAACAGAGGAAGCCGGTACAGAGTGCATACCACTTGATCGGGATTCAGACATTCATAACTGGGGCAGTCTTCAACATGTCTGACCTGAATCACGGACACCAAGAGCTTCAGTTTGCTCCACTGTCGCAGCTCATGATTTGCAAGCTACCCAGCTCAGGACAGTATGCTCTCCAGAAATATATCTCATCACACCCAGAGATGCCTACTCAAATTGTTGAGTTTAATTGGACCCTACTACTCTAGTGTTTTGTCCTCAACTTGACCAGTGCTCCCTGTGTTGGCTTGCAGAGGTGAGGCCAATAACATTTTCCATTCCAACATATTACCCTTCCTGCATTCCCCCCACTTTCCCCACAGGGACAGGCCCCAAAGCACCTGGATCCAATTTTCTTTGAGCCACATTTTAAAACACCTGGAACTATATATCACAAAGCATATTCAGGTAATAGGGTGGGCACCTATGGTTGAGAGACAGATTACTAGGTCTCTGCACTTCAGCGAATACAACAATGTGTTAAGACATCAGGCAGTACATTTGTATCTGTTTGTTTTACTACTGCAGAGCTTATGGAGGTACCTGCCAGTAGTGTGTATAGCCCTACAAACTAAAGGAAGCAGGGGATTTAAAGTCACACGCTCTGCACAGTGGTGAACATCCCTTCTCATAGAGCTTTGCACCAGGGAGCAGCTCCCAATTTACATGCGTGTGTATTGTATAAATTATGATGAACAATGAAATCCTGCCAGATTTGAATGCATCAGTATCTATTGATTATGTTTACTTTGGTTAAAAAAAACATAAAAAGTGCAATTCATAAATAGCTAAAGTGCATTAAGATCACGTCATAACAATCTCAATCATTTAAATTGCATGAATATAGTTTATTTATTTTATTTATTTCACTTGTAAGGTGCACACAAGCCCTTTGGCATCCAGGCACTATCGAACCAGTTACATGGGTCCCAAAAGCGATAAGGCATGGTTAAAGAGGAACAGTCGGCGTACATAGTTCATGCAGTATGAAGCAGGTTACAGTTTAGTTTACATGGCAGATTAGTTGAACAACTAAGTTTTCAGTGCTTTGCGGAAGGCCCAGAAGGAACTTTTAGCTCTGAGGGCGGGTAAGAGGGAGTTCCATTGCTTGGCTGCAATAACTGGGAAGCTTGTACCTCCTGTTTTCGCACGTTTGAATTTGGGTTGCATGAGCCTGTGAGAGTAAGGGGTTCAGGTGGGCCCGGAGGGTTGGGACATGGTGACTTTGTGCGACAAGGGGAGGCAGACGCGGAGATGCATTTTTGAGTGATGGCGAGAGTCTTGAAAGTGATTCTTTTTTTTGATAACGAGCCAGTGGACCTTTATGTGGGCAGTTGAGATATGCTCTGAACGGGGAATGTTTAGGGCCGCGCGAAGTGTATTGTTTTGTATAGTCTGGAGTTTTTTTAAGATTGCGAGATGAAGTGCCGGCAAACGGGGTATTGCACTAGTCTAACCTGACACCCACCACTGAGCCGGCAATGGTTAGACAGTTGTCATTGGTGAGGAAGGGTATAGCAGCATTGATAAGTTTGGTGGAGTAAGCTGCTGTTCAAGGCTGAGCACAGAGGGTTTAGTTGCTTCAGTGCTGAAGTGGAGCCAATGATGAGAAGTTCTGTTTTCTCATCATTGAGGCAGAGTCCATGGGTAGGCATCCAGGCTCGGATGGAAGCATAAGTGGAGTTTAGTGTGGCAGCATCATCGTAGTAGGATCCAGAGAGGGGAAGCAGGATTTGTGTGTTGTCAGCATAGTTTGTGTAGGCGATGCTGAGGGAGTCTAGGAGATCGAAGAGGAGAATGTCGTACAGCGAGGGGGAACGCAGCCCCCTTGTGGCACCCCACTGTTAATGGGGGAGGGTGATGCACAGGCATTTTCTGTGAAGACTTTCATAACTCTGCCCTCGAGAAAGGAGGCAATCCAAGAGGCTGCTTCCGTGGAAAAGGAGGCTGAGGGGTTGAGATGTTGGCATAGAATGTTATGATCAACCAGGCCAAAAGCAGCAGACAGATCAAGGAGGAGGAGTAAGGCTAAATTTCCCCCATCTCTGATCTCGTCCATCTCGATTTTCAGGTTCACGAGTGCTGATTCCATGCCATTTCCTGGACGGAAACCAGATTGGCGCATGCCAAAGATTTGATTAGACTCGAGATGATGTTGAATTTGGATGTCGGCTGCCCTGTTGAGAATTTTGAGGAGGAAGGGAACCATAGGGATGGGTCGGTAGGTTTTGGGTGAGGTGGCATCAAGGGTGGGTTTTTTTATGTTGGAAGGCTGGGCATAAGGAAGCAGTATACCTACATTTTGTCTAACAGCAATAGCAGTACATTTCAGTTTGGCATTAGTAGTCTGGGAGAGAAGAGGCCATGCATATGTGTTGCTTCAGGGCGTAGTGTCTATACTGCTATGGACGTAGGTCAACTTATGGACAGGGGTGCGGTGCGTACAGGCTTCGTAGTGTCTGTAGGGATTGTGCTCACTTTGGGCGCACGGTATAGTGCGCTGCTTGAGGGGCCGGAAGCAGAACTTGCAGTCGGGACAGCTGAGGGGCTTGCGGGGAGAGAGCTCAAGGGTGTAGTAGTATTGGTAAGAGTGTGATGTGCAGGCCTGGGAGGTATCGGATGCCGGCTTCTAAGGAGGCAATGGCCATGCGTGGTGGGTAAGTGTAGTCAAGGGTGCCCAGAGAGATTGTACCCAGATCTCAATCCTAAGCACTTATTACGGCAGGGTGGACAGTGGTTTTTCTGCATAGTGCATGTGAGATGTCATACGGGCAGATGGGTGTGAGTTGCGGTGAGCGGGGCTCCTTGGAGACAGTGTTATCGTACATGAGGCCAAACGGAGCGTGATTGGGATAGTCAAGACTTGACGCATGGAGACGATACTTGATGCCATTGGTAGAAAAGGGTTCGGCATGATATTGGAGTATGCAGGAAGATTAGGAGACATCGTTAGGTTGCGTCGCGGTATTGCAAATACCTGCAGCCACCCTCGGCTGAGATTGCATGGCGAGGAATGAAAAAGGGCAGGCTCTATAGTTCCATTGTGCGGAGCCTAACACCTGCTGTGCACAACAACACGCTCTTGGCCTGCACTGGCTTTGCCGCAGAGGGTCTGATGCATGGGTTTTATCGTAGCAGAATCGAGCATTACGTAGTGTAGAACGTACCACGTAGATCTGGCAGTTAGCTCTGCGGACTTGCGGCGCACAACACGTGCCCTTGGCCTGCGCAGGCTTTGCTGCAGAGGGTCTTGTGCTTGGGTTTTATCGTAGTGGAATTGCGCATTAATCATAGTGTAGAGCGTAGCGGGTAGACTGGGCAGCGTGCTCTGTGGGCCTGCGGTACACAACACAGTGCCCTTGCAGTGCAAATGATATGATATGAAATGATATGGCATTTATAACACGCCTATACACAGGTTTTTCAAGGCAAGACAATGCAAGGGAGGGAAAACAGAGGTAGGACAGAAACAACGATCTTACTAGGCCTAGTGACATTCAGATCACGCAAATGCAGGGGAGCGGGGAGGTGAGAAGTGCTAGAGAGCATGGGGGGGTGGTAAAATGGACAAGTGCAGGACACGTAGTGCAGTCAACGGGTGGCAAGTGCTAGTGTTAGAACTGCAGACAACAATTGTCTAATAAGTGCAGGAAATGGGACTGTAGGGTTACAAATACAGACCACAAGTGCAGGGGGTGCCAGAGGCAGTGCGGGTTTGCAGCTGGACAGGCAGGGACCTGGGCCCGAATTCAGAGGGTTGCCGGGTGATCAGTGCGTGTATCAGACAGGAGATCAGCAGGGGAGAGGAAGTGAGAAGGCAGAAGCAAAGGGGAAGGTCTTGAGGTGCGTTCGGAGCCAGATATGGTTCTGCTCAAGTTTCAGAGAGGCAGGGAGGCTGTTTCAGAGAGAGGCACCAGCCGAAGAAAGAGATCTGCCCCCAAGTCATTGCTTGAAGAAGCGACTGACCCTGAAGGAGTTGGAGGTGGAGGAGCGAAGAGCAAGAGTAGGAAGATATTTTGGTAGAGAGAGTTGGAGGTATTGCAGTCCCAGGCCCCAGAAAGCCTTGTGGACGATGCAGAGGGTCATGAACTTGATCCTTGCTGCCACTGGGGCCAATGAAGAGATTTCAGTGGTGGAGAGATACGATGCCTGGGCTTGAGGCCAAGGACAAGTCTTGCAGTCCTGTTCTCGATGAGTTGTAGAGGACGGAGAGTAGAGGCAGGTAGATTTAGAAAGAGGCTGTTGCAGTAGTCCAGCCTAGAGAGAACCAGAGCTCTGGAGACAGTGAGCTTCTGCGGGAAAGTGAGGAAAGGAAGAATAACTCTAAGAATCCAAATTACCAGCTGCACCTCCTCAGAGACGTCAGAGATGTGAGGATGAGAAGGAGAGTGAGGAGGATCTTCGTCTTACTGGTATTAAGGCAGAGATGATTGGCAGCACACCACTCCTGGATTGCGGACGGACAATCCGGGATGAGAGAGGGAGAAGAGGTGGCAGAGGGGCGCATGAAAGCGAGCTGAGTGTCATCCGACTAGAATTGAAAGTTGGAGCAGAGAGCAGCTATGCTGTGGGCAAGAGGCGCCAAGTATTGGTTGACAAGCCAAGGAGAAATATTAGACCCCTGGGGAACACCACAGGTAGAGAGAGAGAGAGAGAGATAGAGGAGAGGAAGGACCTAAGTTGTACCTGGGAGGGTCGGTCAGAGAGAAAGGAGGTCAGTCAGGCCAGGGCCTGATCAGTGATACCCAGGTTTTCACGGAGCCGGTTGAGCAGGATGGCATGGTTGACAGTATCAAGAGCAGAAGAGAGATCGAGGAGGATGAGGACAGAAGGATGACTAGTGTCAAGGTCTGAGAGCAGGTGTTCACGGATGTTCAGGAGAGCAATTTCCATGCTTCTGGCCACTCAGAAGCCAGAGCGATGGTCAAGGAGACAACCAACAGATTCAGTGTGAAGGTTAAGCTGGGAGAGGGCCATGTTTTCCAAGAGTCTGCCCAGAAAAGGAGTAATGGAGATCAGGCGATAGTTAGCCGGACAGGAGGGGTCAGCTGAGGGTTTCTTCAGAAGAGGGTGAACAGAGGAGTGCTTCAGGGGGGAAGAGAAGGTTCCAGTCATAAAAGACTGGATTGCGTTAGTTAGAACATTTTTCTTCCAACTTGATAGAATACCATGTACTAAAGCGAGCATAGCAAATGCCATGTACTAAAGCGAGCACAGAAAATAAAATATCTCCTAATAACTTCTAAAATCAATAAGCTCAATCAAAACTGTTAAACATAACCATTACTTTCATCAATGTTGGAAACAAAGGGCCTCATTACGAGTATGCCGGTCCGGAAACAACGGTGGCGGTAAACCCGCCGCCACCATTGTTTCCGGACCGCAGATTACAAGTTCTGCAGGCGGGTGGTGTCACTCCCGCCAGGTCTGACCTGGCGGAGTAACGCCACCCGCCTGCAGGTGGAAATGGAAACACCAGCTCAGTCATAGACAGAACCGGTGTTACCATGGTCCCCATTCCCATAGAATCCTATGGGACTCTATGGGAATGGGAAACAACACAGTTACCGCATCCGGAATTACTGGCACCCAGGGTTCTAATACGCTGGTGTTGCCGGGTGGTCAGGAGGCAGTAACTGTTGACGGGTCCGGCGGCTACCTGCCGGTTTTTCCGGCACGGTTACCGCCGGACTCGTAATGAGGCCCAAAGACTTTACAAAGTACCAACAAGTGAGCAACAAGTTCAGTTTCCAGGCAACACCTTTTGGGTTTTAAACTTAATTCCTGTCCACGTCTTAGCGAGGATGAAGTTTTCGTCTCGTTAACCACTAATGGTGTGGTGAAAAAAAACCTGATGTTCTTGTAAGATTTCCGCCAAGTGCAAATCTGCCAATCTTTATGAAAATATGCTTCTCAAGATCAGGCAGCACATATTTTCTTCTTACTTTTGGGGTAATTTTGTATATAGCCTTAAATAGCACAGAGGGGACTGATTACGATTACACTTACACTTAAGCAATGCCCTCCAAGCTATTTTATTTTGATTGGTTTTGTCGATGGGTGTAACAACACCACCAAAATCCGAGTAGACCTGGTTTTCGTGTTATATTTTGCATTCATGAACAAAATGAATCGTAAATGCCGCCCGCTATGCTTGTGTATGGCAGAAAGCATTTACATGGATGCCTTTGGAATCTGCATGCTTTGTGCAGGCCAAAAGAACAAGCAGATTCCATAGGAATCCAAAGCATCACCACCGGCATCAAAGTCCGATGTGCTTGGAGATGCTGTCCGATTTGTAAGATGTAGCTGATCAGGGTGGATTTAGTGATTATGATCCATGCTGCCACAGCATGCATCTCACAAATCAACCAAAATCACACAATTCATGAAAACCATGAGTACATCCTTTTCTACATGCTTTTAATGTACCATGCATATATTCTGCCACCATTAAAATGACCCCCTTTGCTTTTTGCCCAGAATAGAATGAAATACGCTACTTACAGAGATTGGAAGCGGATACTCCAGCAGAGCAATGGTGATGTATGCCGAGAGGGTGACCTCATCGTCCACGCCACCCTAAAGAATGAGAACAGTGTTAAAAGAGTTTGTAATTTGACCATTTAGCTTTAACTGCCTAAATTGAGCACACCATCTGGCCTCCATCTTGGCAGTTGTTCTTAGTCCCTGTTCAGGTGTATTGGCTATCTTACACTGGAGCTTAAACATCAGTTGGCCATGCACCTGAAATTGGTCTCTGTGCACTTGAAAACTTTGACTCTTAACGGACAAACTAGAGAAGAGTTAATTCAGTTTACAGTTGGCCATGCAGCTCAATGTGAAAACAGACGGCCTTCAATGAAGCGATCCATTAACAATCGTAACGCTTTTGTGAGATCTGCATATTCCTTCAACCGTCCACTGCCATCACTGAGTAGGAAATGTAATGTTGTGCTGAATTGTAGGCACTAATTAAGCGAGTTCCCATCCACAGAAACTTCCAGTGCCATTTTAGTCCGCTTCATCCTAGCATCTGGGGCTACTAAACAGTGTGTATCTCATTAAAACAATATACAAACTCTAATGCAGGGAATTAATGTCAAGGCTGTCATTGAAATGTGTTGTCTCCTTTTTTCGGAGTCACTGTGACTGATAGCGTGTTACATCAGCACAATTTAAAGATATGGAAAGTGTTTTGCACACACTGTTAGGTGGCAGGCCACAGTTCAGATTGTGCGGGAAACTGAGGGTGCCAGTTATCAATGGAGATACATTTGAACAGGAGGGTTGATATAAGGACTGTCACAATAGTGACAGGGATAAAAAACCAGGCGACAAAGGAAATACTAGTTAAAATACAGGTCTGTATTTTTGGCGAGGACAAAAGAGGGTGGGTGTTAAGATGGATATTTAGAATCACCCCTGCAGGTACATTGTGAGAGGCCAACCTATTCTGATGAACAGGGACAAATACTAATGTCTAGCCAAACTCTATCTGGATAGTGTGACTGAAAAGCAGGCTTAGGGTAGGAGGGCGTCAGATTGATGAAGGGTTCAGTTAAGCACACACAGAGCACTCTTAATAATGTAAGTCAGGAAGAATGTATAAAATACAGTTATTTATTTAAGCCTTAGACAACTCTTATAAAAAACCACTGGTAAGTAACACACTAAAGCATTCACTACTAATATGTACGCATTCACCTTGGTGTAATCTGGGGAGAACACTAACACTTCACATTTAAATACAGTTAGATTTACTGTTAAATGTGAAGCAAGTGAATAAAGAAAACGAATCAGGTAAGTAATTAAGACTTCGAGAACTAATAGTCTGAGAAGAAATAAGTTTGTAAAACACCACACAAAACATTAGGACTAAGGTTCTAACCTTAAAATGTCCTTCCCTAGCTAGAAATGAAGGGGTCTAGTACCCTCAGAGTCACCGACCCCATTAAAAGTCTTTTAAGTAAGTTGAACAAGTGTTGGCTTGAGCCAACAGGTAGTTGTAAGAGTTTCAAAGTTCAGTAAAAATAAGAGGAATTTCTTTAAAATACTCTCTCCCAATCAAAACACGTAGGGGCGACCCAGGGGAGGATACCAGGCCAGAACACCACCGTTCAAGGCTAGGCCAAGGAGGGATCGGGCTAGGACTTTAGGCTAATAAAACCCTATGGAGAAAGGGGGAGGGTTCAGGTATATTTATTCACCCCCTGTACTCCGATTCACTAGGGTCCACCATAGGAGTTCCTGAAATTGCTACGACTCATGAATGTGTGTCTTGTTTCTCTGGGGGAAGACCAGGGGTCTCGGGTGAAGAGGTCACTTCAGGCAGCAGTTTCTTGGCTCTGGCTAGTTTGCAGTTCTGTGTTCCGATGGAACGAATTCTGGACAGCTGGACACTCAGGATACACTGGCTTTGGCACCATTACTTCGCCGACAACCTCAGGGGACACTCAGGAAATGATGCCGGTGGAGAGCAGCGATGCCCACTTGTACAAAATGGCAAAAGACGATCCTTGTGGCGAGGACAAAGAAACTGGTCCTGCAAGGCCCTCATTGTGGTGGAGAGCTGCAACTTCAGGGAAATGCTTCTTGTTCAATAAGTTGATGATGTGCGAAGTCTCACGACTGAACTCTGGATAGCGACCGTTGTAGCGCAGTAGCCTAGGAGGATGTCTGGCAGCCCCCAGGATGGTTCTGGGACTCTTCCGAGCACTTTCATCAGCTGGATATTCGAGATGACGTCGGGGCTGGTTGTTCTCATCTGTCCAGTGGTGGAAGCAATGACAAAGGCATTCATGAGTTCTACAGAAAGACATGGATTCTACTGGCAAGTGAGGAAATGGCTGCTGGTGACCACCAAATGACAGTCTTTAATATTTCCTTTACTTAGCCAGTTCCTGGAAGTTACTGTTTTATTTTTTTAGCCTGTTTCAGTACAGTGAGTGTTCTTGTCTCGGCTTTGGATAACTTGGTGCGGCTGTCCGATCAGGGTGGAGTGGGGCGCTGGCTTTATTAGATCTGTCGGCAGCATTCGTCACAGTTGACCACCCCACCCTATTGGACTGCCTCGCCCAAGCTGGCATTGCTGGCTTGGCGCTGGCATCGTTCTCCTCGTTTCTGTCTGTAGGGCACAGACCTCTCTTTTTTTCCTTTTCGCTCAGTTTCTGTTCCTCTTTCTTGTGGGGTTCCACAGGGCTCGGCTTTGTCTCCCATTTTCTTGAATGTATACATGCAAACATTAGTGGGCCTCATACACTTCCACGGCTTCCGATGTTAAGTATATGCAGATGACACACATATTCTAGCCCAACTGAATCTATTACATACTGACATGTCACCTCAGTTCAAGAGTTGTCCGGACGCCGTGGGGTGTTGGATGTGTTCGAATTGGCTTAGATTGAATGGGATAAAACAGAGGTCCTTGTGACTGGCCCTGTGTCTGACAATGCCCTGTGACCCCTTCTTTCTGGCCACCGACATTTTGACTTTTTCCTACACCTGTTTCGGTTGTCAGGGATTTGGGAGTGAAGCTATCCTTCTCCCTTTTAGTGGGTGCTCAAATTGGAGCCACATGTCAAGCAGGATATTTCCAGTTAAATAAATTGCAGAATCTCCTTCCTTTTCTCCCTAAGCATTTTCATGCTCCAGTGGTTGCCTCACTGGTTGTGAGTCACCTGACTATTGCAATTCATTGTACCTGGTGCAGCCTTTGTACCCAATTCAAAGTCTACAGCGACTTCAAAATCTGGCAGCCCGAGTCGCTAGTGCATCCCATTATGGCATGCATATTACCCCCATTTTGCGGACTACCCATTGGCTTCCAGTGAGGAAGCGTATTGAGTTTAAGTCTCTCTGTGTTGTTCATCGGACTGTATATGGTCAGGGTGCAGAATTCCTTCGAGCCAAATTTCCGGGCACTTTGCTCTAAGGATGGCTTTCTCCTTGTTGTTCCACATTATACGCTAGTCAGAACTGGTGACCACGTCTTTTCAGTAGCGGCCATCAAGTTGTGGAACTCTCTGCCACGTGACATTAGAGTCTTGGAAAACCATCTTACATTCAGGCATGTTTTAAATACTCTTTTATTATAGTGTTCTCCCAATGCCACTTTCTTTACTCAGAAAACTATCGCCAAGATGCCTCTGGGGAACGTGCGCTATAGAAATGTATTAATATAGCATAACAATGATTTGTTCTGGTTCTTCAGCAGACTGCTCTCCTGCGTAGGTGTCTTGGCTCCAATGATGATCTGAAGAACATCTGCAGGAGTCCTTCTCTAATCCAGGGTCCTAGCTGGAGATTCCCCCAGCCCACTGATGGCAAGCATCTGTACCATTCAACCTGGCAAGGGATGTCCAATCAGGACAGCCTCTGGCAACTGCATCTGTCAGCAACAGACAAAAATGGCAGAGATGTTGACTGGTTCCAGATGGAGAACCAGCCCCCAACCAGCAAAGCACACAGATCTTCACTTTGACTGCAAAACCTGGAGCTTTCCCCGGGAAAGGGCTTACCATATATGGAAAATCCAGCCACTCCAGGGCAGGAAGGTCAAAATACAACATTGCAAAAGGACAGGCAAAAATCTTGTGGCACTGCCATTTTAGAATATATGGTACTCTATTTGGCATTAAGTGGTAAAATTCAAAAGTGCATAAGACTATAAAAAAAAAAATACTTTAAAAGAATCCGCTGCCACTAGTACATCCTGGACGGATCATGCAAGCAACCACAAAGTTTCTGAAAACAAAGTTACAGGGACACAACACTTCACAGAAGGTAATGTGTGCAGAAAAAATAAACAAAATAACTTTACTATGGAGAACAGAGTTCTCCTGCACTGATAGTCACAGGGACTGGTCAGTGCCCCAAAACAGATGAACACAGCAAGGTAAGTAGAGCAAAAATGCTTTACTTACCTCCCAAAGTCAGGACAGGTTCCAAATAATACCAAAACGTAGGGTGTCCCATTGATGTCTATGGCTGGAAATCAGCAAAAAGAAGAATCTTTCCTAACTGTGGGCAAAACAACACATAGGGCACTGAAGCCTAAGTGAGTCTGCTCATTACTTGAGACAACACAGGGCCTCATTATGAGTGTAGTGGTAATTCTCCTGGATTAGCTCCAAACTTGTTTACTGTTACTGGCACTCGGTCCAGTGGAATTGCTGACAGATTGAGTATGGTCACGGCAGTGTTAATCCCACTTTTTATTGGGCTACTGTAATTCCTCTGATTTTTGATAGTAAAGTGGAGGAGATGCTTCCTGTAATCTGCTGGAGTTATCTCCTCCTCTTCTCCTTGAAAGTCATAACTTGGCCATGAGGAAAAGTGTCAGTAAGAGTTACTGCAACTTTACCACAATTTTTCTGTGCGCCAACAAATACTTAAAGAAGACCAGAGTCTGTGTTTAATGACCTTCCAACAGCCGGCATTCATATTTCTTCCAAAGGGGATTCGTCTTGTAGTCTCAGGTTGGGTTTAATTGTTTCCTGCATCTTTCTTCTCAAGGACTCTGTGTATCGTCACAGGCTTGATTCTCAGCCTGTGAATCAGGGGGATCCCACACCCTTGTTCACAGGCCTTTTCCCGGCTTCCTCCCCTTTGATCTCAGACCTGGGTTTTAAGGGGTTCCCACAAACTCTGTTCCCTTTTACCCCCAGGGGGATTGCCTTGCAGCCTCAGGCCAGGCTGAAGCGTTTCTTGCACCTTTCTTCTCTGGGACTCTTGAGGTTTCTCCACTACTAATTTCTTTGGGGTCTTCTTCTCTTGGGTTTTTCTTTGGCTGTTGACACAATAGGTTTTTTACCTTGCTGGTTTGTCTTGCTGGCATATTTGGCATGACATATTTTGAGGAGTACGTTCCAGGTGTACCCCAGGACCCATGGCCGGAAACCAGAGATGGTTGCTGCACGTGATTATCCCCAGCGCATTGATGGGTAAAATGTGAGGGTGACCAGGGGATCCTCTCTATAGTGCCCTTGAGTCGTCATGTACTAGCACGGCAAGGCACCAGGCCCACAGGCTCATGCCACCAGGTATCCCCAGATTCAAGAGGGGACGTTGTCCTAGGACTGGCTGTGGCAGGATGTAAGGTTGAAATTGCAGGCTGGTGGGTGCGTTACTAAGAGTTTCTGGAAGAGAAATCGATTGTGTTTTCCAGCCTATGCCCAAATCCAGGTATGAGTGTGACACAACAGCTGTCATCAGGGAGAGGGCCCCAAAATCATCCATTCTCCAGAGAACTAAATGAATGTCCCTGCTGAACCAGATGGATGCTTACTGAGACAGTATTTCCCTATGGAGCCCATAGCCTATTGCAGGATTTGGCTACCTTTGCTTACAGGGGTAAAATGATGGACTCTGAGAAGGACATGATTCCCTCATTTATGGGCCACCCGAGCTTAAAAACTCTTTAAAAGCTAATTTTGAAGATCCAGGAACCATAATTCTGCCCTACAACACAGAGGCATAACGCAAAGGGTGTTTTAACTTAACCATGCGCTAATCCTGACCTGCCAAATTAGGTCTTGTTGCTCCTATAATGACACTGTAAAGCAGACCAAGGAGACTCCCATCTATGATCTGCCACCCCCTGCCTCTGGGTGTATATTAAAACCTGCATCCATAGTGTACATTTCTGACATACCCCAGCTGTCTTTGTGATCTTGCCACCCATTGGGCAATAGCTGATCCTAACATTCCACCACCCAGGACGTGATCAAATACCAGACCACACAGGCACATGTTTGAGCCCACTCACCCATTGCATGACCCATTCCTCCATATACGTGCCAGAGCACATTGTCACTCTTCAACAATCTGAACGAGAATGGACGAATTATTTACTGGTAATCTTCATTATCCAGAGTCCAACTCTTACTCACCCCAGTCCATAACCTTTGAGGTGATACCACCTCCCAGACAAGTCTACCAATCAAAACAGCAGAGTGCAGGCACCTAATGTATGCAATGGGAACACAGCTCCGGGCCCTGTAAGCCTACCGGATAAGAGAAGCCACCTCCCTCACATCGCCCTGTTAACTTATACAAGACCCTAAACCAGGCCCACCGATTGACGGAAGGGCCGGTAGGGGAGCTAGACTGGGATGAGGTAGAGTAGGACTTGGAGTAATGAAGATTACCAGTAGGTAATTCAGCCGTTACGCTCTCATCCCTCTTACCAGTCCATAACATTTGAGAATATCACAAGCAATACCTGGTCGAATAAAGCAAACCAGACACCCAAGGCAAAGTACTGCAAACCAGTGAATTTGTTCAGACACACTTCCTACACAGAATAGTGCACATTCAAATCTGCAGAGCCCTTCCCAGGGACTGTCAATCGCTAGTGCCACACAAATGTGGAAGGAGAAGCCCAAGTGGCTCCCTGACAAATGTCATTAATCGCGACGCCCTGGAACGCTAGCCCAGAAGTAGCCATACCCCGGGCGGACCTACCGACAACGGCCCCGGGTAGGGAAATCCCAGTCAGGTCATAGCACAACAAAATGGTTAGTTTGACCCAGCAGCTGATTGTAGCTGTGGCTGCCTGCCCCTTGTCTTCCAGGCGGGCCGCACCGAAGGCCGGGATCTCCCAGCATACAATGAATCTGCGGACACGCAGATGGCGGACTGCAGGGGGCACCCTGTGGCATCCATATCACCGGAGACATACACCTTGGCTGGGGGCACCCAGCGAACAGCAGCCTCGGCTATGGGGGAACCCAGGCCGAGGCTGCGGAAATGGACATGATCACATGGCAAGACAATTCCTGGGGGACGGTGTTGCCCAGCAGGGGCACTGTCCGGGTGCCAAGCCACATGGGGTAGGCCCTCGGCATGTTGTGCTACAAACAAAGATGACGGAGTCAGCTCTGGATCGACTGGCAAGCCGGAACTGGCTCTCTCCTTTTATTGAGTGGGTCACATGGTTACCACCATGTGACCAAGGTACAAGTCCTGGGAGCTACCATGCTCCCAGGAGGGGTGACATGCAACAGTAGCCACACATGTTTCATGGCCTGCATGGCCTGCCCCAAAAGTCACCAGAAGAGAGTCAATTGTTGGAAAAGAAGCTATCCTATCCAAACAAGTCCAGACAGCCCAACCCACATCCAGGAGCCCAAGGGTCAGATTTCTTTCTAGGTAACCCTCTTCATAAAGAGAAGGAAGGACAAGATCATCATCGTGGTGAAAGGTTGAGATCATTTTAGGATGGAACCCAGAGGAGGGTAGCACCAGACTCTCAGGAAGTAAATTAAGGTGGGGAGTTCTACACAGTAAGCCCCCAACTCCTCCAAGCATTTAGCAGAGGTGATGGGCAACAAAAAACTATCTTAAAGGTCAAACCTTTCCGCTCTTCTTTCCCCAAGGCTAAAAAGGATGCAAAGAATTCTTTTACTGTATAAGACCCAGATATATGGACAATTTAAAGCCCCAGGATAAAGAATATTTTTCTTTTCGGAACTCTCGCTAATTTTGGCTTCATTTACCTAACAGAATAACTACAAGGGAAAGATATAGGAAGCCTTTTTCAAGACATCCACTATTGGGAGTCTAATTAGGGAATTGTATTCAAGTTTTTCCCTTTCAAAATTTACTTTTAAATGTCACAATTTGGAAATTTTTAATCTGGTTTGTCAGATTGTTGAATGGTTTTTTGTGATTATGAAGATTAATGTTTTTCTTTTGATTATAATATGTTTACATCACAGATATCTATGTTGAACACAGAATATTTTGGTATCACTGGTTTATTTTTCATCAACATGAATTAAAAAGCACATGTTATCTAAAAATGTGTTCTCTCTCCAACTAGCACAATTATTCTAAAAAACATGCATAAATAATTTAATTAGATGATTGATGCAACTTTAGGGTCACCTGGAAATTAACTGAGTGATCATTTTGAAATTTTCTTCCTTTTGAGATTTACTTTTGATACAGGGTGGGATATATCTTTATGTATATAAAAAGGATGCAAGGCCTGGTGGGAGAGGACTAGGTGGGTTCCCATTTAGGGGAGGGAGATCTAATGGGCGGCCGTGCCCAGGAGAACATTTTTAAGAGATGGGTTACGAAACCCTCTGAATCTCCAATACCTCCCAGTGGTTTTCGGAAAGCTCTAATAGCTGCCAATTGGGCTCTGGGGGAAGAGACTACAACCCCAGATTGGAGTCTTCTTTCAGAACTTCTAAAGGTAGCAAGGGCTAAGAAGACAAAGGAAGCAACCCCCAGGCTCAGCACCAAGTTGAAAGGGGCTGCCAATGCTTGTTGGAAGCACTGAGGGTGGAGGGCCAGTGCCAACCATGATTGTCGACCACTAAATCATGGATAAAACCCTTGCATAGAAGCCCCTCTTGTTCAACCTCCACATCCTTAGCTGGTGGGAGATCAGGGAAAGCTGTGGAGGAAGGGGAGACCTCAGAGATCGGAGGAATGGGGGAAGTGACCAGGACAGCTCTGCCGCCATCATCTGTATTAGTGGAAACAACCCTCTCCCGTGCCAGGTTGGGGCTACCAGGATGGAAGATGAATCCACCCTCTTAACCCTTTGAGGAAACCCAGAGAGTAGTGCGAAGAAAGGCATAGAGGAGCCCCGGAGACCACTGAGTGGACAGAGCATCCTGACCCCAGGTCTGAGGATCCCTCTCCCAGGAACAGTAAGTGGAAAGTAGGTGAGAGAGGAGTGAGGCAAAGAGGTCTATTACTAAGACCCCAATCCATCTGCACAAGAAGTGGAATGCGCACTGAATCTGGGCATCTCCCCCAGTGATGGGAAGATTCTGATCAGGGCATCTGCCTCTGGTTTTTCCACTCCCCGGGAGATAGGAAGCCTCCAAGGAAAGGAGATGCGTCAATGCCCAAGACATGATCCTGGATGTTAGCATGGTAGATCTGGTCCCTCCTAGTGGAAGAGGTACCACTTGGTTACCATATTGCCTGTCCTGATGAGCACTGCCTGTCTCTCCAGCTGATGACCGAAGTGTAGCAAGGCCCTGTGGACCGCTGATGGCTCCACCAACTGGAGGAAGCCCGGGCTTCATTTTATTACCCTTATGCCTGTATTGCATACCCATTCAGTGTCATCCCCAATCACATTGCTTTGACGACAGCTGTCAGAATCTGAGGGTAGGGCTGAAGCAACAGAAGACCCCTCAGCAGATTGGGGAGGTATAGCCACCACTGGAGATCCCTGATGATGAATCAGTTTAGGGGAATTGGTCAGTAATAATCCTGAGTGGCTGGATCCCATGACTTCAAGATGTGAGCCACTAACGGTTGGAGGGGAGCCCTTGCCCAGGGGACGACGAAGATTGCAGCTGCCACATCCCCCTGGCAAAGGCACACAGGTCATCACTCATGATGTCGGAGGCAAACATACATTATTTTTCTATAAGATCAACCAGGCTGAATAGCTCAGCTTCCTCCTCTATAGCTGCCAGTAGGTCTTGGAAATCCTTAAGAATGGACTAAGACAGGTAGGTGGCAAAGGTTGAGGCCACATGGGCTTTTTTGCGAACCCCTCCAATCTTCTATCGACTTGGTCAGGAGGCGAAGCTTCTTCGGATGATACTGATGTCTTGGATGTTGCACAAAGTAGGAGAGAGTTGATCTTGAGGTGTTCTGGGGATTCAATCTGGAAACCTTGTAGGGGGTATATTTTAGACCGATGCCTGGGAATTGCCACCTTCTCCAGGTCCCTCCCTTCTCTGCATAGAATGCGTTTTTAGCTGAACAATTCCCTGCTATAATGAGGCCCTGAATAGTGGGCGGCCTCCCCAGTCTCTGGAAGAATTTAAGAAGTACAGGTAGTAGAGACGGAAGTGGTGGCACCAGACTAGTGCTGTGTCCACAATTGGGACTTGTTACACTGCGTACTGCTGGCAAGGCGAGGGTCTGCCCTGAGGGACAAGACCATGAGCACTTCTAGAGCATACTTACATGTCAATGTGGAAGACAGGAAAACAGGAGGTGGCTCATTTTATCTGGTTCCATGTGATAATATCCCTGCAAAAATATCGCCATACAAATATTTCGGCACATTTTTGCGGCGATATTACCCCATGGAACCTGCGGGGGACACCCCTGCAACACCCATATATTTTTAAAGGGAGCTGGGGACACCCCCGCAACCTCCCCACCCATTTACCCCGTAAATTATCCCCACCAAAAATATCGCCTATGGCCGTTCCCGACGACCATATGTACGGCGATATTGTTGGTGGGGATAATATTACCTGATACCTTTTATCTGGTATGCTTACAGCATGGAAGAGCCGTGCTCCTATTGTGAACGGAGGATAGCACAGGGGCAATGCGCTGGTCTTGAAAGCAAGACCACGCAGAGCAACATAAGTTCGAATCCTAGATCCGCGCTTAGAAACCGAACTCAGGTACGGTATTAGGCATGTTATAAAAGACCAATAAAATAAATAAAATAGGGTAGGTGCTTGCACTCTATTTCTTCATTGGTATACCTATCTAAAAGGTGGGATCCCCTCTAAAATTATGACTGGGACAATGAGGACGGAATAGGGGATAATGGAGCCTTACACCGGAGTTAAACTCTTGTTCCTCATTCAAATTCTCCTCATATTGGAGTGTTACTGTGAATGTCCTCTTCAAAGATATGATGTACTAGTGCCACTTGCACTATTGGAAATAGATCGTCAAGCACTATCAATACGATGGAATACGAGACTATATAGGGAACTTAACTTCCTGGTGAATAGGGACATGGTTAAAATGAATCCACAGTTCTTGAGTATAGGAGAGGCTAATAATCTAGAATCAAAGAATGCTATTATGATACACAATCATATTGAACGATTGGCAGCGCAAAAAGATAACAACACACAGAAAAAGAAAACCCAAAAGGGATTATATAATGCAGAAATTGCCATTAGGAAAAAAACCAAGAATCGAGAACTGCGCAACCTACTAAAACTTGGGAATGGTAATTTCGGTAGTACATATTATAATGAAAAAAAGGCTATTATGAGTAGCTATAAAAATGACTTAAAACAAATAAAAATGGTAAAATATCAAAAAGTTAATCAGAACATGATATATAACTTATGCCAAAAAAATACAAGAGAAATTTGGGCATTGTTAAGAGATCCTGCAGTGATGGAAGGATCGTCTCTGCCTTCGGCTGTCAGCGGTGAAGCCTGGACAGAGGTATATAGTAATAAATATGCGATGCCATCAAAATTTAAAAATATGTATACCGAAGTTAACATGACAGATTTGCCAACTAAATGCCCATGGGGACTAGAAGATATTGAATTGGTTATAATGAACCTAAAGCCATCTAAGGCGGCAGGCCCTGATGGAATTCCACCCTGTGTTTTAAAAGATGACCCTAAGTTGTGGGCGGCTATTACACTGAGAAGTATAGAGTGTGTGCTGAAAACTAAGAGAGTACCGACATCATGGTTGTCGGCGATTGTGATCCCCATTCACAAAAAAGGGCCACTAAATGATCCAGCAAATTTTAGACCGGTGGCACTTATAGATGTAACAGCGAAAGTGTTTGCTGCTCTTATTCTAAAAGACTTAAATGTATTCATCACAAAAAAAGAAATTTTATCCCGATTCCAAACTGGATTCAGGAAAGGGATGGGGACACAGTTAAATGCGACTGTTCTGGCTCACTTACTAAAGTTAACGAGGGTAAAAAATCATGGACCAATTTACATGGCTTTGCTCGATATATCAGGAGCATTTGACTCAGTGATTAGGCAGATACTATGGAAAAGAATGAAAGAACACAATATACCAGCACAAATTATAGCAATGATTGCACTACTCCATACGAACACAACTTATAGGATAAAGATAGACCAAAATGGATCGCTTACTTCTCCAATTAAAACATATATTGGCGTGAAACAAGGATGTAATTTGGCTACCACATTATTTAATCTATATCTAACAGAAATTGGTGCAATATGGTCAGGATGTAATGCCTTTTCAGTAAAATTGGGTTTACTCCGCCTGGATTGGATGGCATTTGCGGATGACTTGATACTATTTGATCCTACTCCTTTTGGCCTTCAAAACAAAATGACATGCTTGGCAGAATTTTGCGCTAATCATAACTTGAAAATAAACACAAAGAAATCAAACATTATGGTCTTTACAAATAAAAAAAAGACTATTCGGTATAATTGGAACATTGATGGGTTATGTATACCAAGGGCATTGGGCCTGACTTATTTGGGGTATAATTTAACAAATGCTGACTCGATCGCAAAATGGCAGTCGGAAATTAACACAAAAGCACTGCCACTTATCTCTCAAATGAAACTAATATACAAGAAATTCTGTCAATTCTCATTGATACCACTGATTGATTATTATATTCTTAAAGTGGAACCAATACTCATTTATGGGTTAGACTTATGTACTCTTGAAATTGGAAAAATTCTTAATAAAGTACAAGGAAAAATATGGAAACAAGTATTGCGATTACCGATGTCATTGCCCAACGTGATAATTATTCATGAATTAGGGTTAAACTCATTAGCCTCAAATTATTTGTGGCGCAAAATCGCCAGTTATGCAAAGATGTTAGACCCAGTACCAAATTCATTGTATGTAGATCTGGGTGAAATGTTAAAACTGGGAAATCCTAAATGGATAGAAGTTGCAGGACAACAATGTATAATAGCGATGGAAAGATTTGCAATGAACTCAGTGGACTTAATCACACGACCACAAACAGTGAAGTTAAAACTACGTGAATCTGATTGGGCAGATACAGCCGACAAAATTGGGTCCTATAAATTGTATAGAGAATATGCAAAATTCCGTCATCCCAGAAAACCAGTACTGGGATATATCATGCAGACACCTGGTCAAAAGCTTAGAGAGAACTACATGCGTTTTAGATTCAATCTTTTTAGAACGAGAGAGAGGATTAAAAACTGGAATCAGATGGTATCAGCTTATGTAGAAGGTTGTAGATTTTGTAATATAACAACAATTGAGACCTTGAAACATCTGGTCATTTATTGCTCCTATTTTTCCATGCAGAGGCAACTTTTTCTGGGAAAATATCTGAATGAATCTAATAACCATGACCTTGAATTATTATGGATCCAATGTATGTGGGGAATAAGGAAATCATTGATTGCTGATCTGCATTATTTCTTGATTGCCATCGAAAGTAAATTGGAAAGAGAAGCGGATAATGAGATGATGATAATGATGTGATTGGGCCTCACTGTCAACTACTACCTAATTGTTCTATGTGATAACATTTCTTTTCTTCTGCTCTGTTTTTATTATTACGTAAATGAAATTGTTATACTAGAGTAACATGAATAGGGTTTGATTTATGTAATTTTTATGTGATCTTATAAAATTTGGTTGTTGTAAAGATTTTATTGAAAAACAACACAATAAAGTTTAAAAAAAAAAAAAAAAAAAAATTCTCCTCACACAAGTCTAAAATTGGCTCAGTGCTGCCTTCTTTACCGTAGAAATAGTTCACTCATCTAATTGCCTTGTCACTCGCACGCCGCTCCGCTATATCATTCACTCACTTCCCACATACTGTATCTATACAAAACATCACCTTCATAGCATTGTTAAAAAGTTGCCCGACACTCTGGAAGCATCCGTTTTCTTTCTGATGTCCCGAGAGCCACTCCAGTGACTTGGAAAGCTGCTGCGGATCGATATAAATGTGAGAGCTTGCCTTTGAAAAGGACTTGAGTACAAAAGCGGTGAGCCTGGAAGACACATGAAAATAATTGGAAAAGGGAGAAACATCCACCTGTTCGTCTTCCTCAGATTAAAAAACATTTTATTACATTTAGTACATATACAATTCTAACATTGACATCCCGACATTAAAAGAGTTAGATTTCTAGAAGACAAAGGAAATCTGGATTTGTAAGAATTCACTTAAATACGGTTCAAAAAGACAATATTGAAAGTTTCAGTCTTGTGAGAACCATTACCAAAATCTATGTGAAATGTGGAGTAAAACATTTATATTCATGGTAATTTGGGTGAACCAGACCAGTCCAGCCAAGATGGCTGCTTTTTAGTGACGTTCTGACGCGTATTCATTAGCTTTCCAGTATATTCTGCCTTTCTTATCATTGTTTCAGCAGGAAACACAGCCGGTAAATACCATTGTACCTAATTTTCTCATCAGGGCTGATCTGCGAATTTCCTACTTGGAGATTTTGAGATTTGCAGCTGCCTTTGCGACCTACTGAGATTTTCAGAATCTATCTATTTCGGTCCTGCATGGAAACATGCCATGTGAGCTGAAGGGAGGTCTGGGGGGCTTTGTTAATCTCCTGAACATGTTTGCAATGGGCATATTCATGAATGCACTAGCTGTTAGAGACTCATGCTGTTGTGGTCAAGAGCAGAAAGGGATGGTCCCTCAGGCCCCATCTCTCACTTCGACTACTGTCAAGTCAGACAAAGAGCATCATTAGGAGTACCGTGGTTAACAGCAAAAACATTTGGTATTTTACATGCCACCTATTTTGAAGATACATCACATAATTGTGAAATTCGATTGGCTGGGCTATTTATGGAATGTGTACATGGAAACTGTTGCATGGGGTAAATAATCCATATTTCAAAAATGCCACCGAAATTGGGATTAGATGGTATATTTACAGAATGGCGTGCATAGGAAGTCCTGAAAAACAAGAGGTGATGGGTGGAAGATTTGCAATTAATCCTAGCCTCTGGGCAACCCCCCAGACCATCTTTCTTTGCCTGCCAAGGCATTATAAAAGGGGAAAGACCATATGCAAATCAGGATTGGTCCCACCTCAGTCCAGCCCAAACTGCTTGGTCACATCTGTTCTGCACAAGACCAGAACATGCTTTGTCCTACATGGGGTACATTTGGGTTATGTAGACTATGCATCATGTCCTATCTAGGTCCATGCTGTAAATATCCAATGCAATCAAGCTAATAATTAGGTGATATTTAAAAAGAGGATATATTTTAATGCACGTTTTTACAGTTACCAAAATGCTCATAATAAGGCCCAACATATGTAACTGTATTCTTGGTCTATATAGAACAGTGAGACTTTTCCACATATATTTCCACACATTTAACGTATAAAAATCAGGAGCACTTTTGCAACTTATTACCATGTATTTTGCCTCTTCCGAAAGGTAAATCAAATAATGCGTGTGAGTAGAGAAAAGGAAAAAGTTACTTAGCTGTAACTCCTGTTCTCCAACATGGGTCTGACATGATTCACATGCTCATGAATATTCCCCATCGTCAGGCTCTGCTTTAGGCTGAAAACTGCAATTCTCCTCTATAAGCAAATGTCCTTTGGGTCATACTGCTCCCATCCAATGACAGTCGTCTACCTAAGCTCCACCCCTGGTGGCCATCTTCAGATTTCGTAGAGCACGTAAAGTGGCAGGCTGAACCAAGAAGAGCGGGGAAGGAGGGAGAGTGTGCATGTGAATCCATGCCAGACCCCGGCTGGAGAACAGGAGTTACAGGTACGTAACTTGTTCCTTTTCCAGCATGGGGTCTGGCATGGATTAACATGCTCATGAATACTATTACACAGCAGTACATATACAAAACCACGGGAGGTGGCAAGGCGCAGCAGAAGCAATACACTTACCCCTGGAACAGACTCATCCTCAAGCAAACAGGTTGCGTAGTACCGCTTGGCCGACCTGGGACTCCACCCTGGAATCCCTGTTGATGCAGTAGAACCTCGTGAAGGTTTGGATGGAACTTCACGTAGCAGCGCTGCAGATGTCGAGCAGGCGAACACCAGAGAGAAATGCTGTCATTGCTGCGATGGCTCTGGTGGAGTGGGCTCTCGGCCAGCCTGGAAGCGATCTGTAGGCCAGACGATGACAGTACATGATGCAGCCAGAGAGCCACATGGATATGGAAGCCTTCGACAGCGCCTTCCCATGAGTCACATGTCCAAAATTCACAAAGATTTGAGACGTCTTCCAAAAGTCCTTTGTGCATGCCACATAAAACGTCAAGGCACGAGCAACGTACAGCGAATGCATCGCTCTTTCAGCAGGCCTAGAAGGGTTCGGGAAGAAGACTAGCAGAATAAAAGGCTTGTTGAGGTGGAATTCTGAAGGAACCTTCAGTATAAAGGTGGGGTGGGTCCACAAAACCACCCTCATAGCGTGGAATGACAAGTACGGCTGCTTGCAGGAGAGGGCCTGGATCTCCCCAACCCGCATGGCCGAGGTGATGGCAACTAGGAAAGCCATCTTCTACAAGAGAAACTTCAAAGGGGTTTGATGCATCGGTCCAAATTCCTGTGAGCTTAGTAAAAACCATGTTGACCTCCCAAGCTGGAGCAGGAGCCTTCACTGGTGGAAAAGTCCTGAAGAGGACTTCCAGGAACTCCTTGACAAGTATGTGCGACCACAGGGAGGGCTTGCTTGGTGTCCTGTTGTAACGGGATATGGCAGCCAGACGCACCTTGATAGAGGTGTGGGCCAGGCCAGCCTTGGCCAGGGAAAGCAGATACGGAAGGAGCTGCAGAGCTGTGACTCGCAGCAGAGTAATCCTCTGAGTCCTGCACCACCCTCAGAAGCATTTCCACTTGTGGCTGTAGCATGATAACATAGAGGAAATTCTGACCTTTGCCAGGATCTTCCTGCATTCCAGCGTCAGAGAATAATGCCAAATCTCTAGGTCTGCAGGAGCCAGGTGTGAGGCTCAGCGATGCTAAGTTGTGGTGCAGTATCGTTCCATCCTCTTTGGAGAGAAGATCAGGAAGCAGAGGTAGCCAGATGGACAAAGCTACTGACAGACGGAGCAGGTCTGGGTACCAGATCTGCCGTTCCTCCCATGGGAACGAGAAGGCATCCCCCAGGCTCCTCGGCTGAGGGAACCTGCTGGCGAACCTCTGGCATTTAGAGTTGGCCTCTGTCGTGAAGAGGTCCATCTGGGGTTGGCCCCACTTGCGGCAGAGAAGGGATACTTGATCCTGACGAAGCTCCCACTTGTGGAAGGACCACAGCTTCCTGATGAGCGAGTCTGCAATGGTCTTCTTGGGGCTTGCCAGGTGAAATGGCAAGAGGAACATGTCCTGAAGAATGGCCCAGCACCACAGGGACTGTGCTTCCGTGGAGCGCGTCGCGCCCTGCTTCTGGATGTCGAACATGGTGGTGGTGTTGTCCGTGAGGATCCTCACCACCTTCCCCCGCAGTTGATGCAGGAATTATTTGAGGGCCGGAAGACTGCCCGGAGCTCCTGGACGTTGATGTGTAGGTCTTTTTCCTCTGGGAGCCGGATGCCTCTGGCATGTGACTGCCTGGCGTGGGCTCTCCACCCTTCCAGGGAGACATCCGTGGTAACTGTGGCCTGGTATGGTGAGATCTGAAAAAGAGTTCCTTGCATCAGATGAGGGTGCACTCCCCACCATCGTAGAGCTTGACAGAACTCTTGGTGGAGGGTGATCTAGTCCATTCAAGAGCACGTGACCTGCAGCCATCGAGCATCCACGAACTCTTTAACGAGGTCTCATCTGAAGCCTACGCAGATTTGTGCGCCTTTCTGCCTGAAAATCCCTGAAGTATGGGGATTTTCTGCAGAAAAGCGTGCAAATCTGCATATTTCATGCAAATAATTCCATGAATCAGGCTAATAGTTTTATAACACAAACCTAGCTTGGGAGTAACAGAGCTCTGTATGGGTTTGCTCTTCTCAGTTGAGATTTGCAGTAGCTGCTTTTCTAGAGTTGATCCCAGCTCTAACTTCCACAAGTCTAACAGCTTGTGGCCCAACAGTGATTTTCTACAACAAACTAACTTTGTGCAAGACTTTTTGCTATCTAAGAAGTGCCTCAACTCCATAGACTTTGCTCCAATTGACTTTGGCTGTCCTGGCTCCCTGCAGGCTCTTCTAGTCTTTTGACTTTCATTCTAACTGTCCCTTTTGAACTAATATTGCTGGGAAATGTTTTATCTAGACTTCATTGGGAGATTTTAAAAGTGCTCACATGCTCTGAGAACCTGTTAACCTTTTTTTCCTTCCTTTAACCTTTTCTTTTTACCTACCTAAGAATTTTACCAAGTACAAAAGTGATATATAAATGCCATTACTGTCCTAGTTAGTATAGTCGCCTCAGGGTGTAGGAAGTGTGTATGAAGCATCTCTAAATAGTTGTCTACTTGCTTGTCTTGGTTCTGAGAACGTATTTTGAAGTGTATTTTTGCACATTGCCATTTTCAAGGAATACTTATTTAAAACTGACCATTAAATAAATAAATAATTATTTTACTAGAAAACCTTGAGTGTAAGTGTTATTTGGATACTTGTATTTGTGGATTTCGATGCTACAGCTCTACAACTCACATGTACCCCTCTTGAGATATGTCTGGCTGCTCAGCCATGCTACCAATTTATGTAGTACACACCTATACCAATAGGTGGGTTACCTAATACCAAGAGGACAAGGGTGGTGTAGTCTCCCACAGGGCTACTACTCCAATTCTTGCCTAACAATGGTGGCAGGCGGTGAGAATTTGTGTAGAGTGGTTACATTGATTATTTGCTGTGCTTGTGCCCAACTAAACCAGCCACAAGGCTAAACTCAATCAAAAAGTGAAGCAATTGTAACATGCCAAATATGGATAACTTCAGAAAAGAAGCCCTGATTGTTCTGACAGTAGATCAACTGAAAGATGTGTGCAAAATCAGGGGTCTGACTGTGAAGGGAAAGAAAAGTGAATTAATGGCAAGCTTGTTGAATCACCAATGTTTGGATAGTAGGCCTGCAACACCTACTATTCCACTACTATTCCAGGTAATGTGGAAAATGATGATGAGGATGACAGTTTAGAGTCTTCCTCCAATCTGCAAGAGGAGTCAGAGGAGGTAGAGGAGTCTCGGGAAGAGGGCCCTTCTTTGTCACAGCCCGCCCTTCTGCCTCAGCCTATTCCCATTGGGACCCCATAAGGTCCACCATTAAGCCCAGAATATGTTTCTCTTGAAAGAATGAGATTAGGGTTGGAGTTCAAAAAGTTGAATGCTCAAGCTGAAGCCAAACATCAAGATATCAACCTCAGAGAGCCGGAGATGCAACATGAAATGGATATGAAAAGACTGTCTCTTGATTCTACTTCCCTTTTAGGGTCCTCTAGGTCTGCTATTCCCAAGAAGCCTTGCTTGCCCAAAGAAGCAGTGAGTATGTATGAATCTAAACTTGATGTGTTGGGTTGGCTCGGTATGTTTGAATACACCTATGGTCTTCAAGGAATCAGTGGGAATGATTTAATCCCTTGGCTCATGTCTAGGCTCCCCCTGAATATCTGTGATGCTGTAATGGAGTTGGGTGCCATTGAGAGAAAGGATTATGAATCTGTGAAGCTGGTATTAATAGCCAGATTTGGGAAAACTCCTTCCCAGTACCTTAAGAGGTTTATGACCCTGAAAAAGACTGATGGTACCCCTTGGGCTATCTGGGTATGTGAGTGTTTAAAGAACTTAGATGGCTGTGTTAAGGGTTACAGAGTGAACACCTTTGAAGGAATGAGGAATATTTTTGTGTTAGAATCTATTGTTGATGCCTGCTCTCATGAGCTGAGGCAGCACTTGGCTGACTCAAAAGAGATTGATCCCAAATGTTAGCCAAAAGGGCCACTAATAAGGATTATCGGAGAGCTCACACAAAGGAAGAGGGGAATCAGCAGAAGAAAGAGGGAATAGAGAATTCTAAATACACCCATCCAAAAGAGGGCCACAGAATTAGTAAGGGTAAATCCCATGGGAAACCTGGAAAGTCTAGTGAAACCTCTGGTGCCAAACCAAAGGGGGGTCAGCAGAAACCCCCATTCCAGAGAACATTTTGGAAATGTTTTGTATGTGGCTCTACTGATCATGTGAAAGGGGATCCCAGATGCAAGTGTGCACCTTCAGGGGTCCACAGTGCCTCCTTAGTCTTCATCCCTGAGGGAGAAGTTTAAATGGCAAGTGGCAACTTTCAATTACTGGCAGTGTTTCTTTAGTGTAGCTGGGTCTGTGGGAACAACAGAATGTGGATTTGTACAATATTATAAGGACAGTGGACTTGTAAATGGTCAGGAAACCCCTGCCATTAGAGACACTGGGGCAAGTATTACAGTGGTTGATGAACGTTTTTTCAAACCTGAGGATGTGGCTTAGGCACCCATGGGTCCCACTAAACTTGCAGGAGGCCCTATCCGAATGGTTCCTATTCCGCCAGCTCTCATCCAGTGCAATAGCATGACTGTTAGACTATCTGTTAGTGTACAAAATGAAGTGCATTTGAGAGTCCTTTTGGGGAATGATTTGAAATATCTTGGAGTTGTATCTAGTACCCTCAAGCCTCCCAGTAAAAGGAAGAAGGAGCCAACAAGATTGGTCAGAGAGGCAACCTTGAGAGACTATCAGTGGGAGGTTGAGCAGATTTCCATTCCTCCCAGTCCACGGGAAGGACAACCTTCTATTTCCAAGCCAAAGAAAGAGACAAAGGGGAAACCCAAGCTCTCAGGGAAAAAGAAAGGCTTTAAACCTAAACTTTTTTTTTTTTAAACTTTATTTTTGGTATTTACTCAAAACAAAAACGTGACATTGCAAAAATGGAAGTAACATGTGCTTCTCCTTCCCGCCTTCCCTTCCCTCGCCCTCCCCCTCCTCCTGGGTTACACCCGAGCCTGAGTCAGTAGTAGTCCGTGGTTAAGTGCGACATTCGTGTTGGGACATGAGTCTGTGGGGCTCGGCATAGGTTCTGGGGTCGTGCCTCGAGAGGAGTCATTATCTTCAGTGGACAGCAAGTAAGCGATATATGGGCCCCATATGTCTGGTGGTCGAGCGTGTAGGGGTAATAGTTTGATGAAATGTGTTTGTGTCTTGGCAGTAGGAGATGTCTTTCAGCCACTGCTGTGTGGTCGGTTTGGGCCCCTTTCCCCATGTCATTGCAATTCTTCTACGTGCCAGTAGTAGCAGCAGTCCTCCTAGTTTGCGAGTTGTAGGGGTAAAGTGTTTGGTAAATCCCAATAGGGTAATCTTGGGGTCGGGTACATTGGGTGTATCTACTATTGCGGCCGTCTTTTCTAGTATCGCTCCCCAAAAATGCTGCACTGCTGGGCAGGCCCATGCGAGGTGGAGAAAGTCTGCCAAAGGTGCACCGCAGCGGCCGCATTGTGGGGGGGTCGCGGGGTGGTAGTGGTGGATTCTAGCAGGGGTGTGGCATGCCTGATGAATGTATTTTAGGTGGATTAGTTTATATCTGGTGTTTAATGATACCTTTTGGGTATAGTCCCAATCTTCATCTGGAATTGAGGTCCGGAGAGCTCTTTCCCATCTCACTTTAGATGTTGTCGGGTTTGGGACTGTGTCTGTTAGTAGGGACTTGTATAGCATCGAGACCAGCCTACCCTCCCCTTGTGATTGGATGACCACGTAGAGTAGTTGCCACGTCGTGGGTTGTTGTGGAAACGTGGGCAGTAAGGTTTGTAGGGTGCCTCTGAGGCAAAAGTAGATAAATGTATCTAGGGCGGTGGAGGCTCCGCAGGTTTTGGCTTGTTGGCGGGTGAGGAAGTGCCCTTCGATGAAGAGGTCGCCTATAGTTTTAAAGTTTAGCTTGTCAACCCAATTTAGGTAGACTTTTTCTGCGGTTAGTGGGACTCCAGGAATTAATTTTACCGGTAGCAGGGGGGGAGAACCTGGTCTGAATCTTGCATTTCAGCGCTATTTTTTTTCCATATTGCTATGGTGGAGAGATATGGATTTAGGGTTTGATGTGGGATATTTGTCAGGCCTAAAATAGCTGCTCTAAGCAGATTAGGAGATGCCAAGGCTCGCTCTAGTTGGACATGGGGACGGATGAATTGTGTGTCGTACCAGTGCCCCAGGAATTGGGCTTGAGCTGCCCAGTAATGGCGCTCCACATCATTTGTTTACCGGCTGGATGAGTGCTGTGTAGGCTATTCTGGCTGTTGTGCCCGCCCACAGAAGTTCCAGGATTATGCTCCTGATATGTTGTAGCTGTTTTTGGGGGACTAGTAGCGGGAGATTTACGAAGAAGTACAGAAGTTTGGGGAGTATCACCATTTTTACCAATGACACCCGGCCCCATAGGGTAAGTGGTAGTGATTTCCATCTGTCCACTTTCCCCTGCAGTGATTGTATAACTTTACCGTAGTTGTCTTGAAACAATGTCTGGTGGTCTCTGGCCAGTTAAATCCCTAGGTAGCGCACATTTGTGTGTTTCCATTGAAAGCCATAGTCGTCTTGACATTCTTGGGTCTCTGGGGTGAGTGGGAATATCACTGACTTACTGTGGTTTATTTTTAAGCCTTAGAAATTGCCAAATTTGATTATATCATGAATTACCGGATTCAAGCTTGTTGACGGATCTTGTATGTAAAGGGCAATATCATCTGCGTATAGGGAGATTATTAATTTATGGGGGCCTAAGGACAGGCCTCTCCGAATATGTCTAGCCCGAAGATCTGAGGCGAGGGGCTCCATCACCAGTGCAAAGAGCAGGGCGGAGAGTGGGCACCCCTGCCTTGTTCCTCTCTGGAGGTTGATTGCCGTCGATCTGGTTTTCCCTAGGATTATATGGGAGCGGGGTTGGTTATACAATAGGGCTGTTAGTTGGAGGAATCTCTTCCCGAGACCCATTCTCTGAAGGATTTCAAAGAGGAATGGCCATTCAATGGAATCAAATGCATTTTTGGCGTCCAAGAGGACCGCCACCGCTTGAAGCGAGGGGTCCAACGCCTCCATGACCCCGAACATGCGTCTTATGCCGAACGTGGTATTGCGGCCTGGCACAAATCCTGCTTGGTCCGCCAGTACCGACGCAGGCATAAGGGGGATAAGCCTGGATGCTAGGATCTTGGCTAGTATTTTGTTATCTAAGTTAATCAGGGAAATTGGTCTGTAAGAGCCGCATTCTTCAGGGGTTTTATTGGCTTTGTGAAGTAGTATCATGTTGGCCTCTCGGAGGGTCGGGGGTAGTGATCCTGATTCAATTGCCTTCTCATATACCTGTTGTAGGAATGGGGCGAGAATGGGAGCATACGCTTTGTAGAACTCGCCTATCAGCCCGTCGGGGCCTTGGTGCCTGGTAGGTCTTTAATGGCCTGGTGAATTTCTTCGGTCGTGATTGGTGCATTTAGGGGTTCTCTTAGCGTGGCGTCTACCCAGTTTAATTCTATATCTGCCAAGTAGCGGGACAGGTCCTCCTGGGTGGCATTGAATTTGGTGCTGTATAGGTTTTGGTAGAAAATACGAAAAGTTTCCGTTATGTCTTTATCGGTGTGTACTAGGGTGCCCTGGGGGTTTCGGATTTGTTCGATCTGTGTGGGCTTGCGGTCCGCCGCTATCAGCCTCGCTAGGTGGGCTCCTGGTTTCTGTCCTTCTCTATATTGGCGGACGCGGTGGCCGTGCGATAAGAATTTTAGTTCTCTGTCTGCTGCTGCTCTGAACTTGTCCAGTTCCGTCTTCAATGACGCCAATACCTGTGGTTCTGGCGACGTTTCATGTAATTGTTCGAGCTCTTTTAGGCGTGTCTCGCTTTGTGACAGTTCTCTTCTAATGAGCTTCAAGATGCCTTGTTCTTTGGTTAGACAGATCCCCCTGACGTAGCATTTCAGGGATTCCCACAGGGTCCCGACGGATGTCACTGAGCCCTGGTTGATTTCAAGGAACGTTATGATTTCTGTGCGGAGTTCATCTGCAAAAACCTGATCCTGTAGTGACCCGGGCGTGAACCTCCAGTGTCTCTTCCCATCTGATGGATCTGGTGGGGCATATTCAACTGTAACCGCTGAGTGGTCTGACAAGGATCTGGGCAGTATTTGACTATTGGTCCATCGGGCCTGCCTGTGTGCGGACACTAGGATGTAGTCCAGGCGGGAGCTAGTTTGGTGGACCCAGGAGTGAAATCAGTAGTCTCTGGACTCGCCATGTTGGCGTCTCCAGATGTCCACGAGGTCGTACGCTCTGCATATTTCAAAAACGTGGAGAGCAGCTTTGGAGGCAGTGGGAGAGGTCGAGTGTGATCTGTCTTTTCGAGGGACGAGTGTGGTGTTCATGTCGCCTGCCCATATGATTGTTGCGGATCCTGATTCTCCTAGGTGTGTCATAACCCAGTCAGTTATTGTACACGTCCGGGTTCTGACCGTAGGAGTTTATAATGATACATTCTGTGTTGTCCAGAATACCATGTACCAGGAGTGACCTCCCTTCATCATCCCTTTTGATTGCGAGCATTTTGAACTTCAGAGTTCTGTTTATGAGGATTGCCACTCCCCTGGCGTATGTGTAATAAGACGCAAAGTACCTGTGGCAGCCCCAGTCACGGGCCCATCGATTCTCTGTTCCGGGAAGAAGATGAGTTTCCTGAACCAGGGCGGTGTCCACTTTGTGTCTCCTGAGGTATTGTCATTTTTCTTGTTTTAGTCGGGTTATTGCCCCCTCTAATGTTCCACGTGGCTAGCTTGAATGTTGTGGATAGTTGAATTTTGGATCTGTTTTGGGCCGGTCCGTTGATGCAGCATGTCCTGTGGTGTCCCATTTATGTTGTTTCTGGGATCTCGTTATCTCAGCCGAGAGCAGGCTTCGGTGTTTCCATTGGGTGTCTCCAGGCGGTGGTGGGGGGGAGTTTGGGCCGCAGGGAAGCACACTTCCATAACATTAAACAGTTTCCCTCCCGATCATGGGCAACCCCCAACTCGCCCATCAGCTTTCCCCTCCCAGAGTTCACCAACATAACTTAGCTGCGCTTGGGGCGCTAGGGAACTTCCAAGGTCCAGCGCACCTCGGATGCTAGTGTGGGTTTCGGAATCCGGGGTGTCTATTTGAGCGGCGCAGACCAGCCTGTTGATGTTTATAGATGGGCTTCACGGCAGATCTCCGTTCGCTAGCTCTCTCCTTTGTGGTTGTGGATTGTTGATGTTTTGTCTGCACCCCACCTTATCGAGAAACAGATTTGCCTCCTCTGGAGTGTTGAAAAATTGTGACTTGCCGTCGTGTTGAATTCGTAATTTGGCAGGATATAGCATGGAATACATCAGTTTGTTGTCATGCAGCCGGCGCTTCACCCCGGTGAATGTCCTGCGTAGCGCCTGGACCGCGGGGGAGAAGTCGGAAAGAATTGGATGTTCTCCCCGTCATTACTGCAGGTTTCCTTTCTCCCTTGCAAGGCAGAGGATTGTATCCCGGTCCTTATAATTGAGCAGTTTTGCTACTATTGGTCGAGGAGCTACTCCTGGAACGGGTCGGCTGGTTGGTACCCTGTGGACCCGCTCCACTACGAAAAGGTTGGACAGTGCGGGGTCTCCAAACAGGACTCTGCAGAGGGTCTCGACAAAGTCTTCTGTTTTCCTTGTGTTTTGCTGCTCTCTTACCCCAAGTATCCGATGTCCGGCGTGATCGCCCTTCGGGATCTTCGTTTTTGGCCATGACAGCTTTCATTTGTGTTTCCAATGTTGCCACCTTGGTAGACATGGAGGACACGTTATCTTCTATGTCGGAAATTTGTTGTTCGGCAGTTTCTAGCCTGTCCCCATGTTTGTCCAGACAGTGTTGAAGCTGATCGACTTTGGTGGACAGGGAGTCAAGCTTGCTGTCTATGTTGCCAATCCCTGCTTTTAATTCGAGAAGGATTTCTTTAATGTCTGTATTGTGAGCGTGGTCTTTGTCTAGGGTCATGACCTCTTCAGGGTTCTCTTGCCTCTCGTTTGCTTTTGGGGTTTTTACTATGGCTCCAGCTTCAAATGTGAGCTTCCGCTGTGACTTGTCCGTTTTCCCCATCTTGATAATTTTGTTGTACTTGATTTGAGTTTGTTAAGGTAATCACAGGCGTCCTCCTTTTATCTACTGCTCTCCTGAGACCACGTAGCCCGCTGCTGCCGTGGGGGAACCCTGCAGGGGCTGTCTGGTCTGGCAGTGTCTCCAACAAACCCCAGGTTTTGGTCAACACACCGTTGTTGCTCTGCCCTTATTAAGACCAATGGGTGCGGCGGAGGTGCTGCCTCCCGTACCGCGCTCCCTCTAGAACTGCCTGAGGGGCGCGTGATGGGGGGGGGCCCGATGCCTGGCTCCGGCTTTGTTGTTATGCTCTGGTCTTTGCTAAGGACACTGGGCCTGCTCGTGCTTTATGCTGCTGAGAATGTGGAGAGGGGGAGTCCCGCCCGGGGGCGTTGGATGTCGCTGCTGCCTGTTGGTATTGCTGTGCGGCGAGACGGTGGCCTCCCTCTCGCTGGGCGGTCGCCCGGGCGGGTCTACAGCCCGGCCGCTCTAGGGCCTGCCGTGCACCGGGTGGCCGCCGGGGGCTCCCTCTGGGGGGGGGGCCGCGGGTGGGCCACCAGACCGGCTGCCTCTCTTTAGATGGTTTGCGTCCCTCCACACAGCTGGGGCGGGGTTCCTTCACCCCGTGCCTCCTACCCGCCAAGCCTCCGCGGGTGGTCCCAGGCCCCAGCGGACCCCGCGTCCCGCCCAGGGACGACCACCTCACCTCTGGGGAGCTGGATGGCCCCCGGACCATCTGGAAGCAAGGGGGGGCGGGCTGTTTCCCCGGCGCCTTGGCGCCCGTTGTCAGCACTGCTGCCGGCGACTGTGTCTTTGCAGGCGGGGCCGCCAGTTGCGCTTGTCGGGTGCGGACCCCCGGGGTCGCTGCACCGATGTTCTGGGCTCCCACTTGTGGTCTCGAGGGGGCCGCGGGTCCTGTGGCCGCCCCCCGCGAATCGCCGCTCAGGTTGTGTCCGATGTAGTTATATATGCCCGCGGCGCTGCGTTTGGATGCCGCCGCGGGGCGCAGCTGGTCAGGGCCTTCTCCCCCTCCATCACAGTCTCAGGCAGGCAGCTACAGGCAGTCTCTAGACTTCGGGGGGGAGTCGGCTGGGGCGTCTCATGTTGGGATGGTTTTCCCACCTCTGGGGGGGGGGTCTGGTGGCTCCCGGGTCTGTGATCTTTGCAGGATTTATTGGTGCGCTGACAAAGCTCACTCAAGAGCGGCCATCTTGGTCGCGCTCTAGCGCCCTCTTCTTAAACCTAAACCTTTTCACAGCACACGGGCATCCCCTAGAGGACAGTCTCAGGTCACCCCAGTGAGCCCCTCCCCCAGCTGAGGCTGAGTGGGAGGACCAACCAAACTCCGAAGAGTCAACTACTGGTGACACACAGCTGGAAGAAACCCTTCCCTATGTTGGAGATCTGGATCCTTAAGACCATCCTGAGCTGCAAACTTTACTTGCATTAGGTGGACCCTCTAGGGAAGACTTCAGCAGAGGTCAAAGAGAGTGTCCCTCTCTAGAAGGTCTTCACCAACATACAACTTCGCAGCGGGAAGGGCAAGAGCCAGGGAAGCATAGGCTTTACTGGGAGGATGGCCTCCTCTACAGTGAACCTACTGAGTGTACCCCAGGAGACTACAGGAGACTTGTAGTGCCCCAGGAGGTGAGACAAAAGTTCTTACAGTTAGCCCAGGCGATTCCTCTGGCTGGCCACTTGAGTTTCAAGAGGACCAAAGAGAGACTATCTCTGTATTTTTACTGACCCAAGATGCGGGCTGATGTAGAAAAGTTCTGTACGAGCTGCCCCACTAGTCAGACTTCTGGTAAGAGTAGAGCCAAGAATGTGGCACCTTTTAGTTCCCCTCCCTGTGGTGGGAGTCCCTTTTGAGAGGGTGGGGATTGACATTGTTGGTCCCTTAGACCCTCCAACTTCTTCAGGCAACTGATTTATATTGGTTGTGGTAGACCATGCTACCGGGTATCCTGAAACCATACCTATGAGAACTGTTACTGCTAAGGCAGTGGCTAAGGCCCTCCTTGGTATCTTTACCAGGGTAAGTTTCCCTAAGGAGGTCATCTCTGACATGGGGTCTAATTATATGTCCCACAACACGCAGACGATGTGGAAAAACTGTGGAGTGACCTACAAGTTCACAACAGCCTACCATCTCCTAACCATTGGGTTGGTAGAGAAGTTTAATAGAACTATGAAGCGCATGATAGGTGCTTTAGAGGAACCCCTTAGAAGAAAGTGGGACCTTCTACTGCCATGCCTTCTCTTTGCTTATAGAGAAGTCCCTCAAGCAGGGGTTGGGTACAGCTCCTTTGAACTGCTCTACGGTCATCCGGTTAGAGGCCCTTTGGCCCTGATCAAGGAAGGGTTGGAGAGTGCTCCTTCCCTACAGCATGTGAGAGTCACTGACTATGTACTAGGTCTCTGGAGGAGACTGGCACTCATGATAACAGAAGCTTCTGATAACCTATAAGCAGGTTAGGCTCTGATCAAGCATTGGCATGGCCAGAATGCCAACATGGTGGAGTTTACTCCAGACCAGCTTGTTTTGGTTATGTTACCTACAAGGCAGAGGGCCTTACAGGGCAAATGGAGTGGACCCTTCAAGGTTGTGGGTAAACCTGGAGAGGTCAATTATTTAGTGGATTTGGGCAATCCCAATGAGGCCTCCAGAGTCTATCACACTAACCGTCTGAAGGCTTATGTTTCCAGACCAGAACTAGGAGCTTTGCTTCTAGCATCTGATCAAGAGGAGGAGGAGAGTGAGCCTTTCCCTAATCTCCTTAGGGGACAACCCTCAGATGAGACAATTGAAGGAGTAAACCTCTCTTCAGATTTGACTCTGCAACAACAGTAGGAGTGCAAAGCTCTGTTAAATCAGTCTGCCTCCCTGTTTTCAGTGTCACCAGGCCTAACCCCTTGGAGCCAGCATGATATTCTCACTGGTAACAGTCTCCCTGTCAAAGGCAGGGGTTACAGAATGTCAAACCATGTAAGATCCCACATAAAGGAAGAGGTCAAGAAGATGCTTGATCTTGGGGTTATTGAGCCATCTACAAGTTCATGGGCTAGTCCAGTTGTACTAGTGCCAAAAGCCGTAAGCAAGGAATTGAGATTCTGTGTGGACTATATAGCTCTTAATGCAGTCACCACGGCTGAATCCTATCCTTTACCCAGGACAGATGAACTGGTGGACAAACTTGGTTCGGCCAAGTTCTTCGGTACACTTGACCTGATCTCAGGCTATTGGCAAATAGCTCTGATGGACCATGCCAAGGAGAAAACTGCATTTTACACCCCAGGATACCTCTACCGTTTTAGGGGTATGCCTATTGGACTCGAAAAATGCACCCGCTACATTCCAGAGGATGGTGAACCAAGTTCAGAATGTGATGGAGGACTTCTGCATGGCATACTTGGATGACATTGCAGTGTTCAGCCCAACTTGGGTTGAGCATCTTCACCACCTAGGATATGTTTTGCAGGCTCTTGAACAGGCCCATCTGACAATAAAGGCTTGCAAATGTCAAATTGGTCAGAGTAAAGTGGCCTAACTTGGACATGAGGTAGGAGGAGGTGAAATAAGGCCATTGCCTAGCAAAGTACAAGCTGTACAAGACTGGGCCACCCCTACTACTTAGACCCAAGTGAGGTCTCACTGGTTACTGCACGAACTTCATAGAGATCTATGGTACCATAGCTTCTCCCTTGAATGTGATCTCCTCATCCAAATTCCTCAAGAAGGTCAGCTGGAATGAGGAGTGCACTAAGGCTTTTGAAGGACTGAAGAAAGCCCTTCATCAAGCTCCAGTCTTGAAAGCTCCTGACTACAACCAATCCTTCATTGTACAGACAGATGCTTCTAATACGGGGATAGGTGCAGTTTTGAGTCAGCTGGAATGCGAAAGGCAGGCAACACCCTATCTGCTTCATATGTAGGAAATTGAAGGACTGTGAGACAAGGTGGGCAACTATTGAACGTGAGTGTTTTGCCATTGTGTAGTCTCTGAAGAAGTTTAGACCATACTTGTATGGTTCTATTTTTTTTATTCAGACAGACCACCAACCCGGTTAATGCAGATGAAGGGGGAGAATCCTAAATTGTTAAGGTGGTCAATCAGCCTCAGGGGTTTGATTTCACAATAGAACACAGGTCAGGGTGTAATCACCAAAATGCTGATGGTCTCTCCGGAAAGTATGAACGACTGGATTAGGATATTCATCCAGGAGTGGATTAAATCCTCCTGTCTTAGTCTGGGCGGGGGGTAGGGTGAGTGTTAGGGAGAATTCTCATTTCTGTGCCAATTCCCTTCAACCTTAGAGACTCCCAGCTCTTTTGCTGGACTTTAGGACTTCTTAATTTTCACCCTAGAGAGAGTGAGCCCTTTTTCTCCCTCTCTCATGTATTTTGGTCTGATTTGGATTATGTGTTTCCTTTGTTTTTGGAGTCTGACAAATTCCATAGGCATCTACTTTTTGTATGGTGACATACAGCACCTTCAGGGCAGTGTCAAAGAGAAATCCTTTAGATTTCTCATAAGGTTTCGATTTATTTTCTTGTGAGAACTACTGTTCCCGAGAATAGTAAAGTGAAATTGACTTTACTTACCTTTTCTCTCTGTTGATCCAGCACAACCCATCCTATGTGGAGTGCTGGGGGGGGGGGGTTACTTAGTAGTCCCTTTTTCTACTTACTCATGTAATTTTTTTATGTTACCCTCACTACTTTAAATGGCAGGTGGCAGTGGTTTAGTTTTCTACCGTTGTGCTATGTTACAGCTTGGTGAACCCTCAGCTGCAGTATAGCATCCATGGTTGACCACTGTGTCAAATTGGCCCTGGTCTTCTTTTTTCGCCATTTCTTGTTTGTGAGGTATTTCTTGGTTTTTACTCTGCATGCTAAACCAGGTTTAAGCCCTTTCTTTGTTTTGCCTTTGGCAGGCTTCAGTACTGTATCCTGCCTCTGGCTCCAGTGTGTCTGGTAGGGCAGGAAATGAGGGAGGTACCTGAATGCACCCAGACCTGATTGGCTGGCTGGCTGCCCTTTCAGGACAGCCATCCTGCTGTGTGTGTGACAGCTAGGCTCTGCATGAATGGGAGAAACCTACATAAAAGGTGGGGTTTCTTGGACTGAAGACGGAGTCGACCACTGGACGAAACATCCGATGAAGGAATCGTGAAGAGAAGCTTGCTGCATGCCCCTGGACCATTGTACTGCCCGTTGAAATCCTGCTGCTGTGCTGAAACTCCTTTCCTGAATCGAATAAAGAAACTCCGTAAAGGAGGGCTTCTTCCCTTGGATTAGTGGGACCAACTAACCACAAGACGAACTTTGCTGGAAGACCTTCCCCAACTGGTTGTACTTCTTTACTGCTGGTGGAACCGAGTGCCCGGGGTTGAGAAATCCATAGTTGAGTGCAACGTCTTTAAGCCGGACTGAAGCTCCATGAAGATCCTGAGGACCCTCCCGAAGTAGGATGACCCAAGCTCGAGTCACCTCACCAGAGTGCTGGAGTCAAGGAAGCCCATCCAGTGTCCAAGATCCGCAGTGGTTCTATTTGCCGGTAGCTGAAACCGCGAAGTGCCGCTGAATTGAAAAGAGCCCGTAGCTGCTGCCAATCTTCAAACTGCTTTGCAGGAGTCCTCCAGGCATCCTCCCTCTTGTCTCCACGGATGAAGCCCAGGAACACAGCATCTGCAAGTCTGCAACCAGGACAGACTCCAGCTGGATCCTCTTCTTCTAACCTAAGGTACTGTTCTGACTAAGGGGTACCCTTTTGTCTGTAGCTTGCTCTTCTCAGTTGAGATCTGCATTAGCTGCTTTTCTAGAGTTCATCTCAGCTCTAACTTCCACAAGTGTAACATCTTGTCGCTCAACAGTAATTTTCTACAACAAACTCTCTAACTTTGTGCAAGACTTTTTGCTATCTAAGAAGTGCCTCAGCGCCATAGACTTTGCTCCAATTGACTTTGCAGTGAGCCAGGACAGCCAGACTCTTCTAGTCCATTGACTTTCATTCTTACTGTCTCTCATAGGTGATACATTGGTTTTTAACTAATATTGCTGGGAAAGGTTTTATCTAGACTTCATTGGGAGATTTTAAAAGTGCTCACATGCTCTGAGAACCTGTTAACCTTTTGTCATTCCTTTAACCTTTCCTTTCTACCTACCTCAGAATTTTACCAAGTACAAAAGTGATATATAGATGCCATTACTGTCTTAGTTAGTGAAGTCACCTCAGGGTGTATGAAGTGTGTATGAAGCATCTCTAAAGAGTGTACACTTGCTTGTCTTGGTTCTGAGAATGTATTTTGAAGTGTATTTTTATTGTTGCACATTGCCCTTTTTAAAGAATGCTTATTTAAAATGGACCGTTAAATAAATACATCATTATTTTACGAGAAAACAGTGTTATTTGGACATTGTATTTGTGGATTTCGATGCTGCAGCTCTACAGCTCACATTTACCCCTCTTGAGATAAATCTGGCTGCTCAGTCACACTAACTTGTGTAGTACAGACCTATACCTATAGGTGGGTTACCTAATGCCAAGAGGACAAAGGTGGTGTAGTCTCCCACAAGGTTACTACTCCAAGTCTTGCCTAACAGTGCCTTCTGCCAAGTGTTGGTTTAACAATTTGATGTTTTGCAGCCAGGCAGATAATGTAACTTCTATAAAGGAAGCTCTGTCACACTCCATGTAAGTTGCTCTTGAGTTCCTTTATTGAAGTTACATCAGGTCTCCTTCAGGTAGCTGCATAGGAACCCACTGGCTCCCATCACCCAGGCTTACATTCTCCAACTCCCTGGGCTGGAACCTCTCTCATACACAAACAATCTAATGTCTCTCACAGCATTCTCATTGGCCTCAAATATTCCATACATTCTAGCAAACACTACATAACAGCAACTCATATCCTGATGCATCCATCTCCCACACCAAAAGAACCTGGGACACCTTTTAACTTCTTTCTGCTTGACAGGACTGAGAATGTGGAGGAACATTTAAAGACGTGAAGAGACTGAAATGAGTAATGGGCAAAGGGAACCCCAAAACCAAAGACAATGGACCTCATTCCGAGTTTGCCGGTCTGGAAATAAGGGTGCCAGTTGCAACTTACCGGCATCCTTTCAGGACCAGCAAACTACAACTCTGTGTGCCAGAGCCGTTGCGCCTGGCAGGTCTGACCTGTCAGGTGCAACGGCCCCAGAAAACAGAGCCGTCACGGAAGCACCGGCACCGTTAGCAACGGTGCCGGTGCTTCCGAGTCCCCATTCCCATGGAGTCCTAAGGTACTCCACGGGAATGGGGACTAAAATTTTCCGGCGCCTCACGTCTCAATCCGCCGGGACTTGTTCCAGTGGCACCAGAAAGTCAGGTGCTGAATTCTGTGTTACAAGAATGGCAGCAACCAGCTGGTAGCACCAGCGGGTTACCGCCGTCCTCGTTATGAGGCCCAATGTGCTGCCCTGCCGAGTAAGAAGGAGCAATGGGCAAGCAGACATTTCCCTTGGGCGTTCTGCCTGATTGGCATCAAGTTCACTATACATATTTTGTCATTTGTTTTTCTTTTTTGATACATGCCCTTTGATAAGCCTCCCACTGATGCAACAACTGTTGCTGTGTACTCTTTGTAATAAGCACTTGTGATTTTGTAAAAGAGTATTAATTGAGCATGTACACAATGTGGGCATTCTTTCCAGTCCAAAATCCTGAGCCTAGTAACCTACTGTAAAAGTATGAACTTCCGGCTTTCTTTGTAGCACCCCCTTGCCACAGCTAATGTTGATGTCATGGTAATGGCTGACTCAATGTAAGAATCAACAGTGGGATGAAGCTTGTGGACGTGTAGTCTGTTTGATGTTTCTTCTTATGTTTTACATTCATCTTTAAATTCTCTTCTGAAACTATTGGGTGGTACTTCTACATATGATCTGTGCCTCTCTACCAACGTAAATGGACACATTACAATATATGGATGTTTCTTTGATAAAAAATAAACCAATTAATATAATGATTTTTTGAGAAAATGCCACATCACACAGGTGAATTGATTTTCTTTTTAAATGAAAAAAATGCAACCAGCTCGTTTTGGGCTAGCATGTCAAACCTGTATCTCGACAGTTGGTTATGGTTAAGAGGTCAAATCTTAAGCATAAGATGTAGTGAAAAAGGAAAAACGTGTGTGGAGTTTGACAACAACACAACACTCCAAGAGCTAGTTGTGGTTACACATGCAATGCCTCAATAAATGAATTTAAAGTTGTCACATTTTAAGACCTGTTCAGAAAATATGGCACATTACTTACTTAGATATGTGTGGTGGTGGCAGGTGATGTACAGATGGTGCAAGCACACTTCTCCAACCATATTGTTAAACGTTTTGGTCAGGCACTCACCAGGAACAGACCCTCAGCCCTATGCAGATCAGTGAAGCCAGAGTACTGGAAACTTACCAGGTGTTCCCATGTCCATACTGGGGACCAAACGCACTATAAGAACCCTCTTCGTGCATGTAGGTCAGCTGCCTCTGATAACCTATGCAAGAAAATCGGAGAGGAACACAGTGAACGGTCAATGTTAACAAGCCCTTATGATTATAATTATTATAATGTATAATGCATAAAATATAAAACGTAGGCCTCCCTGTAATCCTTTCGTTTTTTTCTTTCTGTCTTACTTACCCTGCTGCTGTATTCCAATTTTGTTGTTCTGGGATTCTCTCCTTAAGCAGTTGTGATATTGCACAAAGAGCTTTGGTAGGTACCTGCTGATAATGTTTAATTCCTTGCTCACCTTTCCCTTTTGATCCTTCTCCATCTTCTCGCTCTACCTCTTTTTCCCCCATTTCTTACGCCTATAGACTTCTCCCTACTTCTTTCTCTTTCCGCCTTACCTTCTATAACTCAAATTAAGCTTATGTCGGTCTTGTTGGCTCTCATGAAGAGTTCTGTGATCAGATGCATAGAGTCCATTATAGATGCAATGGTTTGGTCGTGGATGTCTTTTAGAAGTGGGATGAGCAACCGGTGATGTGAATGTATGATGGCAGTTGTACTTGCACATTATCTCATAGATAGATCTTGCTGGATGTATTACTTATTACACAAGCTTGTTTGTACATGAATTTGCATTGAAAAGCTTTGATTTTTCTTTTGCCCTCCTGCCACTCGCTGTCAAACAAAGCAAAACCGTCCATTTCACTACAATTGCTATCATGATATACTTCACCAATTAAAAAAACAACCACCAAATATTGACAGAGCATTTCATGGCTGCCAGACCACCTGACATTCATAATATGTACATAAAAATACTTTCTGCAAAATGACTCAATGAATGTTTTGCAAGTGGTAATCAGTGCCCACGATGTTGTCCGCTTCTTGCCCTCACTCGGCACATGGATCGCAGCCTTGCATTAAGCATATATAACATTTGGCTACAATTCCAATTCAAAAGAAGGCTGAGATCAGCCTTCCCCAGGGAAGGAATGCATCAGTGACTACTTGGCATATTCCCTCTGGAAGCAGAAGGGTATGATTTATCTTTAAAGACATGCCTGGTGTTGCTAGGGGTTAGGTCAAAACGTTTTCAAAGCTCTGCAGAGAGCCCTTTTGCATTGCCCATCTTGTCTATGAATCCATTTTAGATTTCAAATCAGCTGCACTAAATACTGTATATTGAGGGGCACCTGCCATATTTTACTTAGGACATTCTTGAGTGACAGTCCAAAAAAAACCTTGCCTCAGTGATATAGTATTTATGGGATAAACGGGCGTAGCCAGGATTGCCTAACAAGTGGGGCTTGAAGCTAATGTAGTTGGGCCCACCGCAGTGACATTAACATCTGTAAATGCCCACACAGAGCTGCTGAGTGGGCATTCACAGATTTTGGGCGGGCCTTGCCCACTCAGGCTTTACCCTTTCTACACCTCTGGGGATAAACATTTCTAAAAGAATCAAGGTTGCTCCTCTTGGATCTTCATGAGTTCATGTAGTACCTCATTTAAATTGCTCTCCATTTGAAACCATGGTTTACTGTGGTTGGGTCCCCATTACTAAACACATATTACCAGCCTCCCATGGATATCCCTGTCAAAATGTTATGACCTTTCCTAAATTGTCCTAAGAAAGTAGCATCAACGTCTCATTGGGGAGAAGAACAATGATCAATTCTAAATGATTGAGCTCACATAAAACTGTCAATTGTTCCAGCATAGAATAATACAAGAACATCTACCACGTAGAACAAGGGTCATTGAACTCATTAGCTCGTTAGCTCTTTGTACGCTGCATCCATCTGCACCTGTGCCCCCAGGTCCGGTCTTTATCTGCAAGCACAGAGTGTAAAGGAGTATATTCTAGACCCTGAAACATATTCAGAGTCTCTCACTGACCTCCATGACTTGAGATATGAAAACTCTGCATGTCACAAATTCATAGGGGTGCAGCCCTTCATGGTGCACTTCTATTTTATTCTGTGTGTGTGCCCAGAATAAGGGACATCCAGATTTGCTTAGCAATCCAGTATGATCAGAGGATCAGTTCGAATTTGAGGGTGATCTTCCAGGATAAACAAGAGTCATTAAGAACCATAGATGATTAGAATTGGGCTCTGGGCACTAGTTGCAGCAAAGCTGCGGCCTCTGATCTCTGTATTTTGAGGTAAACTAGAATATATTTCTTGAAAATTAATCTAAGTAAAGAGCCAATACCCTGAGGTGCTCGATTTTAGGGCTATCAGGTCAGTGTTGCTGCAGAAGGGAAACATCCAGGGATAACCAAATCCTCTGTAATCCTGATCTCATATAATGTAGACATGAATGCATAACAGCAGACAAGGCACCTAAAATAACGTCTAGGAAAGTCTTTTTCAGTATTACCCTGATGGACTCTCTGCAGAGGTTGACATATTTAATATGATGCATTGCAGTTCATGAGGCATGATCTATAACATGTTTATTTTGGAGCTGGGAGCGGAGGGGTCAGCTATGTGTAAATAACTGATGAAAATATACTGTTGGTATTTTACAGCAGCTTTTCAAAGGTAGCATCTATTAAAGGTCTCCATGGCCACCTCTGTGGTTTGACTACCTTATGCACATTAATTGTGAATGTGAAGGAACACCTTAGTTCAGTGTCTGTATTTTTGTCAATTTTACAGGAGAACCAATCGGCTATATATACAATGGAAGGTAGGGATGATTCCACAATTCGCCCCCTATCAGCTCGAGTAGGGAGAAACTAAACCTGCTTGTGTTTACAAATACCCCATATTAATTAATTTCACCACACTGTACTCAACATTGTATCTTAGTGTGATTGTTACTATGTTTGGTTGAGAAACAACAGTTTTTACAAATGGTTGTTGATCACACACACACACACACACACACACACACACGCACGCACGCACGCGCGGACATACACACACACACACACACGCACACACACGCACATGCGCGCGCACATACACACGCCCAGAATGCAAAGACTGCACACTTACCACTCCTTAGGTAACCAGTGGCCTTAGATTGGATCTCCTCAGTCAACTGCCCTGTTTTGTTAAGATACTCCATGATGTAGATGTTTGGAGTGAACAGCACCATGTTCTGCTCCCCACAGCCAAAGGGCATTTGGAGGAGCTTGTCCAAATTCTGCATTGCGGTTCCTAGTAGGTCCCCTGGGAGAAGGGAAAGAGAGGTAACCAACCAATGGTCTTTGTATGTCTTATGTTTCAAATGTTTTGTGTATTCATGACATTAGAAGTAATGCACAGCCAATACAAACATTTGACCAATAGAAATGCGTAAGGGTATGCCATATGTTATTGTCATATAGGAATTTTAATTCCATTGTAAGTTATATTTCAATAATAATGCTGGGGTTGTTGCAAGATTATTATTCCAAACTATATTACAAATGCCATTCCAACATGGCCTAATTGTAATTGTTTGTTAAATGTTTCCAATTTTCAGCAATTATCTGTTTGGAAACTAGAAGAAACACATCAAAAAGGGCAGTAGAACATTTCCTAAATTTGATCCCAGAACAATTTATTATATTGGCAATTGAAGAACATATGTTCCCCCATCAAGACAGGACCAACATTTATCATGATTAATCAGTTTAGCATTGAACAATCTGAAAGGGGTTAAGAAGGCTCCACGAGAGCAGAAATAAGAAGTGTGGGCCAAACTAGCAGAAGTAGAAATCATTCCACCTCTACTCTCAATCTGGGACCAAATATTACCATTGCACTCCATTCCACAATACAATTGCCAGTTGACTTCAGAATACCATTTAAGATCCCATGTTCTGCTCTAATTGAGGATGCCAATAAACAAAGACTTTTAGCGATGAGGATAGAGTCATAAAACGTAATATAGTATGATCTGTAGTATATACAGTATTATGCAGAAGCGCCAAGTTGCCAAAAAAGGCATTACAAATCATGGTATATTCGCGCAATACAGAGACAGGAAGGTCAAATGAATGTCTGTGCTCTCCAAAGCACATAAGATCTTGACCATTAAAAAGCAGTGAAACAAAACAAATTCCTTTTTCCACCTACAGCTTCCAGCTTGCCAATTTCCCATTAATCTTGACTAGTTTGTTATGCCATAAATATTGTGAAATAAATTCAAAATGGTTTTGTATATGAGGTAATACACAATCTCCAGGGCACGTGGCAGTCATGCTAATGCATATTGGTTCTAGTATTTTAGTTCTACAGTTTTAATAAAAGATATCCTAAATAGGAACAGGAGCTAAACATGCCCTCTCTAAGGCAGAACAAACTGGGGATTAATATAATCACCAGGTAGGAACCACTAAATAGGTGCTTGTTTAAGAATAAAAGCAGTATGACATATGTTGAAGTTTGGGAATTTAACACTGCCACTTTCCTTAAATTGTTTGAGCTTACTAAGAAAAATTCAAGATCTCTTTTCCCCCATATTAATTTCGTAAAGATAAAGGCAATTATTTGAAAAAGAAAAACAAAAGGGGAAGGGGAAACATGGCTAAGAAATGAAGTACTATGGGTGAAAGAATGATTTTAATAGCTTCCAGGTCCCACCACCAAGAGGGAATCATGGGGACCAGGAGCTGACAAAATAATTGAATCTGGTAAATCTGGTAAATAGATATGCAGAATTCAATCCCTCTGTCTCTTTGCCTGAAGTTGCAATATGCACCTCTAGATATATGATAGATGTGCACCTATGTCATGCCAAATTCAACAAGTTTATGTTTAAGAAAAAATTGATAGAGCAGGAGTACTTCCGTTTTCATCAATATTTTATTTGTACTGAGACAGATGAAAATAGTGTTATGGTTTAAAAGAGGTTATTAAGACTGGCATTAACATTTCTCCTGAAAATTTAAATATCAGCCTTATAAGCAGCTAACTGTGGTGAAGTTTGCACTCTGGTTCCTTCCTCCCCTACTAACACACTCTCCTCACCTCAGCTGCTGGAGTTGTTGGTCTCTTGTAGCGGCCGCCGTGCAAGGTTGTCTCTCCCATTCTTCAGATGAACATGCTGGAAAAACAGCTGTCCCATGACTTCCCTTCCGGAATCAAGCCGGAATAAGGGAAAAACCCAAATCGGGGAAAAAACCTTTGGCGGAGTGTAGATTCTTTTCCAATCCGGATGACAAGACGGACCGCTGGCTGGAGGGCTATGTTGGAGATGTAATCAACAGGCAGGTAGCCAAGTAGAAAGTTCAAAAGAGCGGATGCGAAGGAGTTGCAGTCTTGTAGGATGTCGATACAACCTTGCAAGTGGAGATGAGGAAATTCATAGGTGGGTGCTGAACCCAAGGCGGGCCGAACAGGAGGAGGTAGAAGGTAAGTAGGGTGCACGGACCCGGAGGAAACAGAAGGAAAGTAAGAGGAGGAAGATAAGAGAGAGAGAGAGAGAGAAAGAAGCGGTGTCCGAAGGAACGAAACCGCCAAGAGAGTGGAAACTGAAGCGAACCGCTCAGGGCAGCGGTCGGGAAAAATAAGGAGAAAATGTGGGCTTCGTATGAGATACGAACACAGGAGCACAAGGAACCTCTGACCGAACCGAAGAGGGAAGGCAGAAGTCAGGAGCGAGGAAACCTGGAACAGGAAACATCCAAGAGGGGTTGTAATGCAACGTCTAGCCGGGGGGAGCAGGATTAAATACTCCCAGCGGCGCTGCGCTACGTCAATGGAGCCGCAAGCAATAACACAGAGAAGGGACTAAAACACCCTACCTCTGCGTCGCAAACTCCAATGCGGAAGTATCCGCCAATCTCAGCTACTGCCGTGGCGGCGGATGACACAAACTTAATATCCATTTTTTAAATAATCACACCAGAAATATGATTATTTTGTCAAATCAATTTAAGAACAGTATCTAAAAATAGAATTATTAAAATAGGGGATAAAGGACATCCCTGCCTATCATAGAGAAAAGACATCCCTGAAAAAAGAAAAGGGAGGGGAAATGTGACCATTACTAAAGATTGAATTTTTATGAGCCAAATATAACATTTTAAGCAATGAAATTAATTGGGGGGCCAAATCCATGCCAGTTTAAAAGTCAAATAAATAACCTACTCTACGTGATCAAATGCCCTTTCCTCATGTAAGGCAAAGTCTACAAAACTATTAGATGGTCTATGAGTAATATTTATTAAGGATATCAAAGAAAGTTTAAGAAATAAGACCTTTGACAAAGCCATCTGATCAACCTTAATCATACGGGTAAGGAAAGGTTCAATCTTATTAGCAATTGTTTTAGCAACTATTTTGCAATCAGTGTTGATCAGCAATATCAGTCGATAATTTTTTGGGAAATCAGGATCTTTGTCTTATTTAGGGAAGAGTATCGGCCTGGCTACAGAAGATGCCCCATAGATTTTCCCACTAATACAAAAGAAGAGAATAGATCAAATAAATGTACGGTCCTAAATCTGTGGAAATTGTGGGCATAGGAGTATGTGGAAAACCCATAATGACCAGGCCACTTACCTTTTATAGATCTCAAATTGCTGGATGACTTTCCCAATATGAATGGGTTCATTCAAGGAAGTAAGAGCATATGGATGATACAATCTGTGATGTATTTTATCAAAGAAGGAAGTAAAATTAGGACTGCTCAGAAATGTGATCTGATGAATATGTCTATAGAATGTAGTAAAGACCCCATGTATTCTTTATCAGAGGTGGCTCTAATTGCAGTTTCATTTTTTATACATGGATTCTTGAACGTTCCTTTTTTTAATTTAAGGTATGATGCAAGAGCTTTACTAACTTTATTTGACCCTGTATACATTTTGGACATGTATTTTAAAATAGCCCTGACAAGTTTTTGTTAAATTCAATCCAGAGATATAATACATTTTAAGAGTTCAGCCCACGCCTTACTGTTATATAAGAATTGTTCATCACAAAGAAGAATATTATTAAATCTCCACCTGGAAGGGATATTAGGCGCCTGCATGATTTCAAGAGTTGTGATCACTGGAGCATGGTCAGATAGTATAATGTTATCAATCTGTGCATCAATGACAGCCACAGGAAGGGATTTGGAAATGCATTATAATCCATACTGTACTCAACATCAGATGGATGAGCTAAACGCCATGAATCTTCAAGGCCTAGTTCCTGGATACATCTTAAGAATTCCTTATAAAACTTGCTATTTTTAATGATAATTCTGGGTTTTCTGTCTAAAAATGATCTATTTTATGCTTAAAGTTCCCACATAATAATAGATTAGAGAGATTTGACTGAAGTAAAACTTAGTTTATGTTAGTCCACAAATACGGGTCAGGATTTGTGGAACCATATATGTACATTGCCCCTTTGCTATCCTCGTGAACGGAGGATAGCACAGGAGCAACGCACTGGTCTTGGAAGCAAAACCACACAGAGCAACAGCGGTTTGAATCCCAGATCCACGCTTAGAGACCGAACTCAGTTACGGTATTAGGTGCATTATAAAAAAAACAATTAAATTAAATAATAGAGATTGTTTCAGTTTTAATCAGTAGTTTAATGCAAATCCATCTACTTTAACCATCAGATTCACTATGTAATACATTACATTTAAGATTTTTAAAAAGTAAAATAGATGTACCACTCTTTTACCATCAGCTGTGCTAGATATTAATTCACCAACACTTAATTGTTTTAATTTGACCATTTCTTGTATTGACAAATGCGTTTTCTGCAGACATGCAACAGCTGGCTTGGTTTTATGACTACTTGATCAGTACATTTGCTTTTTTATAGGGCTTTTATAAACCCTTTTTTTGTATTCACATTTTTATTAGAGTATATCACTACTACAAGACAAACGGGCCAAGGAAACAAGGCAAAACATGGTATCTGATTATGCCAGATTAAAATACCTTTCCCAAATCCCCTCCTACATATTGACTTTGTTTGCACTTTGGTCTGGTTCCTTCGAGCACATGATTTGGGAGTTTGGTAAAGTAAGAACATTCTGGATCAGAGTCACTGAAATGATGAACATGGTGTTACTCTCTAACATGGACTTTGATTGTATAAACCCTTAAAATTCCATGAAACACATTGTAACACCATTGTTCAAATAAAAAGATTGAGAAGTTAGTAAATTTGTTAAATTTAGCTATAGAAGTAATTGTCATGATGCCTACCCCCTGGACTTCCAGATCAAGCCCATCAGTCCAGAGGGCAGACATCCAGCCCCTTATTGGAAATCACAAACCCCCGGTTAGGGGCTCTATGGATTCAGTCCTGGCGCTGTAGGTGCCAGGCTCATATATGGGATCAGTCCTGGTGCCATAGGCGCCAGGTTCATACAGTCAAACTTACCTCATGAAGACCATGCTGCAAGGAACTGAAGCATTGGCCTTTGTGAGGCCGGGGAAGGACTACTTTTCTTCAGGGACTATTTTTTACTTGGGTGTGGTGCTTGGAACTATTTACCTGGGACTACTTTGGAAGCTATTTAAACCACGCCCGAAGAGCAGAACATGCTTCGCGTTATTCTGCATTCAGGAGCGTAACGCTCACCGTGCCTACAGCCAGCATCCTGTTACCTGCCAAGCCCGCTCCGAATCCGGACCGCATCCTGGGAAGAAGGGAAGAAGAAGAAAAGGTTAGAGCAAGAACCTACCTTCTAATCTTCATCGGCTCCTGAATTCACCGCATCCCAGCACAAGGAAAAAGACTTTGAAAAAATAAACGCGTTGGACCACTAGCAGCTGCGCCGCGCCATACTTACCAGTCTTCACAGCATCTACACAATCCGGCGCAGCTTACATCTCTTCGTAGCTGCATTCTTGGCACCTAGAGGAAGACAAGAAAAAACAAGGTTAGCCGAGAGCAAACATAGACAATCTTGGTTACCGCCAGGCACTTACTTGATTTGCCGCCCGAGGTATAATTCTTTGGCATCCAGCATCTTCTTATGCCGCACCTGTAAAAGGACAAAAGCACTTGGTTAGAGACATTTAGCAACATTATTTTCTACCGGACAGTGCTGGGTAATACAGGCTCTTACCTTAGCGCGACCTGCTGCCAATCAGGAGAATTCCCTTTGGACCAAGCTGCAAGATAAATAAAGGAAAAGGGAAATGAGTAAATAGCAGAAATTGGAACTCTAAAGACTATATAATTACGGCTCCACGCCACATTCCCCAGAGCCCTATTTCGTCTGGAACTCGCCCTATTCCTTCGATCCAGTGGAGTAACTGGCATTCTACGTGCCCCTGCAATCAGCGCAGGATGGAGAGCTCATCATTTGAAGCACTAAGGTGAGGACATAAAGGAAATATCGGAGGTGTTCAATGGGAACGAATTGGGTGCAGGTATCCTCGCAATCCACGGATGGCTAGCTCCCTTCTATTGTTTTCAGGAAACTACTCTTACGGGTCAAGCAAACAAAACTAGGAGGGCCAGTCCAGTCAGCCATCTCCGCCCTACGAGTCACGCTGGTGGAGACCACTGCTGTTCAGTCCCATTCAACGCCCCTGCGGGAACCAGGTGAGCGTAACAATAATATAAAAAAGCTTTACATTATTATAAAAACATGGCAGGATAGGCAATGCAGGAGCACTAGTATAACAAGCTTAATCATACATAAAACACACACATTTAGGAAAGCTTAACTTGAGCCAAACTTTCTAAGCCATTAATAAATTAAAAAAAATATAAGGGAGTGTGGCAGCAAAACAGCAAAATCACAAGAACCCAAGCCAAGAATAAAATAATATAGGGAATGGGGAGCAGAGAAACAAAAGGAGAACCAAGTTTGGCAACCACCACCGCTCTACCGCTCTACCACTCTGCCAGTAACAGAATCATAGAATATGAAGATCCCAAACATCAGGAAATAATCAGTCCATATAGACCAGATGCGAAGGACTCTTAGGATTTTCATCTGCAGTGGAAGGCAATTGATTATATTCAGAATGGGAAATATAAATGTCCTCTATTATGCAGGAATGTACACATTGTTTTAAATCCAAAGGGTTGTCGAATGTAGAAGTATGTCCTCTTAGAGTAACCTTAAAGGCGCAGGGATGAACAAGTCCATAGATAGCATGAAGTCACCTCAAGAGTGGATGGATAAACAAAATGTCTCTCCTCTGCAACGCAATAGTTCTGGAGACATCTTGCAAAATAAATATCTCATTGTCACGTCCCTCGGGGCTCCCGGTATCCTCAAAGTCCCTCCCCAAACCTCCAGTCCCCATACCTCCACTCCTCCCCGTCCTCTTGCCCGGATCCGGGACCCACGAGTGCTCTCCTCGACCCCCCGTGCGCCAGGCTCCGAATGTATCTATTATCACCTGAACTTGTGTAAACTCAAGCAATAAGCAAATTAAAGTTCTGGGATCTTGCTTATTTTGCACTGAAAGCATCTTCAGACCAATCCTGTGACCCCTCCGGATATTTCCAAAAAGCAAATAGGATCGTCCTCATCCGCACCCTCGGGAATGCCAGGAAGATGAAAATGTTTACAGAAAATCATAGTAGGCGTATTTTTAAGAAGATCACTGAGAGCAGTTTCAAGTTTCAGAACCTTATTAGAAGCATCTTCAGCATTACTAATTATTTTTTCAACATCTTCAATCCTGGCTTCCAAGGAAAACAACCTATCATCTAGTTGCTGTAGTGTAATATTAGTAGCTTCCATAAAGGGTTTAAGAGCCCTCAAGAAGGTTTGTATAGTATGATTGGACGAAGAGTCTTTAGAGGGAGTAAAGTCAGAGCACTTGTAGAAGAAAAAGCAACGTTTTTACCAGCACTACCCTTATGAGAGAACATGTTAGCAAAACTCTAACCCTAACAAACACACCACTTCTTATATATAAGAGACAAAAATGAGTGGGCCCTTTTACTTTCTTGGGCAGATAGGTCAGTGCAACTCATTGAGAATTATGGCAGAATCCAAATTCTTACACAGATGAGCTGAAACATGCAGTTAACCTCTGAGGCCAAGTAGATTAAAGGAGACACATGCAGCATCCAAAAATGGTATAGGCAAAGTTCTTGAGTGGTAGTAGGATAAGAGCAAAGAACAAGTCATGCTAGCCAGTACTATATTCATACAGTTGTCAACTGACCCTTCAGGTTAAAGTTATATGCAGAGACACAGAGTAACTCGCATTCAGAATATGACAATTCAAGTTTTTTTAGTTATAGCGTAATAAGTAAATGCCATTTATCCTGACAAGAGCCATTAAGCAAAATAAAAGTCACAGTTGCAGAGCCGGGATAAACTAGCGGTCTATGTGGAGAGACGTGTGCGCCCATACCAAAGGGTGCTCTCACCCACAGGTTTACTGCTTTAATTGGGCACACCTGCAGACAGGAATCACAGGCTCGTGCCACACTCTAGCTCCTTAGCCCTGAAAGGTAATCAAAAAGCACACTGCAGCAGGATCCAGCGAAGGCACCAGGATCTCTGCTTTCCCAACACCCACCTTCTTCAACTATGCACTTCTCAGCATCAGCCGTCATCATCCAAATGATCACTGAGACATAGCAGGATCCAGCAGTTCAAACAGCCATCTCCCCTAGTATCAAGCCACGGTGCTGGTCTTCAAATGTCCCTACTGAAATCTAAGCATGCATAACTTTTCATGCCAAACCAGTTAAAATGTAGCCTACCACATCTGTAGACAAGTCGATCAACCATACATATATTAGCATAGTTCTGCTTTAGACGCAAGCATTGATCAGGATCATTCTTTACTAATGGAATAAGAAGGCTTTGAGATGCAAAGGATGATGCAAAACGTGATGTTTTACGTGCACCACTGGTGCATCCCACAGCATCACAGAAGAAGCACACGTCTACAGATGAGTACTGCTGTCTATGGATTGTCTTGTGCCATGATTTCAAGGAATAAAATGGTAGAAACATCAAACCACTCTCCATTTAAGCTTGGCATGCGTGAGGTGCTCATGCTGCCCTTGTCACACGAGAACACTATAAGCGTGGTAAAAATTGATTCCAAGAGCAGGTGTCGAAAGCTTCTGTACTATACCTCATAATCTCCTGCTAGCTCCCAGCACAAGAGGTCCCAGATTACAACTGGAGAGGAAGGTAAGTGAGATCTTCCTACTTGCGCCTAGACCTTATGAGTCCATATTTTTCTGAAGCTGGGCCAGGAAACCGGGTGGACAGTAACAGAACAAGGATAACATGCTCCACTCCCACTGAGGGTGGAGGAGTACTTGAGAATAGCACATTGTGCCTGCTCTCTAATTGTGTCAACGGCATACCCCCTAAAATCTGCACTCAGGAGCAAGGAAGAGCAGAGATGCTGAATTCCTCTACAAGTGTCAGCACTTTCACAGTTCAGATGCAAGGGTGAGGAGTGCATCATCCATGCTCCTTATCCCACGCAACCCTACGCTCTGTGCAACGGCAGAAGAGCAGTGCAGCAGAGCCTGGCAGCTCGGGGTGTTCAGCAAAACAAACAGCGATGCTATGCTGTTTCACCTTGCTAACCCTGAAAAAGTGCAACACAGTATATAATGACAGCACTTGGCAAATGGTTTTAGTATCTGGGTACTTAATGGCATTGCCTGGCAAATGCTGCGAGTACCTGGTAATTTCATGGCATACTCTGGAAAAGAGTATGAGTAGCTGGGTGCTGCTTGATAGAAATGCAAGGCAAATGGTGTAGGTATTTGGGTAATAGAGGGCGATACGTGGCCAACCATGTGAGTTCCTTGACATTTATGGAAAGATCTAGCAATTAGTGTTTGTACATGCCATATGATGATAATACTTGGCAAATGGTGCATCCACCTGGTCATATGAGGGCAATACCTGGAAAGTGGTGCAAGTACCTAGACATTTGATGGCAAAATCTGGCACATAGTGTGATTACCTTTACATATGTTTCCAAAGCCTGGCAAATGGACCTATGATTGGAATGACTGGGGGGGCGTGGCCTGGAGCCGATGGCGTACAGAGGCTGAATAGCCGAGCTCCGGCCGAGACGCCATTTCTCGATCCTTTTTACCGGCATAAGAAGTGCCTACGACTACGAAAAGCTGATGTAGAGGTGGGAGAAGCTGACCCTGACACAATCTGCTCGACCAGCCGGGAAATCGGACCCTCTGATCGGCGAAATTGTCCTCGAATCATACTCCCTCCCCTGCTTCCATATGCATCCAAGATGGCGCCCCGCGCCACTTAGCGGAAACTCCGAGAAGGAAGGTGGCCAGATCGAGCAGAGACAACACGACGGAGCACGATCGCATGCAGAACATCGGAAGGGAGAGCCCTCATCCTGCTTCTCACCGCTGGGCGAGGCCCGCCACAGCGACACGTGTACACCGCTCCCTTTGTACACTACGCGGGCTCAGCCATCGCTGAGGACGGCCCACTGAGGGCACACACTACCACCGGAGGTTCCTCCCCAGCGTCGCCCCGGGGCTCAGGACAGCGAGAACCAGCTGCAAGAGCGCGACTACGGTGCCCCCAGATCTCCCTGCCCCGGCGAGTCGGACACTCAGAGGTAAGGGCAGCGACGGCAACTTCACAGATATAGTGGCGGTCCCCCTACCCCCCTGCAGATTAGGATTCATTGACTTTTGACACCCTGGGAACATCACTCATCACTCTATACACGTGGAGTCGGCTGATACCCCCACCGGTAACTCATCTAAAGTGTCCCAGGGGCAGCATCACCGAAACTCCAAAATGGCCACCAGGAACAAAGCGAAAGCAGCCACTATGGACTCATTTGTATCCGCCAAGCCAAAAACCCCTACACAGGCTCGCTCTTGTGCCCCAGAGATTACCCACACGAGAGAGGGGGAAACCACAGATAACCACTCCCAAATATTGGAGGCTATTGCTTCATTGAGGACACACATAGACTCTAAGATCGACGAATTTAAAATGGACATTCAACTCATACGTCAGGACGCCCGCAAATTAACCGAGAGGGTGACAAACACCGAGACTTCAATAGAAGAAACTGCCGGGGCCACAGCAGCCTTGAGGTCCAAAGTTGCAGACCTAGAGAAGAAAGCTCTCCTAGAGGAGAGGTCCGAGGAGGCCGAAGCTCGGGCTAGACGGGGCAACATTAGGATCATAGGAGTACCAGAAGGAAACGAAGGCCCAAACACTACAGCCTACGTAGAATCCTTGCTACAACAGGAGATTGGGGCTGGGAAACTTTCGCAAGGATTCGCGGTCGAAAGGGCCCACAGGTCCCTCCAGAAGCGGCCCCCACCTGGATCATTTCCATGACCAATAATTGCTAAAATTCGAAACTTTCAGGATAGGGAAATTATCCTACGGCACTCCAGGGAAGAAGGCCCCATCGAACGTGGCGACTCTAAAATAACCATTTACCCCGATTACTCTCAGAAAGTGCAGAGGGAGAGGAACTCTTTTGTCCCGGTAAAAGCAATACTTCGACAACTAAACCTGAAATACAGGCTGCTCTACCCATCACGCTTGAAAGTCATCTTCAACGGGCGAGCCATATTCCTAGAAAACCCAACGGCCGCCAACATGTGGCTGGAAGATAACAACCTTGCAGATGGCAACAATGCTCCCCAGATGGAAGATTGAGTCTCTCAGACCGTCGGCATACGACACACGCTGCCATAAATGGCCACAACAAGCACAATCAACCGGACCTCAGAAGGTAATCCAACTAACAGTAAGCTACATAGAAACGGTCCTCGTTCGGCCTCTCCGCCAGACACCAGCCCCATCTCCCGCAGACAATCCGGGTCAGGACAGCCACCTGCCCGACCCAACTCGCGCCCGATACCCGGATGGGTCTGGATGGCTTGAGAGCGCCCGAGCACCACAACGAAAATCTAGTCGCTGGGCGCACCAGTTTGAGTTTTGTTAACAGTTTTGTTAGTTATACAGTCTTCATACCACTATCGCTGAAGAAGCACAGGATGGGTGCATGCCACAACTTGGGGGGCGAAGAACCCGATTATTCCCGTCAACGGTCTCATAACCTCAGATTGGCATTACTACAGGCTCCAGAGGATGAGCTGCCAGCCGGCCTCAAAATATTGACCCGATGGCGTCACAACTCAAAGTGATGACGTGGAATGTGAGAGGGATGAGCTCATACCTAAGAGGAAACCGAATACAGTCCTATCTCCGCAGGAAAAAGGTCTGGATTGCGATGTTGCAAGAGACGCATCTTACGGAAGACACCATGTCCAAATTAACAGATCGATGGGCTGGGACCGGGAGAGGATCCCCCTACTCCAAAGACTCAAGGGGGGTGTTCACATGGGTGAACCCGAATGTGTCCTTCCAATTGCAAGGATTCGAGTCCGATAAAGAAGGAAGGTATGTGATAATGTGGGGCACTATCGAACAGACTCCAATTTGTCTAGTCAATTCGTACTTCCCGCAACACGGAATACCATCACACCTTAGAGCAATATGCTCACGGATGGCATACCACCGAAATAGGACCTTTATATGGGGGGGGGACTTCAACTGCGTCATTGACGGCTCTATGGACAGGTCAACACCACCCTCCCATCCAAGTAACCCTGCAACATGTGCTCTGACAGAAACAATGCAACAACTCGACTTGGTGGACATTTGGAGGGAACAACATCCTGTTGCAAAGATCTATTCCTATTATTCAGCCCCGCATAAGATCCACACGAGAATCAATTATCTGTTCATCGACAGAGAACAAATTCCATTGTCAGAAACCACGGCATATTTAGGAAGATCTATCTCAGACCACTCCCCACTGATCATGCAATGGCAATTAACGGGGCCTAGACCACCAATCCCCATGTGGAGGATGCCCACTGTGGCCCTCGCCGACCCTGAGTTCAGAGAGGACCTCGCTGAAAAACTAGAAGAATACATTGACATTAATAAAGGCTCAGTATCTACCTGGAGCACATTGTGGGAAGCCATGAAGGTGGTGGCTAGAGGAGAAATAATATCAAAAGCTGGAGGCACTCGCAGGCAATAGAGGACTGAACTCGAAGCACAAGAAAAAGAGATCTCCCATCTGGAATCCACCTCAAGCATTACTCCAGAGGTTGAAATGAAGTTGAAGGAAGCCTGCGAGAAATGCCAATCTTCCTGGGACAGATTAGAGAAGTTTGACTGCGCAACATACACTACCAGGTCTCACAAGGAGTTCGCCAAACCCGGCAGACTGCTGGCCTGGCTGTGTAAGCGTGAACGCCCCAGGCACCTCCCAACGGAGATACTGGACAAAAACGGGACACGCCACAAGACACAACTAGGAATTAATGAAGCGTTTGCCAAATTCTACTCCAGATTGTACTCCCATGAAACACAAATAGACAGAGATGAAATCAAAGAAACACTAGATGAGATAGGCCTCCCCAAAATATCCAGCGAACAGAGAGAGGCACTGGAGATGGAAATCACAGCAGATGACGTGACTGGGGCAATCAGATCGCTGGCTGCCTGTAAGGCTCCCGGAAGTGACGGCCTCCCGCCTGAATTTTACAAAACATACGAATCCATCCTCACCCCAATCCTCCACGAGGTCTACCTAGAGGCCTACGAAAACGGGGTCTTACCTAACACTATGAAAGAGACAATAATTATTCCCATGCTCAAACCAAACAAACCACCCACTGACTGTGACTCTTATCGCCCTCTGGCCATGTTAAATGATGACAGTAAGATTCTCACCACTATACTGGCCAGCAGACTCGCTAGGGTGGTAGGGTCCCTAATCCACGAAGACCAGAATGGCTTTGTTCCAGGACGCAACACCAGAGCCAACCTGATAATGCTTCAACACATTATGGCCGAAACCTATGAGAATGAAGAAGACCTAGCGGTACTATCACTCGATGCCATCAAGGCCTTTCATTCTATCTTCTGGGAGTGGCTCGTCGAGGTGCTGAGGGGGTTCGGGATTGGCGAGGGCTTTGTCAGATGGATCACAGTACTCTATAATTCTCCTGTGACAAGAGTAAAAACCGGCAGAACAGTGTCTGAATCCTGGAAAATACAAAGGGGCACCAGACAAGGGTGCCCACTGTCGCCCATGCTATACATATTGGGCCTGGAGCCGATTGCCATATATTTTAGGAAACAGTTCTTTGACGCTGGCATCAAAGTGGGCAACGAACATAACATAATATCCCCATACGCGGACGATGTCCTTCTATACTTGAAATATCCCCAGGGCAACGCACCAGTCACATTGGATGTACTGGACAACTATGCAAAATACTCTGGGATCAAATTCAGTTGACTGAAATCCTCTGCCTTCCCCTTGGCTAACCTGAGAGGCTTAGAAGAAACTGATTTCCCGGACATTGGGATAAAGTGGCAACTCGACACGTTCCGGTACCTAGGAATTAATGTGAGTCACACCCCGATGCTCACACACGAGTACAACACGGAAGTAGCAATAACCAGCCTTCGCAGATCCATGAAATTTTGGTCTAGACTCCCACTTGCAATGGTAGGCAGAGCAGCAATCGTTAAGATGATAGTCCTCTCCCGATTTCTGTATTTCTTCGTCAACATATGCCACTACGTCAGACCGCCCTTCTTTCAGAAATTAGAGGCCCTTATCAAGGACTTCCTATGGGGACCTACCAGGCATAATTTGACTTTGGCTACCCTATCCCTCCCATACAAGGAAGGGGGAATACAGCTCCCAGACCTCCAGTTGTATTATCTCGCGGCACAGCTTAGCCACTTGACGAAGTGGCTCTCGGACGATCCATCAGCTGAGCTGGGACTATTGAGACAATCTCCCTCCAGAATATTCCCCAGGGAAACTCTTTGGAACCCTCTACGACAATCCCCAGATGCCCCCCTGATCGTCGAACTTGGCAGGCAGATTTGGACCAGAACCTGCTACATCAGGCAGGTGAAACACCCTTACTCTCCAGACAACCCCATTCTGGTTGACGTGTGCAAGACAGAATCGGATCTCTCCACAGCTAGGAGGTGGGAGGACTCCGGAATTTACATATGGGGGGATATGTTTGAGGAGGACGAATTCAGGGATTTTGAGTCGCTGCAGGCTAATGAAGGGCTATCAAGCGGCCAGTTCCTCTGGTATCATCGGCTCAAACAAACCGCCAAGAAGATCTGGTGCAGCTGGCCAGAGGAACCCACCCCAGACCCACTGTTACAAGAGATGCACGACCTCACGGATGGCTGGAAACCGGTCTCTCAACTCTATAAGAGGCTCATCGACAAACCCAACCCCAAAAGTGCGACACTGAAGGCGAAATGGGAAACGGATCTTGAAACTACGCTTACAGACAAGGAATGGGAAAGAACGTTACTATACCCCAAGAAGGTGTCGAGAAACTCCAAATTCGGTCAGATACAACTAAATGTCCTGTATCGGACATATATGACCCCACACAGGGTGGCCTCCTTCAACAAACAAGCCTCCCCGGCTTGCCCATGGTGTGGGAACGACAAAGCTGATCTGATCCACATGTTCTGGACTTGCACCAGGACAATGGCGCTGTGGTCCGAAGTCAAACAGACCTGCACTGATGCCGGGATAAGCAGATATGAATGGACACCCGGGGAATGCCTATTAGGGGTCTACCCCAGACCAAGCAAATACAAACATGTTGTTAAGTTGATGGACATTTCATGTATCCTTGCAAAGAGAACTATACCCATGGCATGGAAGACACCAGGGGGGCCCTAGACATGAAGGCTGGATGAAAGAACTAGAGAGATGGACTGCAGCCGAAACCAGAGCCTGGCAAGATGGAATCATCTCTAGCGGAGACATTGCGAGTGGCACTCTGGACTCTTGGAAGGCCCTCCTGAGAGATATACACTTCAGTGCAGACCATAAACCCCCTGATAAACCCCACCACCTTGCCATAACTGATCCCTCGCACTCGCCTAGATATGGTGATCTTCTTGACCGAGATCCCTCCCACTTCCCGTGATGTCGGAACCCCCATTTGCACCCATGCCCACCGAAGTAAGAGGAACTGTTTCCCATGAAGACTGTTGTTGTTTATGTTTATTGTTTAAGTTAATTTTCTTGTATTTGTATACATCCAATACAAATGCCAATAAAATACATTTAAAAAAAAAAGAAATGATTGGAATGACCAACAAATTGTATGAGTGCATGATGGCAGCACTTTGCAATCACTATTATTAAGAACAATGATAATAATGCACTTGATATAGTGCTTAATGATGGATTCATTCTGCTCCTAAGAACTTTATTGATATGTGTTATTATTATTACGTAACTCAGTAGTACACCTTAGAAGAATGAAAGGCTGAGAGTCATCGTCAGCCCTGGCATGAATCTTAAGTGAGTCAAACTCACAGTGCATATGTTTCGAATACCTGTCATATTTTATAGCCACTCCATTTGTAAAGGTTTAAGAATACTTCCAGTAAATTAGTTTCAATTAGCCATGGAGCTTTCCAGTTTTGTATAGTCTGTTTTTTAAAAAATACTTTTGGAGTTTAATTTTATTTTCATACTGCTCCTTTGAACCTAGGTGCAGGCTTTCTTGGGTCCCGTACCCTAAAACGAAAACTGTCCTTGATGTTCTGCATGACCATCAGGGTTCCCTTACAGATGGCATTGGGTCAGCCAGGAGAGAAGCAGGAACTTCCTGAAGCCTAGCCTTCCTGATTCTTTTCTATTCACCTCCTCTAAACTGTCACTAGACTTCCTGACCACCACTGGAACCTCCTCCCACCTTTTAGACATGCCTGACCTGGCGTTCTGGAGCCTTCTATCTCTAGCTGACTAACCTGTTTCTGGCTCTTCACCCCTCTTTTCAATACCTTACTAAAGTCCCAATATCTTTTTTCTAGTGCTTTCCTTTTTCCCTTCCATTCCTCGTCAACCACTGAACAATCTTCTGTACTCTCCATGTCTAAAGATATATCATCCTCAGTCTCCTCACTCTCACCTACCCCCCTTTCTGTGGATTCGTCACTGTCTCCTTACTACCACATTGGCCTGTTGTTGGTACCTTCCACTCGACTCCGGGTCTTACTTCCTCCCTCCAGCTTTCTAATGTTACTCCTTCCTTCAACTCCATTTCATGCTTTAGATCCTCCCTCATTCCCTCTACAACTCTACACATGGTTTTAAATCCGCCCGCCTTTTCCTCTGGTTCCCATTACCACCTTCCACTCCAATCCTAGTATTACTTCCTGTCTTCCCCCTTTCTCTTCCGTTTAACTCTCACCACTCCCTTGCCTTCTGTAGAGATCACAGCCTCCTTTCCCCTGACGCCACTTCTCCAGCTCCACTCTGCAGGCCCACTTCTATCTCCAGTCTCCAAATTCTCTGTAGCACCTCTCCTCTCCAGCAGACTTCACTCTGCAGGCTACTTCCAATAGGAACCGAACTGGACTGGCTGCCTGGCTTATACAGTAACATGTAACCTCCCCTAATTTGAACTAAGGCAGATGGTCTGCAGCTGTGAGCCTTAAGGGTTGGGATTGGCTAGGCGTTCTCACTTCCTGATAGTCAGGAGTCTGAAGGGGCTGGGCTAAACCGATAAGAGCCCTGGTGTCCAAGATGAAACTCTGTGTGCATGGAGGGGCTGAAGGGGATGCATGTTTGGAGAATATTCTGCTGCGCTGCCATTGGGAATGCAAGTGTGTTGGGGGCATTGGGAGTTTTTTGTTTCCGACAGGGTCTTTCTGTCCTTGAAGGGTTTCCCCATGGCCTCCCTGTGCTCAAAGGGATAATTTCATTTCTCTGATCTATTATGGGTTTTCAGGTTGGTAGAGAAGGGCATTTTGCAAGACGCAGTCCATTTGAGGGTGGTTTGCAAGAACAGTTTCGGTGTTGGGGCCCTGAGGCATGATGTCTTCCCCGGTTTAAGTGGCCTGACTCAGCATTTTGCCAGGTTATCCCTCTCTGCGGTCCCGAATTAGGCTTCCCAGGTCTAGTCCGTGTTTTGCTCCTTAGGGACATTATGGAAAGTGTATTTTTCTCTAACTGGTTTGGATTGGCATCCGGCTCCCGAGTCATCACATATAGCTCAATCACATAGCCTGGTATTAACAATGGGATAAAGCTAGCTGCCAGTTGGCAAGGTAAAAGTTCCCAGTGTTATCCCTGAAAGTTCCTTTCTTCAGCAATGTTCAGGTGATGACATTTAAGTGCTGCAGGCATGCAGCTTATGGTTGGCCAACTGGAAACGGTCAGCTCAACCGGAAGAAATAGGAACTCTTACAGCTGGGATAAGGTGTAGCGATGATGTCCACAAACTTCTCAGACTCCCAACAAAACTTTTAGTGTTCTTGGTAGTTCATTTGTTTTTGTAATGTGACAGGGTCACGGGTATGACTATGTGCAGGAGGGTAGGCAAGGATCTGCTAAGCGGTGTGGTGGTGTTAAGGGGGTCCCCTGTCTCTGGCTCATCGGTACACATGAAGCCGTGGATGTACATTGGTGTCTATGTCCCATATTTAATGCCGGTGAGCATCTGTCCTGGCCAGGTCTCTTTATCTTCTCTTTCTGGAAGACAAACAACCAGAAAAGAACTGGGACTACAAGCACCACAATGCATCTGGGTCCAACGAACAAGACCTGGCCCAAAAAAGGAGGAATGTGTGGTTAGTCAAATGGAAATGCAATGGGTTCCCCCCCTTCCGAAGCTGAATGGTAGACCACACAGCCACTACAGACTGCCCAGGTATGCTACAGGGGAGCAGGAGAGACCAGCTATGGGGCTGCAACCAGCAGAGAGTGACACAGCAGTAGGGGAGACTAGGGAAAACACCCCAAAACATTTATGGACAATGACATTCTTTATCCAGGAGGGAACAAAAAGCACATAATGAAGGGGACCACATGGCAAGCTGCTAGGAAATTGAGGCTGATAAGGGGACAGGAGACTTATTTAGGAAATTCCAGCACACAAGGATTCGGGGGGGGAGCAGGACTTGTAAGAAGCTTGGCTAGATATTGGCCCAAGGAAGCGAGAATCCAATGGGAACAGAGGGAACCTTCTATAGATAGGAAGGGGGGGGGCTATAAAAAGCCACCAGAATCAGTTTTCATTGAGAGGTGTATGGGTGATGTCTGAGAGCTTGAGACATGCTAATCCAGAGGACAAATTCCAGGGCAAACAGACTGCCCTGCTGGGTCACTTAGAGCGTCTCTGAGGGGGTTAGATAAGGCTATGGCCTATAGACCACCCTATAATAGGGCTAGCCAAAAAAGTAGGGGTCACCAGGTTGCAAAGAGAACCTATACTGGCACCATACCCATTTGAGCAGGATGACTTGTCTAAGGAGGTGGAAGCCCCCTCAAAGGATGAGGGGAAGAGTATAGGGATCATCCCTAGCCAGCGAGCCAGGTCTCTTTTTGGTAAGATTATTTTTATAATAAAACATGAAAATTGGTGGTCTTGTAACTAATTGAGAATCTTGTCACGGTAGTGATATGCCCAAGGCACTATTAGTCACTGGCACTCAGTCCTTCTGGTGATCATGCCTCTCCCTGACTGATACATGGAACGATGAGTAGCAGTGTTCCCGGGAAGCAGGAGTTCCTTTAAGGATTTCAACACAGCACAGCTGCAGCCATTGAGTTAGGAGAAGGCAGCACCCGTCCAGCGGTTACCTCTCTTATCTTGTGAATTCCACATTTTATCTGGCAGATGGGTCTTGGCAAGTGGAGCCTTTGAGGTTTCCTCATGATCTTTGGTTTGGCATACCTCTGATGCTTTAGGACTTGACCCAGCGTCAGCCAAAATAATGGAGCCACCAAGGTTTTGTAGGAATATTGATATCGGAGTCCAAACTCGGCATCCAATTAGGGAGGGTGCATCCATTCAAACATGTGGTGGCCACGCTGACATGTATCTTATACGTGTTTAACAATTATGTTGTTTTTATAGAAAATGTTAAGGCGGTTTCTGTACAACCATCTGGTGAGGGCTGTGTAGCCATTCACTTTAATATGGGAAAGTACACCCACCCTGAAAAGTTAAGCCAAACCTCTCTAAAGTAATGCAGTATGACACAGTACCAGTCGTAACTCCCAAGAGGAAGGAGTAGGCTGATACAAAGGATTAGTCCACAAACCTATCAAAAATATTTTACACAGGTACACCGAAAAAAATACACCTTTATGAAGTTACTCATGTATCTTCCCAATAGTTTTATAAGTACTTTAAGTAGACATAGCACACAATAAAAATACCTAGTGTATCTATAAAAACAGTACATTGTCATAAAAACACAACACACTCCTACACTCTGATGTTGATCCACTAACTGGTGACAGGCACATTACATACAGATAGGAACCAGGCATTAATACACAGTATTAATATTTGGTACAGTGCCCCAGATGCCAAAGATAACCCAGTTACGGTGACTCTAAACCTTTAGGGTAGAGTAAGAGTTTTTGCAAAACACAAATGTGCACCTCACTGTTAATGTGGGGCCGGTAAGGGGAAAACAATTCAAATACAGAGCAAGAGGCCACCAAATGACAAGATACATTTAGTCTGCTAGCACCAGGACATGACACTCCAAGGGAATATAGATAAGAGTGTCACTAGTAACAGTAACAGTGTAAATAGGCATTCACATTAGCAGAAGTGGAATACACATTTTTAAACATATTAAAAATCACAGGTGCAAGCTCAAATTTTACTCTTTTGCCTAAATCTCAGCGAACCCAAGATGGATGCAGGACAAATTTCCAGGGTATGGTAGGCACACCAAAGTCACTCTGGGAGAGTTTTAGGTGAGTAAAATGTTTCCCATTTGAATCGTTGGAACGCAGTCAATAGGTTAATCTGCATGCATAGAGAAAAGGCAGGTAACTCCTTCCCGTTCTACCTCACAGTTGCAGATTTGGCTGCAAGCAACCACAGGCGATGAATTTGGGGACCCTAAAGAAGAGCTCCAGAAGCAGGTACGAGAACCAACATCCCTGAGAGGCGATATAGCACACAAGGATTCTGTCCCAATGGAAGTCAATGGGAAAATGCAGTTAATGCCTGTCTATGAAAAGCCTTGACAACAGACTCCAGGACCCTTTGGGGTACGTATAAGGAATAAACTACCAACCGAGTGCCCAGAGGAAGACACTCGGGGTGATAATTCCTGAAAAGTCAGTTCAGAGAACCCCAAATAACCCAGTGAGTACAAGTTTTCTTTTCAGGTGCCATTTTCAGGATCCGAACAGCCAGGGATATGGACTCTGGGCCAACGATGACCCAGGGGACAGAAAAAAAGAACAATTGCCCTTTATAGGAGTGAGACCCTCAAGACACAAACAAAAGCAGCAGTGAAGATAACTCTAGAAATGTGTGGGAAATCGGCAAAGCATGTTCCGGAGGCTCGACCAACAAAGAAAGGCAGCCCACCAGCAGAATCAGGGCCCACAAAAAAGACTATCATGGGGGCTAACACAGTGGCCTAGAAGAGCAGGTGAGGTGGGGTATTGGGGTCTCAATACCCTTCCCGGTGATGGCAGCTTCCAACACCAAGGCAGGGCTCGACCAAGGCAGGAATACAGGAAGTCTGTGGTAAATCGGCCTGGTGATGGTCCCAGTACAGAAGGCCTGACCATCAGGATAATGGAGGATGTGCTGGAAGTATATCCAGCAGTTGAAAATCTAAAAACCGGAGACACAAGATTCAGCCAGTATGGACAGATGTGGTCCTCAAAATACAGCGTGAAGGTCTCAGACATAGATTCCCACTAAGTAGGAAGGTCTAACGCCCAAGTGGGCCTTGCCTGTGTGAGAATAGTGACCTTAAAATACAGCAACAGCTCGGAAAAGGAAGGAATCCTCCAGTAGTTAGACAAACTACCTCGAATCCAAGAAAATTCGAACAGAACTGAGTGTAGGCTAAAGGTCTCCTCTAGATATACCCACACACAAAGTGGCTGGCCTAAGCCAGCTCACCAATCACACTGGCAGGTTAAAAACAAATGGTTAAGTGGCCAGCCGATCTGGTTGGCCCGTAAATGTAAAAACAAAGAGGTGATGGCTGGAAGGTTTAGAATTAATCTTAACCACTGACATTACTCTGGGCAACCCTCCAGACCACCGTTCTTCGCCTGCCAAGCCATTACAGAAGGGGAAGGACCATATGCAAATCAGGCTTGGCCCCACCCCAAAAGGTGCAGTCCAGCCCAAACTCCTAGGTCACATCCCTTCTGCACGAGACCACAAGCATCCCCAAACATGTTTCACCCTTGGGTTGCTTGTGGTCTAGAGGGATACCAGAGGTTAAGATTCATTCTAAACCTTCCAGCCATCACCTCTTTTGTTTTGCTGGCCCATAAATGTGCCAATTACCCCAGACAACCTGCACAGGATGTGAAGTCCCAGGTCCACATCCCTCCTGCACAAGACCACAAGCATCCCCAAACATGATTCAGCCTCATGGCAGGCGAAGACCGATGGTCTGGAGGGTTGCCCAGAGCAATGCTAGTGGTTCAGATTAATTCTAAACCTTTCAGACAACACCTCATTTGTTTTGCTCCGGGTACTCCTTAATACCATGGCCAGAACTGTGCCAACACTCCCAGGTGCCCTCATATCTCACCTGTCCTTTGTAGACTCCATTGGCTACCAGTGGTGGCCAGAGTCAAATAGATGGTTGTGGTAAGTCAAACATAGGAGACAGACAAGAAGACAGGATTCAACATGTATTATTAAATAAAAGAAGGCATCAACTATCCGTATAGCTAAGATGATGGGTTCCCTAACTTCAAAGAAAACAACACATGGGCCACCCGACCTCGCAGGTCGTCTGGTTATCATATTGCTTTCACCACCCTATGGGGTATTGTCTGAGACAGCACCTCGTAGGCTACCCAACCTCTCAAGTCATTTGGTTCTCCTTTTTGCATACATAGCCTTGTGGGTTATTCTCTGGGTCAGGCCCTTGTGGGGTGTCTGGCATCTCAGGCAGTCTGATTCACTGGTTACATTCACCCCCTCATGGGGTATTTTTGGGGTCAGCCCCTCGTGGGCTGTATAGCCTGTCAGGCCACCTGATTTCCTGGTTGCATTCACCCCCCTTGCATTCTCCGATTGGTGGCATACCTGTTCTCCTGTGGCGTGCTTGTCAGGGAAGGCAGCTTCTCCGTTCACGGAGGAACCGCGACTCCGACATCTGTGCAGTCGGGTATCCTCTTTCAGGTCCTCCTTCCTGCGACCGACAGGACGTCATCGTTGGGATGGCTGGACGCCTGTGTGCCGCTCCTGCAATGACTCGCTTCTCCCTTGGTTTGGCAGTCTATCACTCCTCAGGGTCTCTGCCTTCCTGGACTCAGCAGCATTCTGTGGGCTCTAGGTTTCCTCTGTGTTCTTTGCATGATCCTGCCTCCAGGCTCCTCCTGGCAGTGAGACATCCCTCTTCTGCGCTCCAGTGAAGGCTTTTCTATTTCACCCTCAGGCTGGCTCTCTCAGCTTCTGCATAAGTCTCCCTATTTTAAATTACTTCCTGGAAGGAGAGGAGACACCATTGGTGCTGTTCTTCAGAGATGGATGTTAACAGAACCGGGTACGGAACTAAGCCAGTCACCTGCAAAAGGCTCTGCGCATTATGGTACTGCTGAATCCCCATATACGTGGGAATCTGATAAGTTAAAGGGAGGTGTGGTAACAACTTTACTTGATAATAATTTGTCCCCTGACGGAGGGGGGGGGGGTCACCCTCAGTGAGATCCTACTTGCCCTGTCCCCTAGGGAGTGTTAAGAGGAGGGAGCAGGCTCCCCTACAAATTCCCTGGATTCATCACATGGCCCTCACATTAATTAATAAAATACTTTATGGTCACAAATTGGTTTCAATTAAAGAAAGGTTCTCATGGATGTGCCTGGTATAAATCTTCAGTTGGCATATACATTTCTCACTGTTGTCTCTCACTTCTACCAAACAAAATGTTATGCGCAGCTCAATTCCATTTCAAGCAGGGGCTCTCTGAAACTCCCCATTGAGACTTGCAACTTCAACAAAGTTCTGGCCTTTCGAAACAAAACGGATAACATTTCTATTTCAGTAAGCCGTGAGAGGGAACAGAAATGAGAGCCGTTTGCATTATTTATTAAAAGTAAAGAGGGGTGAGATAAAATGCCTGTCTGACCCTATCCTAACAAGAATGTTCCTACCTAGAAAACTAAAACTAAAGAAAGATGACCTTGTGTCCAAATGTATCTGACCGTCACACTAACATATATAACCAAAGTGTATAAGATAAACATATCTGCTTTCAGTTCAACAAAACTGTGCAAAGGCTCAAACTTATAATTCTCCCAAAGTACTCCTTGTGACCAGGGTTTGATCCCCTTCCCCTGAATCAATCAGGAAGACTTTTGAAAAAGTTATGATTCAAAAGAGTTATATTGAGTTCAATGAAAAATGTCTTTTCCATCCAATACGTCCTTGACCTTGGTAAAGTAAATGTCTCTTTCACAAAACACTTGTTCAAAATAAAAGCAACTGTTTCTTCTACAAAAACTATTTTTCTTCCTGTGAAATAGTTTTGTCAGCACAGCACAGCAAATGTCTTTTGTTATAAAGCAGTTTGTCAGGATGATAAAGTGAATAGTTTCTTTCCACAACACTTTTTTTTTTACCACAACCACTTTCTTCAAAGCAACTGTTTCTTTCCTGGTTTACTTGCATGCCAGGACTAACTACAAATGATCCCTTTTCTGGTGTATTATAATTATAATTGTTCTTTTATCACACGCTTAATACCGGGCACCAGATTTAAATCGCGAGCCTGGGATTCGAACCTGTGTTGCTCTACAGTGTCTTGCTTCCAAGACAAATGCGTTGCCCCTGAGCTATCCTCCTGGCCTGCCAGGAAGAAAACATCCTACAGCTATAAATGGTCTCTTCTGCTAGTGGCAATATTTGTCCCAAGGTTCTCCACACCAATATCCCATGTGAGGAGGGTTGCACAATGTTATCCTGGCTTTATCGTCTCTTGACTGTTGGCAATGTGGGTCACAGATTTCCCCAAACTGGTATCTCATTAAAGGATTATTGCACCTGTGTAGCCACCTATCTCGTCTTTATAGTTTCTTGGATCCTGGCAATGTGGGTTACCGGTTTCCCCAAGCTAATATCTCATGAAAGGAGAATTGTGTGGGCCCATGTTCCCCTTTTATTCTACTTTTTTGGTATTCAAAATGGTCTTTTATTGTTAATTGTTCTGCTCAAAGCATTTCGAGGTCCTCTATTTTTAGACCAACTCACTGGCTTCTTTCAGCGTCTCTGCGTCACTCCTGGATGCTGCGTCAAACCCTCTGCAGTTTGGCAATACTGCTGATAGCTCTCCTGGGAATGCCACTCTCTGCACTGCCCTTCTCTGGAGCTCCACAGGCTCCGTCAGGTCTCTGCGTCCTACAGTACCCCTGAGTGACTCGTGTCGGGTCGAGAGCACATCTCCCACAAAGCCAGATTACTTTCCCTGTTGCCAGCTGCCACGATTCTGCTTCCTGCTGCGCATACTCTGCAAAACAGCACACCTTCTCTTCCAGTGTCAGCTTCTGCTGGTGCATGCTCTTCTACTTCAACTGCCACTGCTTTTCGTCCTTCAGTGGCTTTCCGGACTTCATCGGTTATTCACCTGACTGTTTCGGCATCTGCTACTCCCTCTTTAACTTGTGGATCATTCCCCCATTTAAATGTCCTGCTTAGGTGATTTGAATTGAAACAACTAGACCGCACAGTCTTCTTAGTAGCACCATTCATCATCATCAACGCTTTGTACTTCTTCTTCGTCCCAGTAGCATAGGCATTATTGATCTTGAAGTCCATAGTGGTTTTAGGTTTTTCATGGTTATTTAGTTCTAATTGATTTGTGAACTGAAAATGATCAGAGCTAGGAAATGTTATGTGAATGATATGTGCTTTGACATTGTGGTTAAGACTTCTACGTAAGCCTGAATCATGATAATTTAATGATGTCACATTTGATTCATGAATTTTCCCAAGGTACTAAGAGGACTCTGTTTAGGTGACTTGTCATAGAATGTTCTCTGGGTTTTCTCATGGGAGGGACTTGTACAGTGACAGCATGCCATTAGATATTTGGGAATTATAGGATCTTCATCCTCATAAGTAGAGGAACACTGTGTCTCCAGCAAGGCAGTCACCATTTTACCCCGACAGCCATCTCCTACCAGGTTTTCCTCCCTCATGATGCCACCCCCAGGGTTAGGATCAGGTAGCGGCTGCCTTTGCCTGACCACATGGGAGGAGAATTTAGGCTGTGATTCAGTGATGACTCTGCAGGATTCATCACAGCTGCCCTCCGTGTGTTCCATTTCTCTGGTACTCCTGCTTTAGATTCTTGTTTAATTTGATCAGATTGTACCCCTCCAGGATGATGCCTGGGTGTGCGAACCACATGCCAAGAACTAGATCTGCAAATTCCTGATTTAATTGGGAAGAGCAGGGAATTCTCCTTGCACTAGTGTACCCCATTTTATTAGACACAAGAAGCTTATTCAAGAAGGTGGCATTATCCAACCTGCAAGAGTGGAAAATGGTTTAAGTTGATAAGTTTGGAAATAGATCTTTTCCCATTTCTATGGTGATCAAGTTAATATCCGTATGCTCAACTACTGGTCGGAAAGTGTGTATGAATCAATTTTCTTCAGTTGTAAGTGTTTCTGCCTTGGTATACCTCAGCGAGGCAGTTTAATAAAGAGCAGCTGGCATATCTCAGTACAATGAAAGTGCCGGTTGTCATAGTTGGCATCTTATGTTGGATTAAAGTTTGACCAAAACAGTTTGTGAACAAAAAATGAAGGGACCATTGAAAATAATTACGAAGCAGAGCTCATATGGTTCCATGGGAGAAGTTGAGCAGTGTCAACTGATTTGGATATTAAAAGAAAAGCCTTTTTTTAAAAAAAGAGTAGAAGGCAGCAGTTTCTAAAAAAGGAGAAAATACAGTTCACCATGGGGCAAAAGGGACTATCAACAGGGATGAGGGGGTGTGGGGTGTGAAACATGGATAAAATAAAATTCAGAGGTACTAGTGGGCCCCGTAAATGAGAGAATATGTCACAAGTGAGATATCATGAGACCAGAAGAAGTGTAGTACTTCAAACTTAGCAAACAAATAAGATGTCCCAAGAAAAATAATTATACCCAAGCTTACATTTTCAAATGTAAGTGCATAACAATACAAAGTATACAAAAAGGTGCATTTTTTCGAGCTTTAGTTTGTGATTTTATTTTTTAAACTTTGGTGTTTCAAATTCTACATTTTCAAACTGAAGACCTACAAGTGTCATATTTATTGGAGAACCTATGCATGCCAGGGGTTTTCTGCTTAAGAACAAAGTAAAGTGAAGACCTAGGAAATGAACTGTTTTAACACTGGTCAATTCAATGGGATCTGCACACAATCTAAACACCTAAATGGGAGGTGATATTAGAAGTGTGTAGGTGTGCGCATGAGCATTACAAAATTGGAAAAATGCCTGGATGCAATCACTGGGTTATAATTGTAAATTGAGTTTCAAATATGATGTAAAATTATTAACAGTTGTATCCGGAGAGTGATTTTAATGTGCTGTGGAAGACCACACATGTATACAATGTGTATAAAGTAGAGAGTCATGTTTGTGTTATACTGAGAGTGAGTAATCAGCCTCACGTATTGACCCCCACACAGTACATTGTAATGTATGTTTGTAGTGTTTATGTTGTTTACAAGAGGAGATTGAGTCTACAAGACCCATATTTGTTTTGTTTTTATTATGTATGGTGTATATTTATTAAATGCTTTATTTTTCTAAAGAGCTTAGTCTTAGTGTCAGCTGTGGCAACTATAGGCAGGGTGTATGTGAAGACATATTTTTGTTTGGATAGGAGTGTCCATGTTCATTGATTTTTGGTACTCCATTTTGATGTTTAGTATCTTTTCGATAAATTAGCCAGGAATGGTGGGAGTAATCACTGGCTCCCCACAGATGAACTAGTTACTCTTACCTTGTAACGTTCTTTCGATGGGATGTTCCTCCGACGTATTCCTTATCTTAGATAGAAATCCTTCAGCTTTGCTGGCCTCGGAAATTTTTTTTTCGCCAGAGGGCGCTGCGCGTCGATGATCGCCGAGTCGATGACCCTCGACGGCCTCCGTGCCGACGTCGACGTCATCCTGCCTATAAAGGCCGCGCGCAGCGTCCGTTGCTCAGTTCCGTTTTGTAGTCCCCAGTAATGTTTTTGGATTAGACTAATCACCTTGAAGGAGCCTAGGCTGCAAACCCACAGGAAGTCATACTGCGGGGATGGATGGGAGGGTCGATAAGGAATACGTCGGAGGAACATCCCATCGAAAGAACGTTACAAGGTAAGAGTAACTAGTTCTTCGAAGGGATTGTGTCCTCCGACGTATTCCTTATCTTAGATAGACTCCCATAGCAGTGGTATTGTGACTGGAGGCGGGAGTAATAAAAGTTATGTTACCCTTCCAGAATGGACAGAGTGTAACACAGCCTTGCCGAATCTAGTTTCTTGACTAGAGGAGGAATCCAGGCTATAGAATTTGGTAAATGTATGTGCGGACGACCATGTGGCAGCCGCACATATATCTCGAATTGGCACCCCTCTTTGAAGGGCTGAGGATGTTGCGATACCCCTGGTAGAATGAGCCCTTAGATTTTGAGGAGGCTCCTTTCCTGCCAATTTGTAGCACTCCAGAATGGCTAAAATAATCCATCTGGAGATGGTTTGTTTTGTTATTGGAAGGCCCAACTTATGTCCTGCATAACCTACAAAGAGTTGGTCTGCTTGTCTGATCTTAGCCAATCTGCTGATATAAAAGCTCAAGGCTCGCTTAGGGTCCAGCCTGTGCAGTCTCTCTTCCTCCTTCCCCGGATGAGGAGGAGGGTAGAAAGAAGGTAATATAATCTTCTGAGTGATGTGAAACTCCGAGACTACCTTCGGGAGGAAGTTAGGCTTCACCTGAAGAACAACTTTGTCCTTGTAAAAGATTGTATGTGGAGGTTTACACGATAAGGCTTGCAACTCGCTAACCCTTCTAGCAGATGTCAATGCTATTAGCAAAACAGTTTTGAGGGTGAGAAGCTTCAATGAACAAGAGTGTAGTGGTTCAAAAGGGGCACCCTTTAGGAAGTTTAAAATTAGGTTTAAATCCCATAAGGGAACTTGAAAAGGTTTCGGGGGATAAACATTAGTTAATCCTTTTAGGTATTGTATTACCAATGGAATTTTGAAGTATGAAGGCTCCTCTGCAGTGCGCTTAAAGATTGATAGCGCTGCGAGATAGCCCTTAATTGTGCCAACCTGTAGGCCTGAATTAGCCAGGTAAAGTAAGAATGACAACACCATAGGTGTACCACAAGAAAAGGGTTCAATATTCTTTTCTCTGCACCAGCTGCAAAATTTGTTCCAACGGCAGCGGTATAGAGTTTTAGTTGCCGGCCTTCTGGCCGAAAGCAACACCTCCATAACATCATCCGGAAGGTCCCAATCCTTGTACCTCAACCTTTCAGACACCAAGCGTGAAGGTTGAGGGTCTTGATGGCTGGATGGAGAACCTGACCTTCCTTCTGCGAGAGAAGATCCTCTCTGTATGGCAGTCGAATTGGAGGGCAGATGGACATGTCTAGAAGGTCCGGGTACCACGTTCTCCTGGCCCAATCCGGGGCAATTAGGATCATGGTCTTCCGAAACCTTCTCAACCTCCTGATCATTTGAGGAATGACAGGGACCGGAGGGAACGCGTACAGAAGTGGGAACTCCCAGTCCACTACGAACGCATCTCCTAGAGCTCCTCTCGGGGGAAATTCCCTTGAGCAAAATCTGTCGCACTTCCTGTTGATACTGGTGGCGAACAGATCCACTTGAGGGGTTCCCCAAAGGGCGAAGATCTCTTGAAGGACTTCCTGAGCTATCTCCCACTCGTGAGAGACTGTGCTCTGCCTGCTCAGAGCGTCCGCTGTCAAGTTCTTCTCTCCGGCTAGGTGAATTGCCGATAGAGAGATTCCTTCCTGAATTGCCCAAAACCAGAGCTGCATCGCCTCTCTGCACAGTGGTAGTGAGCCTACGCCTCCTCTTTTGTTGAGGTAGTGCATGGCCACTGTATTGTCCGTCATTATTAGGACGTTTCTTCCCCGTACAGACGGCAGAAAAGCCTTCAGCGCTAGTCTGATGGCTCTCAGCTCCAACAGGTTGATATGTAGTCTGGACTCCGATGGAGACCAACGACCGCTGATGGTCAAGTCGTTGGCGTGAGCTCCCCACCCCGTGAGTGAGGCATCCGTGACTACTGTTATCTCCGGCCATGGTTGCCAAAACATTTCTCCTTTCAGGATGTTCTCCCGACAGGCCCACCACTGAAGGTCTCGGGCTACTTTGACCGGGATCCGAAGGAGATCTGTCATCCTTCCTGAGAACTGTGACCACTGAGTTCTCAGTGCCCACTGGAGGGATCTCATTCTCAGGCGAGCCTCCGGCACGAGGAATATGCAGGATGCCATGAGGCCTAGCAACCTCAGAAAGTCGTAGGCTGGGAGATATTGGGCATTCTGAAATCTGATGACCATCTGCAGAATATCTCGAGCCCTCACCTCTGGTGGCAAGGCTCTTCCCAGGGAAGTGTCCAGGACTGCTCCAATGAATTGGAGTCTCTGTGATGGTATCATCTGTGACTTCTTTAAATTGAGGGAGAAGCCCAGCTTGTGAAGGAAGTGGCAAACATAATCTAGTTGTCTCTGAGCCTGTTCCGAAGATACAGCTCTGATCAACCAATCGTCTAGGTAAGGGTAGACGTGAATCCCTTCCCTCCTTAGACTTGCAGCCACAACCGACATTAGCTTGGTAAAGACCCTCGGGGCGGAGGTTAGCCCAAATGGCAGAACTCGAAATTGATAATGAGAGCTGCCAATTGCGAACCTCAGGTATCTCCTGTGCCTGGGATGGATCGGCACATGGAAATAAGCGTCCTGGAGGTCTAGAGATACCAACCAGTCCTGAAGCTGGAGGGCCTGAAGGATCTGAGAGAGAGTCACCATCTTGAACTTGTCCTTTCGGAGGAATTTGTTCAATTCCCGTAAGTCTAAGATGGGTCTCAGTCCTCCGTCCTTCTTCGGTATTATGAAGTAGGGGGAGTACCAACCCTTGTTCCTTTCCGCTACAGGTACCAGTTCTATGGCACCTTTCTCTAGCAGGTCTAAAACCTCCTGCAAGAGGAGCGGATCTGGAAGCTTCAAAGGGTTGTTCCCCGGTGGATGACTCTGAGGGATATGTAGGAAGGGCAGGCAGTAACCTTGGGCCACTGTCTCCAGAGCCCAAGCATCTGACGTAATAGCCTGCCATTCCGTCAGATGGTGAGTTAACCTGCCCCCTACTGGTGTTCTGTGAGGGGAGACCTCAGAGTGGTTTTGAAGCGGCTGATGCAGTTGCCGAAGGTAAAGTGGCTCCTGCTCCTGCGGGTGCGGCTTTCTTTCCCCTACCCCGTCCACCACGGGTAAATCTTCCTTGGCCTCTTTGAGCCGGTCGTCCTCTGCCCTTTCCATATGAGGAATAGTAACGAAAGGACCGTCCTCTCCACGATGATCCCGAAGGACGAAAGGTATTCTGACGGATAGCAGCTCCCAATGACTTGGCTGCTGCCTTGGACGTTTGCAGTTTCTCCAAACTGTCATCCGCCTTCTTTCCAAAGAGGGTAGAACCGTCAAAGGGCATATTCAAAAGCCTGGTCTGCACGTCAGAGGCAAAACCAGACTTCCTCAACCACGCATGCCTGCGGATTGTGGTACTTGCCGCCATGGCCCTGCTGATACTGTCAGCAGAATCTAGGCCAGTTTGTAGGGTCTCGCACATCGCATCTTTACCATCCCTGATGATGTTTAAAAATGCGTCCCTTTCCTCTCCTTCTTGGAGGCAGTCAGCCGCTGATGAAGCGCACTCCCAAAGGGTGTGGCTGAACCTAGCGAGCGTACAGGTCGCGTTAATAGACTTTAACGCCATGCTACAGGCAGAAAAAACCTTCTTAGCCATGGCATCATACTTTTTGTCATCCCTATCCTGCGGAGCAGTGGGGTATGCAGATGTGCTGCCTGATGAGGTTGCAGCCTGTACAACTAAGCTCTCAGGAGTAGGGTGTTTTGACAAATATTCAGGGTCAGAACTAGCCACCCTGTATTTTGTTGACAGTTTTTTATTTACTGCCGGGATAATTTCCGGCGTTTCCCAGTTTGTCAAAATCCTTCTCTGTAGAGCAGAGTGAAATGGAACCACAGGATCCTCCTGTGGGCCCTTGTCCAGTATGTCAGTGAGGTCATCCTGCTGAAAGGCAGGAGAAGGTGCAGACCAACCCATAAATTCTATGATTCTAGACATCAGAGCTCTATATGGAGTCTCCGCATGTTCTCCTGGGTCTGGTTTGATAAATTCTGCTTCAGGAGAAGTGTCCAAGCCACTAGCTTCCTGAAGTGCATCCTGAAGATTTTTTAATCCTCTTTCCTCAGAGGCGAAAGTCTCTGGCTCTGGTGATGTGGTCCTCTGTAAATCAATATCTTGGTCTGAATCCTCCCTTTCCTCAAAAATCGAGGTTAAAGGGGGATACTTTGGTTTTTGGAATGGTATAAACCCCATTTCCAATGCAGAAGGAGCCATCATCACAGGCCTTGAAAACGTCGATGTCGTCGACACCGACGTGAAAGTACTCGAAGGCGCCGTGAAAAGCGTCGAGAAATGTGTACTAGGCCTCGAGGAACTCGAAAGGATCGGAGTCCTGCTCGAGAACGACGTCGACGTTCTCGGCGTCGAGTCGGAGGTCTTTTGTCTAACCGTTGGCTGTGGAGTAGCCGTGGTTCTTTCCTTCACCGGCGTCGATATCGGCGTCGACGTCGGCGTCGACTCGATCGACTGATGCGCCGATGAATCCTTCGACAACGGCGTCGATGGCGCCGACCTCTGTTTCGAAGGAGTTTTCGACGATGGCGTCGATGATGCTTTATCTCCCGATGGCTCGAGGCGCTTTCGGGTTGACTTTTCCGCCGGGTACTGCGACTCGCGGCGTTTAGATTTTTTGGGTTTTTTACCCGGGGTATCACCCTCAGCTGTCTTCGAGGGGGACGAGGCCGCTTTCTCGAAGACGCTTAGCATCTTTTTCCTGAATTCCTCCCACTCAGCTTGCGAGCTGCGTTTTGTGGGGCAATGAACTCTCTCAGGAGAACTCGACGAAGATGACGAAGGGGATCTCCTACGTCTCTTCTTCGAGTGTCTCGATGTCGACGAGTGGTGGGAGCCACTTCGTGATCTAGATCGAGAGTGTTTTTTATGGTGAGGAGACGAACGTCTCGACTCTACCGAAGAAGCTTTCGAGGAAGTTAAAGTTGACCTACCTCTCTCGAGCTTTCCCCTACGCTCCTTCAAGGCTTTCGCCGTCATGGAAAGGCATTCCTCACACTCCGAACTCTGGTGCGTGATTCCCAGACACCACAAACAGACCCTGTGAGGGTCCGTCAACGACATTTTCTTCCCGCAGTCTCGGCACTTTTTGAAACCGGACCGAGGGGTCGTCGGGTCGGAGGAGGATGCCATCGATATCGAGGTTAAATATTATATACGTTATCTGACGAGAACTGAGCAACGGTGTTCCGAGGCACAACGAAGCGCGGAAAAACGGAACTGAGCAACGGACGCTGCGCGCGGCCTTTATAGGCAGGATGACGTCGACGTCGGCACGGAGGCCGTCGAGGGTCATCGACTCGGCGATCATCGACGCGCAGCGCCCTCTGGCGAAAAAAAAATTTCCGAGGCCAGCAAAGCTGAAGGATTTCTATCTAAGATAAGGAATACGTCGGAGGACACAATCCCTTCGAAATTGTGACTTCTGTATACAATCTACAGGATTTACACAAGGCTAAGGGAAGAGTACAAGATCAAGACTTCTTAGTTGCTGCACTTATACTCGGCTTTGGGTCCTTCACACTGGCCCCAAATGCGTTAGGTAACAGTGTCTGTGTGTGTGCCATAAGAATTCTCTGCAGCAAGACTGCAGGGCCCCCATCACCGATGTGAGTGTATCCAAAATGGTGGCAGATAAAATTTCTCAGTCAAGATAATTTATAGATATATCAAATAACAGTAGGAATAGGATGCAGCTGTGTCAGACTCCAGATTTACCTTAAAATGTGTTGACCATTTTAACACATGCGCCATAGTGAACTGCTGCAGTCAGACTTGCAAGGAACTGCAAGATTGTATAGAGAGTATGCAAGCCCAAAGTATCTGGGATGGACCAGAAAAAGGAATGGTACAATTTGTCAACATAATGACTATCCATAAAAGCCTGTGAAATTGTTTCTTGCAGGCCCCTAACACATCTCTGTAGCTTTAGAAACAGGATTATGCATTGTTCTTTGGCCCCTAGTTTTTGCTGTAAACTATACTGGGTCGATGACAACATTTATCTTTAAGAAACAAAGGATCGAAATATTATCAAAAGTTGTTTTCCGCGTATCATGGTACACCTATCTGTTATATCTAAAAAGTAGCACCAAAAAGCTCCCCAGAGTGCCAGCCGAAGGTGCACCAATTTGCATTGGTGTTTCTGTGTGCCTCCTTCCATGGAGTTGTTCCCATAGCATGTTGGGCAGTCTGGAAGGGGAAGTACACCATTGGCTTTACCGCTTGCCAAGAACCTCCTCCTGCCTTCCCTTTGGGACTCAGCTCCTCTGTTGCTCCACCAGCCAAACCCTAATCCACGGCCAGGCATCAACCAATGCACTTCTTGGTTGGTGAACTAAGAGATCTGCTGGGAAGGATGCAGATAGGACTCCATTAGCAGTGTTTCACATGGTTCCCACTCAGATCAGTGCATTATGAGAGGTGTGTTCAAGTGGGGTTTATGTACAAAAGATAGAACACACTAGAGGCCTGTTTAAAAGTATGGTGGTCACAGTAAAATATGCAGTATTTTTAAATATTGAATGTTTTACCGCTCTACCAAATTGTGAGTTTCCTTTTGGAAACTCTTCAGTTCTGCTTGGCTATGGGTGATGGTAATTACTGCCACACAAGAATTAACGGATGCGCTATTATCACAAATGGACACTTCTTTTAAAATCTTTGAAAGGGTTTTGCTGGGGCACATTGAGTACTGGTTGCTGGATAGGTCGGTCCTCTCTAACATCCAGTTTGGTTTTCACCCTGGGGTGGGTACTATGGAACAGAGCCTTAATCTTTACCTACTTATTTCAAATTCAGTTTTTTGTAGGGGGGGAGGGAGTGTATCTCGCTTTCATGGATCTGAGTGCTGCCTTCAACAAAGTGGATAAATCAAGGTTGTGGGCCGGGCTCCGCTCCATGGGTTGTCTGGAGGACATTTTGGTGGTATAACAAGTACTGCTTAGGGAGAAGGCGTGTGTGCGCAGTGGTTTCGGGGACACTGAACCATGTGTTTTAAGGTCTTGTCTGGTGTACGTCAAGGGCGTGTTCTAGCTCCGATCCTTTTCACCCTATAAATCAATGGCCTCCCAAAGGCGTTGGTGGACACAAGGGCGGACTATCCGTATCTGGGGGGCAGGACTTTTCCAGTCCTGGCATACACAGATGACACTGTGCTAATTGTCTTCTGGCCCTCCAGGTGCTGACCTTCGCTTATGCAGCCTTTATGAAAATCTGGGCCTCAGAATGAATACTGCAGTAATGCTATGCACAGGACCAAAGAGATCAGCAAAGATGCATCCAATGCTTTGCAATGGGGAGATTATACCAAGAGTGAAGGAATTTGACTATTTGGGGTCAGATTCTCAGAGACAATCACAGGCATTGCGCACATTAAGAAACAGTTAGTCAAGTTAAGTCAACAAGTGGGAAGGATTTCTCTTTTTTTTTGGTCCCGCTGCCAGGGTTAACTGTTGGATGTGGTCCTAAAAATCTAATAAAGCAGTAACTTTGTATGGAGCACCGCTTTGGGCGTCTCAGAAAGCCTCTGAGATCCAGGTGAAGGAGAATACATTTTTTAGAAGGCTTTTGGGACTACCGGGAATTCGCTCCCTGTATCTCTATTCATAGGGAAATGGGAATGGAATTCTGGGAGGACCAGTGGGCCTTAGCTCCTATAACATTTTGGATTAGTCTTTGGGCAAACGAATATGCATCGTTATGTCACTTCTCATTAGGTCTTAATGGCTAGGGACAACTGGAGGAAAATCCTGTGGCTCTTTTACATTGATGAAGCATTGTCGCACGGAAATATTCGGGTACTCTCACCCCCAGCTAATTTGCTGACTAAAAACCAAATGAGACCCTATAAAAGCAGTTTGGGAAAAGTGTTTAAGAGAAAAAGGGATCTCATGGAGTTTGCAACCAATTTAGATAGAGCACATGCAGTGATCAGCCGGGTGGAGAAAATCGAGCCCTATTTAATTTGGGGTTCCACCAGGAGAGACCGCTGGCTGCTCACTCGCGCCAGATTTGATTCTTTGCAGATAAGGGGAACTACAGCTAAATGGAGTGGGTACCTTGATGAGGCGGGTTGCCCAGCGTGTGGTGCTGCTAGAGAGGACTTGGTTAATCTTTTATTGTTCTACCCTGCTTATAGTACTATCAAACGGTCCACTTTACTGCCGGTGCTCAGGTCAGCTAACATCTGCACCTATAGGCCGGCAGTTCTATTTCTTTTGACAGCAGACTCGTTCTTGACAGTTTGGGCATTACTATCATTTTTGAAAAGAGCATTGTACCAAAGAAAGGGGCTGTTGATCTAATTGCCCTAAACAGATTGGCCATTTATTGAATAACCTTTAGGAGCATTGCCCCTAATGAATTGGGAGTATTTTGCGGTTGTCTTCCCCCTTTTTACAAAATATTTCCCTATATCTACACCCTATGAACTTTTAAGTATGCACCCTACTGGATCGAATCTGTATTGGTATTTGAGTTTTTTTGTACGTTATATGATTTTAATCACTTTTATAGAGAGTTGTGTTTTGATTGGTATTTTTATGTCTGGAAAATTGCATTTTATACGTAAGCGTGAGCAGTAATTCTATGTCATCTTGTATTGTGTTATTGCATTTTGTATGTGTTTGATGGATTATTTGATCCAAATAAACATATTGACTGACTGACTGAATTTATACCAACACACAGACAGAAGTTGAACATACAGTTTTTAACAAAGGTTTAAGTTTCAGTCCCACATCTATGTATAAAACACTTGGGTATGTTTCTGTACTCAGTTGATGCAATCTATCCATTTTAGGTTTCCCTCTGCTGTCCAAATGGCAAAATGCACCCACTTCAATAACAGCTACCATTTCAACAAACAGAATGAGCATAGTTATACATGGTCACCTTCATCTTTCACTATCGTAAACATACTGAAGTTACTTCTTTCCACCCCACTTGTCTTCAGACAGGGCACAGTGGTTCCAGTGTCAATGAACAGTTAATTACTGGCTCAACGTTTCAGTCTGTAAAGAGCAAAACGCTGTTGGATGAATGCCTCCTCACAAGCTAAAACTGAAAGTAGGTGCTGTAATTACACTACTACGCAATCTTTTGCCATCAAAGGGACGCTGCAATGGAACTAGGTTGACAATTACGTGTCTACAAAGACACATCATAGAGGCCTGTGCAATGGATGGAACTTAGATACTGTTCAGACTAAGGTTGACAATTACGCGTCTACAAAGACACATCATAGGGGCCTGTGTGATCAATGGCACACATCGTAGTGGCCCGTGTGATCGATGGAACTTAGATACTGTTCTTATACCATGCATACCTCTCATTCCATCTGACACGTTTAGCCTTTTCAATGACTATTAATAAGTCACAGGGACGTATGCCCCTTTCCTGGAAGCAATCAATGGTAATTCTGATATTTAAGAAGGGGGACAGAAGTGACCCAATGAATTACTGACCAATATTGACCTTCAACACATGCTAGAATGGTGTATGTTACGCGGGGAACAACTACTATTCTGACATTTTGTTTCAGACACAGATTGCCTTGTACACATTTGTTCGTAAACTACTTATAGAGTGTTCTTTCATGCTCTTTCTGAAAAATATTAATTATTGAATAGAAACCAAAACGTAAATTCATACTGTCCGTGTGGTTTTCTCCCATTGAACAATTTAATAGATTCATTCTGAAAGCTATCTTAACATTGAAGTATAACAAACCCAGTTATTCTAATTTGAATTATTTAGAATGGAGCCGCATTGAAAGATTGCAAAGCAAAACAAGTTTGGTGTTTAAGCCAGCTGAAAGGGATAGCACCATGGTTATTCTTGACTGTGAGTATTATTATTTGGAATGTATGCAATTATTACATGATGGGAATATGCATATGAGATTATTTTAAAAGCATCTTCCCTGGATTCAAAAACAGATTAACAACCTTTTTTTTTTTTATTTTTATTATTGTTTGATCAAAATGTGATTTTACAATACTAAAGCTTTGTAGTAAACTACATGAACACGTCTTTGTGTTTTCTGTTTTGGAGGCTTATTCTTTACTGTTCGCTGTTAACATTTAGTAGATTTGTGTCAAAGTGTTCTAGCATTTTTGCAGTTGCTATTTGCCACGTTGTTTTATTTCCCCCAATGAGTCTTCACCACCACAATTGCTCTTCTGGCAGTGTGCTGAAACCCGGTATCATTGGCAGATAGCACTGTCTAAGTGCTGCAGTCGCTGTACATGCCATAAGTAAATGTCTTATTGTCTCCTTTGGAGGTTGTGTGTCGTTGGAACAGAATCTGCAGGTGTTTGACTGTGCTTGTCATCGAACATATCCTATTTCATTTGTTTTGAACAGGTTGAGCCTAGCTCGTAGAATTAGATTCTGTGCTTGCCTATTTGGAAATTGCTTTATGTAGTTTTGCAGTTCATTTCTTTTTACAGTAAAACTTGGTAAATGAGCGATGAGTTTTAATGTCGCGGTATCGTCAATCGTTTTGGCCCAGTCCATATCTTTTATTTTCTTTAGCACTTTAGATGGATTTGTGATGAGTTTGTCTTCATCTGAGACGATTGCATCTAAAACTTTTTGATTTTGCTGTTGCCAGTTGGTTATCATATTACAAGTGTTGTTGTTCATTTCTTGTTTAATGATACTGAAGATTTTGTTTTTACTGTCCATTCTGCATTTGCGGTATAACATGATGGCATTGCAAGTTGCGGCACATTCTAGAGATTGTAAACTTAATTTGCGTCGTATTGCTACGCCAGGAGTCGAATTTGGTAGTTTAAGAACTTTGCGCCAGAAATGTGCTTCTAATTTGCACCAAACTTTCTGTGGAATCATCGGCATGGCTTCTATGCCATAAATGATGGTGGGTACGACCTTCATCTTGTAGAAGTTTATTATTGGTTTCAGGGAGAATTTTCCAAATTTGCTGTCAATTTTTTTTGCTTGAGCTGCTAGTTTACTCATTTTTGTATGTAGTTCCTGCTGCATTGTGGTTTCATGGAGGGAACTATCCATGTAGACTCCTAGATATTTAAAGTTTGAGACCACTTCAATTTTGGTCTTGCCCAAATGCCACTGAAAGTTTTCCTTTCTTGGGTGACATTGGAAAATCATGATTTTTGTTGATTTCCAAATGATTGCTGTTGGTGTAGATTAGAAGGGCGTCAAGTTTGCGGTGCAGCCCAATTTGGGTCTGGTCAAAAATTGTTAGGTCATCAGCATAAAGCAGGTGTCCGATTTGCGTTGTTCCCAGTGTTGGTGGGAAGACTCGTGTTTGACTTCCCATATTTTGAATGTCGCCGATATAGGTGATAAAGAGTGCTGATGCCAGTGGACAACCCTGTTTGACTCCTCGTGTGGTGTTTATTTCGGCTGATAGGTCTACTTCACGGCTGAGTCTGACTCTTATAGATGTGTCATGATGCAATGCTTCAATTGGCTCTAACAGAGAGTGGGGACATTTCCATGCTTCAAGTTTGTTCCACAAGAGGGATCTTTCAACTCTGTCAAAGGCCTGAGAGAAGTCAATATAAGCTGCGAACAGACGGTGCTTCTTTTCTAGGGTTTTTGCTTTTAGTATACTGCACACTAGTATATTGCATGTTGTACCTGTGTGTTTCTTGAACCCTGTTTGCATTTCATCATTACATTCTGCAGAGGCCGCCCATCTTTGAAATCTCGTCAAGAGTAATGAGGCGTATACTTTCCCCATGACATCTAGTAGGGCAATCGGTCGAAAGTTCGTTGGATCCGTGAGGCTGCCTTTTTTATAAATCGGTACCACGATTGCTTTGGTCCATGATTGTGGCACTGATCTTGTTTCAGTGCATCGCTTGAAGATGACACTTAGCAAGGTAGCCCATTCTTCTGGATGACTTTTTAGTTCTGCATTACTGATGCCATCTGGGCCTGGTGCACGCGAGTTTTTCAGTTTTTTGATGATGTCGATAATGTCCTCTTTTCTATCTAGGTTCGACCATTGTACAGCTTTTAGTTGATGCGCCTGTGGTTTTACATTTAAATCAGATTTGAAGACTTTGCTGAAGTGACTTTCCCAAGTGTGTTGACTGATGTTGTTTAAAATTTGATTGTCCTGTGATTGTTCAACGTTATGTATTAAGGACCAGAAATTCCTACTGTTGTTGTTGATAAGCGCTTTTGTTATTTGTTCGGCGTCCTCTTGGTACAGTTTATGTCTATATGATCTTACCCAGGCTTTGCATTTTGTTTTGATACTTTGAATCTCTGATGTACCGTCTGTGGCAATTTGCTTGTAGGCTGTTCGAAGAGCTCTTCTATACTCACGCCTTTTATCAATTAGAACTTTATTGTATGCGTGTTTAGTATTTCTGTTTGTTGCGTTTCCTTTTCTTTTTGTTGTTTGTATATACGGCAACAGTAGAGGTTGGTAGTCGATGCTGGGGCATGCCGCTGAGGTGGTGATAGCCTTGTATTTTGCTGTGATTTTGAGAATTTCAGCAGTACTTAGTTTGATTCTGGTGCCTTTCGCATTTGCCTCAATTTGTGTGTTCATTTGACAGTTTTTGTTGGTTTTGAGGTTCCATGCGATTTCAAGCAGGTTGTGGTCGCTTGTTGGAGCGTGCCGCACTTTAAAAAGTTGTAGGCAGTGCAACATGGATTTGGATACATAGATGTAATCGATCGTGGAGGCCGAGGATGCCTGCTCCCAAGTTGCTATTCTGTCTGTTTCCACGAACACTTCATCCAAGTTGTATAGCTCACGCGAGTCGGTGAACTTTTGCCAAATTGTGCCACGGTGTGCGGACGCCTTTTGTAGTTCCGTTGCATTAATACTAGTTGTTTGGGTGACATTTAGATCTCCACATATCAAAATGTTCTCTATGTCATGCTCGGTTCTTACTGCATCAATTGTCCTTTCACAAAGGTCTATGAATTGTTTTGCGATGATTGCAGCTGGGTTCCAGTAAAGATTTATTATAACAATTTTTGGTAAATCTGTCTTATGATTTTCGTCGCCTCGCCAGGCAATCTCTACTGCCAAAATTGATTGATTTGCAATTATCGTTTGTACGATAGAGGCTCCAGAACCGTTTCGGCAGGCTATCAGGAGACCTGAAGTTGGACGTCCTTTGGTTCCTCTTGCAGCAGGGGATAGGATGACCTGATATCCTTCTAGTGTGGGGGTTTGCTGAAGCCAAGTTTCCTGTAGACAGATTATGTGAAATTCTCCAAGATTGGGGCCTCCTGGAGCAGTCAGATGTATATGACCTTGCGTATTCCATGAACATAACTTGATGTCGTTGATGACTTCTATGTGTTCATTACATGTGACTGCTTCCGCCCGCTTGAGTGGCTATTGTTTGCGATGTAGGTTTAGTGCTTTTGGCAACCAAGCCCAGATTCCTATTTTACTGCTTGTATTTGGGCTTTGCTTGAATTGAGCCATCGGTGTTGAGCCGACTCTTTGCGTGCAGGTTATTTTTGTGGTACCATCTATGATTGGTGTCCGTTGTGGATTTACCATCTTTTCTTTCTCCGTTGTTTTGTTATGTACTGAGTCATTCTTGGTTTTAACAACCTTTTAGACTATGCTATTTAACAAGATGATTAATACCACAACTAGATACTTTTTGACATCATATACACCTACTATGCCTGTTTTATATGCTTACTAAAATTCATAAACATGTTACTTTACCTCCAGTGTGTCTTATTGTGGCTGCCATAAACAGTATTTCACAAACATTGAAGAATATGTTGACTACATTGTATAAACAATAATACAGGTATCAAGTAATAAAGCCACCACACATGTTATTTGCTTACTTGACACCATTACTGTAGATTCCCCAGATGTTTTGGGAACATTGGATGTCCAAAGTTATACACCTTGAATCCCCATGATTTATGTTTAGAAGCCACTGAATGTTTTTTGTGTGCAAACAGTAGAGATTGGTGGCAATAAAGTGTTTTGTCAACATTGATACACTATTTTTAGATACCATGGTAGTTTTTTTCTACAAACCTCTGGGACTTGGATGGGAGTAGCTGTTGCTGCGTCATACACCAATGTATTAATTTAGGATTTAGAATCTGTGCATTTGTTGAATAATCTGATTTGGTATGCCTTTCCCCCCAGTGAAATGTGGGCATCAATACATAGACAATATCTTCCTGTATGGTCTGGAAATGTTGAATACTTTGAGTCATTTATGGCACTTTTTAATTAAATTCTTTCTTGTATCAATTTAGTGTACAATATTACTTAACACATACCCATTTTTTTGATGTGGAGACGAGCATATTAGATAATACATTTTTCACCTCAATCTATAGGAAACGACTGATCAAAATAATGTATTATATAGATCTAGTTTTCATACCCGCCACTATATATTATTTACCTTTAAGCCAAGTGTTACGTTTCAAGTATATTATCAGTGATGAATTCCAATTTCAGAAAAAAGAATCAGAAACTATGTCCAAAGGTGTCCATCGTCTATACTCTTATGATGAATTAATGTCAGCTGTGGTGAATTGCACTGCAGAATCCTTACAGGAGACTTACCCAGGACTGCCTGGTGCCGGTAGCGACGCTGTCTGCTAGAGCAGGATAGTGGCAGCAGTGGCGCAGTTCATGGCACGTGGAGGAACAATTGGTTATCCACCCCTAAGCATGCCTGTGCTCGAGCACCAAGAGTCGGGACCGCAACATGTTCCGCTCTAAGGGATGGAAATGAATGAGAGAAGATGGAGAAGAGACACTGCAGGGCCTCAGAGGAAAGCCCCTAGCTTTTTCCTTTGACAATGCCAGGACTAGTCCTTGATGTTTGGAACACCATAAAGCCTATGAGAGGACCCGGTTTCAAAACTGCCCAGAGGAACCTTGGGAAATGTAAGGGGTACTTAAATTCATAAAATAAAAGCCTTTGCCCCAAGCAAAGATTGGACAATGATATTTAAATGGAGCCAGGATAAAACAAGAATATATCAAAGCAAATAAAGAAAGTGAAACTACAATAGAACTAATAGGATTTAAACTGGCCAATAGAAAGAGAGTTTAATACAGGAGGACCAGAGTGGAAACACCCTGCCAACCAATCCTGTAAGCAGGTCTCTCCTCCAATCAGCAGCCAACAGGATGAGGAAGATTCTATAAAAGCAGAGCTTGCTCCTTCTGAACTTGTCTCAGTAAGGGGCAAGTTCCCTGTATTTCTGGGCAGACGATGGTGAAGGCAAGAGGAGCTGTATCTCGAAGGAGGAGATGCTGCCCGGCTTTAGGAATCTGGATTACCCTGGAGCACTGCCTGTCTGAAAGCTGCCTGAAGAGCCTGGAGGAGAATTATCGGCCCAAGAATAAGGAGAGTACTCCTGCATGCCACCTAACCTAAGAGGGTGAAAGAGCTAATCTATCTGAGATGGCTAGGAAGAGGCTGAAAAGACTGATTGACCCAGGGGGAAGAAGGAGAGTACCCATGCAGCCCACGTAACCCAAAAGGGTGGAAAATGTGACCTCCCTAAGCCGGCTAAGAAGAGGCTGAGTAGACTAATTGACCCAGGGGGACTGGGAAGAGTACCCCTGCAGCCCATCTAAGCCAAATGGATGGAAGAGCTGAACCGCCTGGGAAGAAGCTAAAGAGAAAACCTGCTAAGACCCTGGTAGAGATACCAGGATTGAAGCAGAATCCCTGAAGTGAAGAGGGACAAATCGAGTCACCTGGAGAGAAGAGGGGCAAAGTAAAAATCACCTGAAGAAGAGAGAGGGGCAACAATCCAGGTCCCCTGAAGATGTGAGGGGGAAAATAGAGAGAGAAAGAAGGTGAAGACCGCTGAAGCAAAAGAGGAGTCATGCCAAGACTGACAGAGAGAGAGAGAGAGAGAGAGAGAGAGGGATGAATCCGCCAAGAGACGGAGATAAAGAACCAAAGCACAGCTGATCCCTTGTCTAAAAGGCTATGCACTTGTAAGGCAACTACAGGCCTCAGTTTCAGTGTTTCATGTTGTTGTATCCGCCCTGCGCCCCGAACAGAGTGTGGCGTGTCTCCTTTCGCTCCCACTGGAGCTGCGCCACTGCAGCCTACTGATAAGGCCCTGCACGTTCTGTCTTCCCGCGCGCCGGGGCGCGGAGACAGGACATAACAATAGCGACGAGGGAAACAGAACCCAGCACACGCACTCGACGCTCTGCCAGCTGTTGCTGATTCACGGCGACACGCGAAATATTTGAACACCCGGTGGGGGGGCACACAAAAACATTTTTTTTTCCTCTCTCCTCTTTCCATGCCAATTGAGCTGATTTTCAACACGGACCACACTGCTGGATGGAGGGGACACACTCCCTAAGGATACCCATAGTGAAGTGCAACAACCACCCATTGCCTTCCAGGAGTCAGAGGTGCCCCGGCACAGCGTGGGAGGCTTTCACACTTGCTCCATACTCGTGTGTTCAAGGCTACTGCACATGGTGAGCGCCTGGATCGACGTAGCTGCCCATCCACCACAGCTTGAGACCTTCAACCGCGGAAGAGCACAGTCACCTGAGGACAGGCATTAAGGTGAGGCGGGCATCTCTCTAACATGCATTCTGGAATTGGGTTGTCAAAGGGAACTGGAACATACCAGGGCCGCCAAAATGGGGGTGACTCTTCAAAAACTACAGCCTGCCCTCACGACAGCCATGGTGGCCCATGTCACAAACAGACAGTCCGCAACGATGAGGCTGGCGGCAACTACGCACAAGCTAGGTGGCAGCCACGAATCCCGGGACCCACGGAGTGTGGATGGTGTGGTGGACCACGACATGGACAGCTAAACTGCCCCGCGCAAGGAACAACATGTGGGGCATGTGGCAGAAAGGACCACTATGCTAAGGTGTGCCGGTCATCGGGTACCCCACTGCCGCCCCCGAATACTCCCCAAGAGAAGAGCGGGACCAAGAAAAATAAGCAAGCCAATGCAAGGCGAGTCGAAACAACAAACTCTTCTACTGAGGAAGAAGGGGATGACGTCACAGGGACCCAACATGAATCCGGCAGGGAACAGTGGAAAAAAGGGAGAAAAGCCTACCCGGTGTCAGCTCTGGATCATGGACATGCGATGCAGAAAAAAGAGCTTGGAGGCGCAAATGCCATGTCACTCTCCAAAACCAGCAGGTATGGATGACCATTGACACGGGAGCATCCGTAAATGTTATGCCCACAAGCACATTCCAAACACTGCAACCACAACCAGATCTGAAGAACACAGACACTTTACTGTTTGCGTATGGCTGTAGGAAGCCCCTAGCGGTGGTTGGCAGATTCCGCACCACCCTCAGCCATGGTGAAAACAGGCTACCGTCAAAAATCTACGTCATAAATGCGGGGATTGAATGCCTTCTGAGTGGGGATGCGGCTGAAGACCTAGGGCTAGTCAAGTTCGTCTGTCAAGTGAAGGAAGCACAAGAGGTCGAGAAAATCCTGGCACAGTATCCCAACTGTGAAAGACAATCGAGCTCCACATAAACGAGTCGGCCCAGCCAAAGGCCGTAAAACACAGGAGAACCCCGTTCCACATGCGTGAACAAGTGGAGAAAGAACTTAAAGCATTGGAAGATGCCGGCATAATAGAAGAGGTAACTGGGCCGACACCATGGGTGAAAAAGTCCGGATTTGTATAGACATGCGTCTTCTGAACACTGCAATCAAGCAGGAGCGCCACATTACACCTACGCTCGACGAAATTGTGGCTGATCTCACCGGGTCACGAGTCTTCTCCAAGGTTGATCTGAAAGCAGGATACCCCCAGCTAAAGCTGCATAGGGACTCTCGATACATAACCACTTTCTCGACACACCTGGGCTTACAGAGATATAAGCGTCTAAGCTTTGGGATCTCGTCGGCTGCCGAAGTTTTCCAACAGACTATTCAGGAGATCATCCGGGACATACCAGGTGTCCTAAATGTGAGTTACGACATCCTGATCCATGCTCAGGACAGAGAAGAACACTTGAGGAGACTACAGACGCTCCTGGGCAGACTAGAAGACGCTGGGTTAACTATTCACAAAGAAAAATGTGAATTCTTCAAAACAGAAATATCTTTCTTTGGCTACAAGTTCAGCAGTACTGGCATTTCCCCGGACCCCCAGAAGGTTGCCGACATACAGGCTGCGAGTCCGCCGATGACACCAACCGAAGTGCGCAGCTTCCTGGGGATGGCCACATACTGTGGGAGGTTCATCCGTAACTTGGCCACTCTCTCTGAACCCCTGCGAGAGCTTACCAAGCTTAACACAAAGTGGGAATGGGGGCAAGCGTGTCAAGAGGCTTTTGAAAACATCAAAGAGTCGCTGTCCGTCGACACAAAGATGGCGCACTACGACACTGAGCTCCCAACAGAACTGATTGTGGATGCGAGCCCTGTCGGCCTAGGGGCCATCCTCATGCAGGTCACCAAAGAAAGGGAGAAGAGGCCCATTGCATACGCGTCAAGAGCTCTCACAATGACAGAGCAGCGATATTTGCACATTGAGAAGGAGGCAATTGCCGTACTGTGGGGGTGTCGTCATTTTCACCTCTATCTCTATGGCTGAAGATTCACAGCAGTTACGGATCACAAACCCCTGTTGCCCATCTTCATGGGCACATCCTCTCACCCGCCGGCAAGAATAGCCAAATGGCTGTTGCACCTCCAGCAGTACAATTTTGAATTAGCCTATCAGCCGGGGAGTGGAAACCCGGCTGACTTTTTTTTAAAATATATTTTTATTTTATCTCAACCAAACAACATTACAACAAAACATAAATAAAACACATCAAACAACAAAACCAAACAAACAAAAAATAAGGCACTGCAATCCCCATCCCTCCCCCCTATGAGCCTGTAGAGTGTCCGCCATCAGTGTCCGTTCCGTGCGGTGGGGCCTCATCGCTCTCAAGTCCAGCCGAGGCCGATCCCGCACCAAACAGCTCAGCTAACAATAGCTTCCATGCCGTGAGAGAGCCTATTTCTTCCTCATCCCCTGCCATACTGCCATCTTGCCACGCTGTCGTTTCGGCATCTGCCCATTTTTGGAGATCTCGCCACCAGACCTCCACTCGCGGCTTATGACATTTCTTCCACCCCATGGCTATCCTACGTTTGGCAAGCACATAGGCCAGATCTTTAAGTTTCTCAACATGTCGAAGCTTACGCGCCCTGGGATACCCTCCCAGCAGACAAGCCCAAGCCGAATCCACCTTAAGTGTGATACCCCTCCCTGCCAGCCTCCGCGCCACTTCACCCCAGTAGGTTGCAATCACTGGGCACGCCCAGAACATATGTATCATGTCCGCATTCTCTTCGTTACACTTGGGGCACGCCTGGCGCCCACTATCCAGAAATTTGGAAATTCTAAGGGGGGTCATATATGCCCTGTGCGTAATATAGAGCTGTATCTGCTTGAACCTGGCGTTACTCGATACCTTTTTGTGGTACCCCAGGGCGCGCTCCCACATCCCATCCGACATCGGGGCCCCCATCTCCGCTTCCCACTCCAGTCTCAGGTGCCCCAAATCCTTCCCAACCTTTGTCATCAACATCTCGTACAACCTAGAGACCTCGTGCCCACCCTCTGATGCGTCATACATTGTTTCCAGCGTGGCATCCGGTTCATCGGCCAAAGTAGTTTCGGGCCACGTGCTCCGGACCTCCCGGACCACCCTATGATATGTTACATATTGACCCCTGTGTAGCCCCGACCCTGCCTCCAGTTCATCGAACTCCATCAGGGGCCCATCCTGCCAGATGTCGCCCATAGTGATCAACCCCACTGACTCCCAATATGTCCGGATAATAGCTCTCAGCTGCCCGTCTTCCTTTGCCAGGGCGACCAGAGGTAACTGCGGCATACACGGCAAAGGGTCACCCATCATCCGACAGGCACGCTGCCATATGTTCCCGCCAAGGGCTAGCATTTTAGGACGCTCTCTCATCCATGAACCAGTCACCCAGATCACCTCCCGCAGATAGAAGGGGGAACAGTCTCTCCCTAGCAGCCTATGTTCGGAGGTCTCTTCATCTGAGAGCCACCTGGCCACGTATTGCAGTTGCGCCGCAATATAATAGGCCTCAAAGTTCAGCAGCTTCACGCCACCTTTCTCGTAAGAGTTCTGCAATTTCCATAATGCGACCCTGTTGCGCATGCCGTGCCACAGGAAATTCCTACACACGCTATGTAACTTAGCGAAAAACTTCCTAGGTATCATATACGGGATGTTATTAAAGTAATGCAGGAGCCTGGGCAGCACCACCATTTTAAGCATAGCTCCACGACCCATCATCGCTAAAGGCAATCTTTCCCAGAACCTCATGCACCTCTCAATCTTTCCCACAGCTAGCTCAGTATTATGCCTGTGTTCTTCCTCGGTCGTGTGATACACGTCAATGCCCAGGTACCGGAAGGAGCTCGTCGCCCATGGGATCCGCAGCACTGGCAACCTCTCCGCCGGTATCCCCACATAACTGCCTAGCGGGAATAGTACGGATTTCTGAGGGTTGACCGCTATGCCGGACAACCAGGCGTACCTCTCCAATACCTCCAAGATATACTGCAAATTCTCTTCCGGATGTTTCAGGTATAACAGCATATCGTCTGCATACAGGGATATAAAATGGCACTCCCCTCCCACCTCTATACCCACCAGGTCATACTGCTGCCGGAGGTAGATTGCTAAGGGTTCGAGGGCCAGTATGTACAACATTGGGGACCAAGGACACCCTTGCCTGGTGCCTCTGCCTAACTGCCATCTATCTGACACCTGGCGCCCGTACGGACCCTAGCCAGAGGCACACTATATAATAGCTCGGCCCACCTCATGTAGCCTGGTCCCAGTCCGAACCGCCCCAAAGCCGCCAGCAGCCACGGCCATCGAACAGAGCCGAACGCTTTAACCGCGTCCAACGCCACTATCGCCATTTCGCTGTCCTCACTGCCCCCCCATTCCACCACCCTGTGAAGGCGTCTGTGATTGTGAGTAATATTCCTGTTCGGGACATAGCCCGTCTGGTCAGGATGGATCAGCCTGCCTATTACCCTCCGCATTCTGGCCGCCAGGACAGCTGTTAGGATCTTGCTGTCCTGGTTCAGCATCGACAGGGGCCGGTAGGAGCCACAATCATGTCCCGGTTTATTGGGTTTGGGGAGCGGTACTATAATCGCCTCCCTGAGTGATTCCGGCAGCCGCCCCACCTCGAACGCTTCATTAAACATCTCCAGCCTGGGCGGGAGCACCTCCTCTCCATACGCTTTATAAAACTCACTGGGGAACCCATCCGCTCCTGGGGCCTTGCAAGTGGGTAGCTGCCGCACAATCTCCTGCAGCTCCTCCAGAGTGATCGGAGCATCCATCTCCTCTCGCTCTTCGTCACTTATCTTGGGCAGGCCTATGTCTTCAAGTACTACCTCTATCTCCTCCCGGCTTCCCCCCTCTCGATCCTCATATAATGCTTGATAATATTCCGCGAATGCTCCATTCACCCCTTCCTGGGTGTCCTCTTCCACTCCCTTTTCAGTGATAACTGATCGGATCGGGGATCTTGAGGTCTCGCTCTTATACAGCCAAGCAAGAAGCCTGCCCGTCTTGTCTCCCCCGGCATGCAACCTCTCAATGTACTTCCTGTAATTCAGATTACAAAGCCTGTCCCAATGTTCTGCGCACCTCTGCTGCAGATTAATGACCTCCTCCGTGTCCGTCCCTCCCTCCCCCAGCTCTTTCTCCAACTCAATCTCGGCTCTACGCAGATCTGCCAGGACTCCTCCCATTAATCCCTTGGATTTCGCAATGGCAACCCCCCTCATTACAACCTTAAAGGCCTCCCACAAAGTACCAGCCGACTTGACGCTGCCTGTGTTCGCCTCAAAGTAAGCAACTATCTCCTCCCTCACTTCCTCTCTGAAGACTGGATCCCTGAGCGCTTCCGCCCTAAGGCGCCATGTTGGAATTCGCACACGTGGGGGACAAAGCTGCCAACGCATGACCAGGGGCGAGTGGTCCGAAAGGACTCTCGCCCTGTAATATATCTTGTCACACTCCGCGACAACGTCCGGAGTGGCGAAAAAGTAATCCAGCCTTGTGTGTAACTGGTGCGGGGCCGAGTAATGCGAATATTGCCTCACGCCAGGGTGTCTCGTCCTCCACACGTCTGCCAGGCCAAGGTCTACCAGCAGCGCCTCCAGTACCCTAGCCGCCGGGCTGGGCCTGTCCACCCTGTCATCCGACCTGTCCTCCTTGGGGTTTAGTACACAATTAAAGTCCCCTCCCCAAATCACCGGACCCCCCATCCCTTCACCCAGTCTAGTGGTCAGTGTCCTAAAGTATGTTGCCGTGTCACGGTTGGGAGCATAAGTATTTATAATACACACTACTTTATTCTCCACAAGCCCCCTTACCATGACCAGCCTCCCATCAGACTCCACAACCTCCCCAAGTAGCTTAAACGGGACATGTGGTGCAACCCAAATCAGCACACCTCTAGCATAGGCAGAATATGTAGATCCAACTACTGTCCCTCTCCACTTTCTCCCCACCAGTTCCAGTTTATCCCGTGTCAGATGTGTCTCCTGTAACAAGGCGATATCTATCTTTTGCCTTTTTAGGTACAACATGACCTTGTTACGCTTAAGGTAGCTGTTAAGCCCCCTAACGTTCCACGTTAGTATCCTAAGGTCCCCCATGATGTATCAGTGGCTCCCATCTCTCTCCCAGGTCCACTCGCCTCCCCCCTACCTCAAAGGCCCCCATTCCCAGTTTCTCTCCCAGGCTCATATAAAAACTGACCCACCCCACCCCCCTAACCCAACCAACTGCCCAGCTCCATCCCTGGATCTCAGGCATCCCTGTGTTCGGTTCTCTCTGGAACCCAAGTAGAGAACCCGACAGGGTGTCACCCCACACACAGTGACTAAACTAAACTCAAACTGGGGTACAAACAACAGCCCCCGGAGGCTCCCCTCCCGCACTTCCGTATCCGCGCACACGGACCATGTTTCAAAGTCCTAACGCATACACTACCATAACAAAGTCACACCGACTATATTCCAGTCCCAATATTCATAGCCCAACCGGGCCCGCAGCGTCACTTATCTCTTCCCGTTCCATCCGCCGTCCGCTCATCTGGCTCCTGAGGACAGTTTTGTGCATCGAGCCATTCCATGGCCTCCTCCGAAGTGTCAAAGAACAGCATCTTAGTCTTGAAGAAAACCTTCAGTCTGGCCAGGTAAAGCAACATATACTTGTACCCTGCTGCCCGCAATCGCCTCTTGACCACCCCAAAGTTCATGCAAGCAGTAATGGTCGCCTCTCCTCACCTCTCCTCGCTGTATGATGCCCGCCTTACGAAAGTGCTCAATGATCCTTTCCCGATAGTTGAGGATCTTGGCGATCACAGGCCTAGGTGGGTTCCCCGGCGGTGGTCTTCTGATCAAGGCCCTGTGCGCCCTCTCCACCGCAAACCCCTGCGACAGGGCTCCCCCAGTGATCTCCTGCAGCAGCAAGTTCTCAATAAACTCCGTGGGATTCTGGCCTTCAGCCACCTCCGGCAGGCCCACGATGCGAACGTTATTTCTCCGGGCACGTCCTTCCGCCTCTTCAGCCCTACTTTCCAAGTTGCCCACCCGCTGCACCAGGGCATGGATATCGCGCTTATGTGCAGTGCAGTCCGCCACAGTAGGGCCCATCTCCTTTTCCAGAGTTTCCCTGCGCTGAGCCAGGGCTCGTACATCCTGCCTCAGGAGGTTCACGTCCTCCTGCACCGCCCCGACCTGTAGTTCCAACGCAGTTTTCAATTCGGCCACAGCAAGTTGGAGCTTGGTCTCCCACGTCGCCTTCAGGTCCCCGATCGCAGCGAGGACCTCCTGGTTCGCACCACCGGCGGCCATCTCCTTGGTCTGAGCCTTATCCTTGCTCCTGGCACCTTCCAGGCCAGGCGACGTCTTGGCGTATTCGTCGAGCGTGGGCTGTTTATTCTTTGCCCTCAGAGGCTTGTTCGACATATCTCCAGTCAGGAGCGTCCTTCTGGCCGTGCTCCGGTCCAGGCCAGGGAGGCACTGTGCCCCTACACCACGACTCAGTTGAGAGTCCCAGCTCGCCCAACAGTCTCAGGCACCGCTGTTGTCCGGCGCTCCCCCCAGATGGGCAGGGTCGCGCTGCCCCCTTCGTGCCGCTGAGAGGGCGCACGTATCCTGTGGTCCCAATCTACCGCTCCTTTGTCCCCTCGTCAAGCGGCGGCGGCCATTTTGTCGTCCGTCGAGGTCTCGCCACCAGTGCTTCATTCGGCTCTTAAGTACACGTGCGCACTACGAACCCATGTAAAAATGTGTCCTCACGTGCAGCCGGACTTCATGTACACAGTCTTCCCAATCTTCGCCAAATCACAGCGGTCCTTGCGCGGTATCAGTCGGATTATGTACGGATCAGTGGGAGCTCCCGTACAGGCACGTCTTTTCACATGGCTTCCAAGCCACGCCCCCCTGAAAACGGGCGGACTTCCTCTCAAGACACCCTCGAGCGGCGACTCCACAAGAAGTCCAAGTAGCCGAAGAGACCAAGGAACATATCTGCCAGGTTGTGCGGGCCATGAGACCAGGATCGGGGACATTGAATTGGAAACACACAAGGACCCATGCTGCGACCTGGTGAAGGATGCCATCATCTCAGGCAATTGGAAGTCCTTCATGAAGAACAACCACAACAGGACAGCGGAAGCAAAGGCGTTCCTCACAGGGATGTTCACCATACAACAGGACCTGTCGATCACAGAGCAAGGACTGCTGCTCAGGGGAAATCGCATTGTCATCCCGCCGAGCCTCCAGGACAGAATAGTGGCGCTAGCCCATGAAGGCCACCAAGGGATGGCTCGGATGAAGGCTTGAGTCCGGCACTGAGTGTGCTTTCCACAGATAGACAAGAAGGTTGAAAGGCTAATCAACACCTGTCTACCCTGCCAGATAACCGGAGCTCCACCGGATCCAGAATCGATCCAGTCAGTGGAACGTGGTCTTGGCAGATGGGATGCAATCAGCATCTGCCATGGAGAAGATGTTTGCAACACATGGACTGCCCACTACAATCAAGAGTGATAATGGCCCCCCATTCCAAGGGGAGAAATTCAAACAATACCTGCAGGAACTAAACATAGGGTACCATCACATCATGCCAAGATGGCCCCAGGCGAATGGTGATGTTGACTGGTTCATGAGGACACTCAACAAAGTGCTCAGGTTATCCAGAGCAAATGCCAGCCTGTGGAAAGTCGACCTTTACCGTTTTCTGCGAAACTGCCGGGTCACCCCTCACAGCACGACGGGTGTTCCGCCAGCTGACCTCATGTTTGGCACCACCGTAATAAAGTCTTCTATCCCACATCACCCCAGCAGGGCCCCGGACAGATTTGACAAAGAGCGCACCGAAAGAAGGATAACGGGAGCCAACGCACACATGATTGCCAAGAGGAGGTCGAAACCATCCGACCATCAGGTCATGCTGCGGAACCCGACAAGGTCCAAACTGGACTCCTGCTACGAGTCGTTCCCATGGACTGTCAGTGAGAAACAAGGGACCATGATAACTGTAAAGAGAGGACGCCAACAGGTGACACGAAATGCGTTGTGGTTCAAGGTGGTGCCACGCAACCTGTGGACTGATGGCGAATGTCACCAAGAAGATGACGAACCCCAGTCGAACGAAGGAGACCCTGCTCACCTTCAGGAGGAGGTAGAAGTGGGTGACAGGACGTGGGAGCAATGGAGCGAACCTGACATGGGTGAGCCGGACATGGAAGGTGAGGCACCCAGTGAGACAGTGGGGCCCAGCCCCAGAGGGGGGCGATATGGTTTAAGAACTGCAACCAAGCCGCCCGCTCGGCTCAAAGACTATGTGTGGTAGTCTGCCCCATTAGAACTGTAAGTGGGGAGGCACCCGGGGTTTTTGTAGTTTAAGTGTCTGCATAATGGTATTTGACATGTTTTGTTTAAATGTTAAGTTAAGTTGAAATAAAGGAGGAATGTTGTATCCGCCCTGCGTCCCGCAACGCGGTGACGCAGGGTGTCTCAATAAAAGCCCAGCCCCCCGCGGACGGGGAGCAGTTCCGGGCACAGTGACGAACAGAGTGTGGCGTGTCTCGTTTCGCTCCCGCTGGAGTTGCGCCACTGTGGCCTACTGATAAGGCCCTGCACGTTCTGTCTCCCCGCGCGCTGAGGCGCGGAGACAGGACATAACACATGTAAGTAGCTCTGTTGGTTGTCTACCTGAAGACCTCTTTGAATTACTGTACTTTTGTGAATTTAGGAGAGGACTTTAATTTAGATATTTTACCCTCAACATGTTTCACCCAAAGGAAGGACTTCAAGTTAATTTTCTTCATTGTACCATTTGAATTGGCTTTTCTGACAACTCACTTTTTGCAATTACTGATTCAGGAAACCTTTCTTTTAAGTTCAAGGATTAGTTGCGACAGTCACCCTTACTTTATGGTTTTTAGTACGTTGGCCCCATTCTTACGTCATAGGTGAAGTGTATCTTAAGTTTGAGTTATTTATTAAGGGATGGATTTTTCAGTCACTTACATATGAACACTTAGCTTTATTCTTTGAACCCTGTTTTGGTTATATTCCTTCTGTTCACCACACAGATCATTCAAATATCTTGTTAACATTTTCCCTTGCATCCCATAAAGTAATCTACACAAACATCCATCGTTTTTGTATTTAAGAGTAAGGATTTTCTAAAATAGGTGGAGCCCTTTATCTAAAGATCCTATTTTGTCCAATCTATTTATTTCCACACTATGGGGGTCATTACGACCATGAAGGTAACCATGCCGCAATTTTTGGCATGGTTACCCCCTTACCGGGTACGGGTTCCTTAAATGAGGAATTACTGGGCCATTCCAACCTTGGAGGACCCAGTAATTCCTCATTTGAGGAACCCGGACCCGGTACATCCCCATTCCCATTGGAGCCCCCATAGGGCTCAATGGGAATTGGGAGGGAGCTAACCACAGGCCGTTAATAACGGGCCCGCGGTTAGCTCCCTGGTCTGCTAGCGGGACCCGCTAAGGGTGGCTGGTTTTACCAGGCGCCCTTTGCGGGTCCCGCAAGCAGACTCATAATGGGGCGGTAAGGGGTTGACGGCTCCAGCACCATTACCGGCACCATTAACCCCTTACCAACAAGGTCGTAATGACCCCCTATGTTATGCTTATTTTCATGGTAGCAATATTAAAGATATTTTAGTACATAGCCTGCTAAATGTTGATTCTACAGAAAGTTTTTTGACAACTGGAAACAAAGGAACTATTACTTGTTTGAACTGTTTTACTGAGGCAATATGCCTAGAGTCGCGGGCCAACCCTTTTGGTAACGCCACAGCATCCAAGTTAAGGGCCCAGGGAAGCGAGTACTACGTGGGTGCTAATGGTGTTTTGTTTTAGTAAAACAAAATTACCTTTTCTAAGCAGACATAATCGACATTGAAAACAGACTTCGTGACCGACAGCACTGAATGGCCAGGTCCAGCAAAGGTATGTTTTTTTTTTAAACACTCTTCGCACACGCCTAGAAAAGTGCGTGGGTGCTAAGGGGTGATGGGCTATGGGGAGCAGGGAAGGGAAGGGGTCACTGGCTAGCCAGCCTGCTCGGAACGCAGGCTTGCACCATGGAATAAAGCCCGCGTTCTGAGCATCCTGATTGCCCAGCGCCCCTGCCAGGGTGCTAATTGTAATTACGTCGCAAAAGGTCATTTAGTTTATCAGCATATTGCCGAAAAGATAAGCCATAACCATTTTGAAACCCTGGATTCCAAAAATGTGATATAAGATGTCGAGGTGGGATGTATTACGCAGTTAAAACAAGTTGTAAAGTCAAAATTAGATTCACTGAACATCATTCTAATGCCCATACTGATAGTAAGAATTCACCAGTTGCTCAACACTTTACACTGAGTCATCATTAAGAACACCAAATAAAATTTCAAGTCTTAGAATTGATTAATCAACCCAAAAGAGGAGGTGATATCACACCGATTTTACCCTTAAGAGCATGAATGAGTATTTCAATTTCCAATGTTTTTTTATAATGTTTGGTTAAGGTTATTTGTTCTTTTTTCCTGTGACTTTGTTAGTTCAAATAGGCATTTTGGAATTATTTATATTACGTATACTTGTCTTGTATATGCATCTATGAATGTACTCACTATCAGGCTTTAACCATATGTTTGCACTGCACAACTATAAGGTTACACAGTGGCACAAGTCAGCTCATAACCATAAACAGAGCTTGGATAATATGGGTGTTCAAGACTGTGAGGGGTCAGAAACATGAGGCAGACAACTTTTTGAAGATTTTTCAAAAGATTCAATTTTATTCAATTAAAAGGTTGGACAAACGCCTCACTATCCCTTCCCTGTCTAAAATAAACTAAAGGAAACACTCTAGCAAAAGACTTCCGTCCCTCACACTATACATACTACAAATCAATAAAGTAATATATGGCAAATCAAAATAACAAATATAAAAATGTTCAGAATCTGATAACTGTGTCTCCTTCCAATCTGAATGAATTCCCCTTCCCCAGATTCAAGCAGGATTCTTTTCAACAGTTCCAAAGAAAAAGGACATCCTGTCCTATAAGAAAATTCTAACTCAGTTCTTTGGTTCCAATTTGACAACAAACGTTCCAATATAGATCTGCTTGGTCCAACTCAAATTCAATCAACAGTTCAAATGTATTCCACAAGGTTTTCTTCATTTCACTTTTGACAAAAAGATCTCGAAGCAACTTCTCCTAAAATCAAGAATGCTTTAATTTCTTTGTTAATGTTTTTCTTCAACAGGTCACAAAACACTTGTATCATCTATGTTGACTAATTCTGCTGTAGTTTATACAACACTTGCTTCAGTGATATAAGTTTGTCAGAATGGTTTTGCAGCAATTCACATAACCATATTAGTAGTTATGCCACTTCTTCTTTATGATATTTCACCACCACACAACAGTACCTCATTGACTTCCACCAGGTCTACTCTCCTGCCAGGCCTACTACTACAAATATATCTGCTCTGGTGTACTCTCCTGCAACAACAGAGCAAAATGACTGCACATTCACATGACCTGGTGTACTCTCCTGCCAGGCTAGAGTAAACTACTAAGTTCAAGTACTTCTGTGGTAAAGGTAAGCTTCCAACAAATTTTAAATGTTTCTTGCTTCACAACATCACATTTAAGAATGTCTTCAGGAAAACTAGAACCACACCAGTGCTGTTTGTTACACACTTGTGATTGCCAAATGCAATTTAAGTTATGCTCCACTCCTTCTGAATACTTTCGATCAGAAGGGCAGTCTTCCTGCCACTCTTGCTTCCCCTTTCTTTTACCAAACCACTGTGAAGAATGTTGTCGTAAGCACAATTGTTTATAACCATTCTGTTGTTGTATTGCTCTTTCTCTGATTTGTGGGTACAAAGGAGGTTGCTTAAGAACCACTTTCTCTTGGTTTGGGTAATGGGTTAAGGTTAGCTTTCTTTAATATAACTCCCTCTTGGCTTTGGCAATGATAGTTTTGGTTGATTAGTTCAAGTCTTGTTCCCTTTTTATAATTGAACTTCACGTGATCCTTGTTACAGTCACCATAACCTTTCCTTGTATTCACAATGTTTCTGATTATGATTAAAGACTACAGTTCCGGGGTTTCCATTCTTAGGAAAACTCACTGGCTTATTTGCTCGCCTCTGTGCGAAATGCTGCTGCTGCTTCTTCACCTTCATCTTCTTCACCTGCTTCAAGGGCTCCTGCTCACTTCAGTTGCACTCCAGCGGCTCGCCTGTAAAAGGAGCTTCCTCTGTCCCTTTGCCACACCAGTGTCAGCAAGCCACCCGGAGGGAACAAGTATTTCAGACAATTTCTCTCTGATGAAACAGTCCGTCGCGGCACAGTGCAGCCTCTGAAGTTCAGAGCTCTTGCTCTGATGACTTTCTCAGGACCCGGTTTTGCATAGGCACTGATCGTAGTCCCAGCATCTCCTGCATTCAACAACAGCCGCTCACAGCTCTCACTACTACTACACCTCCAACTGCTTCTACTAGTCCACACCTGAGGGGGTTTTAAATACCTCCAGTGCCTCTCAGCTGTGGGTCATTAACATCACTTAACTGCACATGGCAGTGTTGAGCCTCTGTTTTCCTCTTATTTGTGACAGTACTTTGAGCATTGTGGGACTTGAAGTCCACAATGTTCAAATCACTTCTTTTCATGACGATATCATCACTAACTTCATTCCTATTCCTATTTAAATTTCCTAAAGGTGTATTACAAGGATATAATTAAGGTTTTTGTTTTACAGAGGAATTAGTGTTTCAAATCTCTATTGCTAATGTTTAGAGTTTCATTTTTAATCATCCCCTGTAAGTCATATGAGCTTTCATCTCTGGGAAGGTTTGTGACCTAGGAAGGCATCTTGGAATCAGACACAGACAACAGATTCGGAAATAACAATAAAACTTTATTAACTTAAAAGTCAGGATGGAAAATGCCTATCTTGTCCTATACTATGGTGCGATTTCCCTAACAAAGCAAAACTAAGGAAAGTCAAAGTCCAAAAGTTCAACTTAAGAATCTGTCTGTGTCCAAAACCTATACTTGCCCTCACAACTAATCTTATACAATGTGTAGGGATGTCAGCAACCAGCAAAACTGTGTTCAACACAAAGTTCAGAGCTCTATCCAGCTCGCAGCTTTCTTTCAGCTCCTTTCCCCAAGTATAAAGCAATTCCAATAAAAGTCTCAGGATTGCCTTAAGTTCAAAATGATATAGAGTTGACCAACACTCGTGGATACCTTGAACAAGTATCATAGTTTCAAACACAAAATATCTTTAGATTTCGTTCTCAAGTCAATGAGCAGGTTAAACCTCAGTGTTCCCTTTCCCCAAGATTCACTTTCAATGTAGAAGGATATTTTTCCAGCTTTCTTAAAGATCTGCGCCACACTTGCGCCCTCTGGACATGGTTGGGCTTCATACAAGAATGTCTTGACTGTAAATTGCAGTTTTCTCACTTGTAAAAGTTCACATCCAAAGTTCCATTCACTCTAAGTCTAATGCATATTTAGCTCACTTGCATTGCTGAAGTTCTGTTCATTTTAATGTTCAATAAGGATTG